>NC_142733.1:2745031-3049757 GCF_055471065.1 Atractosteus spatula | reverse complement strand
GTACTGGTCCGAGTGTGACGCTGCTGCCCCAGCCCCAGTCCCATTGCTCTTATAGACGCTACACTAGGATGTGTCTCAGAAGTCATTACGCAAAACTTTAGCTGGTGTATATCCAAAAGGATTTTTTAATTTATTTTAAGAAAACAAAAATCTTTACAGAAATAGAACATTAAAGCAAATACAAAAACCTGTTAATAACAATAATAACTGTAATATGCATGGAGGTAAGGTGATGGCGAAAACGTTGCCATGGTTACTGCACACCTGACTCCAGGTGGAAGGCTCATAAAACACAACAAACTCCGACAGTGTCTTGTTCAGCCCGGCAGGGAGAGACACAAGGCATGCTGGGAATCCTCGCGCTCCAGAAACATGCCATTGACACAACTCCAGAGAAAGGGGTGGCCGAGAGCTGCCACCCCCTTCCCTTCCGCGTTGTACCCCACTTGTCCTTAACGTGAGAAGAGGAGGACCAGCTGCCTTGTCTGTCAGTTTGCACTAAAAGTCCCGTTGAGCTCAATGGGGAACAATTGTTTTGCACAAGTCCAGGGGGAGGGCGGGGAGGGCACTGCGGGGGGGCGGGGAGTGGGGTGTCGGCGTGTGTGGTAGCCGCCCCGGGCGACGCATTAAAATGCACATTCTTGTTGTGTTTCATGGGAGCGCGCGTGTGGTGGATGAAACAGAGATGGGGGGGACGCTGGGCTGGCGTTCCTCGGTCCTCGCCCCAAGAGGGGGCGGCGAGGGAAAGCAGACCTGACCTCACTCCCCTTCTTCTCCGATCAGGCCACCCTCAGGGGAAAACTCCCCCCCCCCGTTTCCCAAGCAGTGTTTTGGGGAACAGTAACTTTTTAACACAGGTCTCTGTTCTCATAGCCCACTGGTGTTTTTTACCATCAGGCGTCTCTTTAATACAGTGCTTGAAGTGACCTGGAGACCTCCTCATCCAGTTCCCTTTTACTTAGATATTATCATTTTAACTATACCTTCAATTTTTATCTGTTAATTTATTTCTTTGGCATTTTCCATCATGTGTAATTCCAACATCTAATATCCGGTGTTAAAATAAGGACTCTTTTCACTAATAATTGGCAAAGAGAGGGAACTGCCCCCCTCGCCCTGTCCTTCCTGCTTGCTGCCTGACTGGAGCAGTGGCCCAGGAGACACGATTTCCAGGGAGACCTCCGTGCCTCAGGACCCCCACAGGTCCAGCCCATCTCTCCGTCATCACGGGAATCGGGAGGGAGAAGGGAGGAGGGCAAAGAACTTGTCTTAAGATTTTGTTTAGTTCGAACAAGCACGGCGGAAGTGGGGGGTCACCCCCCTTCCTCTCCGCTGTGATGGTCCTGTGTCCACAACCCACTTCCGATCCAGTCCAAAACTTGGAGGGGGGGGGGGGATGGTCTTATCACAGCAGGGCTGCCTGGAGGCCACCAGGGGCCTGTGGGGACACTATTAGTGCGAGAGGACCAGGTGGAACGAGAGAGGTGAAAGAGAAAACCTGGACTGGATCTCTGGAGGGCTGTGGACACAAAGACGGGGGGGTGTGGCCCACCCGGGAGGAAAACATTCCATGTCTTAACAATTCCCAATCTGAGCCTGAGAGGGGGAAAGGGGTGGGTGGGTGGGGGTTTATTCCAAGCCATTACAAAAATCCCCCGTCTCAGACTAGAGCTTTCCTCTCCCTTGTCCCCAGCCCGCCTCTCCCTGCTAATCAGGCCACAGTGGGACAGTGCGCAGGGCTCTGTCCAGTCAGACCCCTGCAGTCCCACTGTCCTGTCGGCTTGTTAACGCGCAGCGATTGTACAGAAGCACTTTCGAATGGCCATCCGGAAACCCTGTTTGTTGTTCATTTGGTTATTGTTGTTATTATTTTGTCGTTATTTTTGTTAATATTCTTATTGATATTTTTTATTTTTATTTAAATGCAAAAACTACATGAAAGCCGTAAACAAAAACTTGAATATTTGATATATTTGGGAAAGACGTTTGTTTTATTGCCACCCCACGGTATGGAGACGTTTTAAACTTGCGAGCCTGCCGCGGAGTTACTCATCCACCTAACGCTGAGAGGGAAAAGGGTTTTCGTATTTTCATATTTTCTGGCATCGCAAATAACAAACAAACACCTAAACAGATTGGCCTGCTGGTTAAAAGACTCCACTCAGAGTTCCTGCTCGCAGTCCTGGAGGTCGCAGGTTCGAATCCGGGCTGCGCTGTTGACCAGTAGCAGTGCTGTGAGGTCTGGGTGGGGAGGGGTCAGCCAGGGTCTCCACAGGTTGACTACACTGCTAAGGGGCTGAGTGCTGTCAGCAGGTCTTGTGCTTACCCCTCCCAACTGACACTAAAGCACCTTCGCTTAGTCGGGATCCGCAGTTAAAAAAGCCCAATAGAACAGCAGCTGGTTTATGTTTACTGTAGTGGTTCATCTCTGATCAGTGTGGAGCTGAGTAATAATTTCCCTCTCCAAACTGGGGCCTGTTCGATTTTTATAATTAATAATAATATTCAAGTCTCAGTACGTAAGAAGTCAGTAAGCGAGTGAATGAATAAGGACCCCAAAGGGGTGAACGGGCTCTCTCTGTGAAGAGAAGGGAGAGGGGGAGCACTCTGGGGCTGGGGCTGGGGTGACTGGTCCAGAACCAGAACAAGCCCGTTCCTGCCTGCCGTCCCTGCAGGGCGTAACTGGGCCTAGGTTGGTAGAGGGTTCCCCGGCTCTCAGGCTCAGACAGAACGACCCGGTCTGTCCCATGAGGCCCTGTTCTGTGTTTGGATTGTCTGTGGTGTGGGGGGGTGTGGGCGAAGAAGGGGGGATTTTGCACTTTTGGCTAAAAGAAAAGAATAAATGTATTTCTATTGTATAAGAGACCACTAAATCAGTATAGTCCGAACTAGAATTACTTCCAGGGTTTTTCTTTTTTTTTTTACTAAATATATCCAAATATCTCTGGCGTCCTGGTTTAAAAAAAATCTTTCTATAAAAACAACCCTGTGTGGTGTGTGCCTTTCAGTGTGTGTATTTGCATACATTTACGACTAAGAGCAAGCTGGGTGTGTGTGCAGGAGTTATAGAGACAGAGACAGAGACAGAGAGAGGAACGGGATGGGGGGGGGGGTTGCTGTCTTTCTGTAAATATTTGGACATTTCTATAGAAATGAATAAGAATAACTGTACTACAGAGACTAGTTACTGAGCTTCAGCGTGGATAATGATGAATTATCCGCACAGTTCAAGATGTGCAACTCGGTACGAATACAGACAACACAAGCAGATGTTCTCTGGAGCAGCAGAAAAGTATTCAGAGAGTGTAACACCACACCATCCCCGTGTGACCCCATACGCCTGAAAGAACAGTCAGTAAAATCTGTTTTAATAATTATAAATTATCCCAAAGGATAAACCGTTTCAGTTGGCTCACGCCCACTCTGAATGTGAACTCTGACACTGAGCCCTGAAATGTCAGTGTGTGCGCTCCCAGGTGTAGTCTGCGCTGTCTTAAAGGAAGGAAAATAGAAAAGGGAGAACAGGGACAGTCAGGCACGGGGTCAGGTGAAGCGGCACTGGTTCAGACCCAGACAAAGCCTGGAAACATCTCCGGCGAACAAAAACACGCACTCACTCGAAATATTGGGTTTCCCTTCACATGATGTCCTGCTGAAGTGTTTCAGACTATACATTTCAAAGTTGCACTGCATTTTTCACTTGTTTTAATGTGTTATCAATCACTCTGTTGTTCTTAAAAGCAATCGCCTGGGTGCCCAGGAGCACCAATGTGGACATCCCTGCAGAAGTAGCCGCTGAACCACAGATCACACCTCAGGCACCAGCAGGTGGCAGTCTAGCACCTATAACAGCGCCAGGGCAGGCATTTTGAGATTTTTCTCTGTTTTGCCTGAAGGAGGAAAACTCCTGAAATGCATTGGAGAAGAAATAATCTACAGACAATTTCAGACAGGTGGGAGGGTTGAGAAGTCTGAACAAGGAAAACAAATACAAATCCTGGGTTAAGACTCAGGACTTGAACATAGTAGACACTGACCATCCCTACATATGTTTCTGAAAATATATGCTTTTGTGCTTAATTCCATATTATGATCAGTTTTGTAAAATAACCAGTTGAGCAAGTTTTCTAAAAAACATCTTTCAGGTACTTGGGAATAACCATGTCTAATCTGCAGATGCACAATTTGCATCTGGGAAATACAAACTCTGGAGGCTGAAAACACATCAGTCTCCAGAGACAGAAGAATATATTTTATTCACAAATACCAGTAAGATAACAGCCGCACAGCCTCACGCTGCCTCTCGCATCCAAAGCTTAAACAAAGGAAACAAGCAGGACTCTGACCTGCAGCTTTTACTGCTCAGAGGAAGAAGAAAAGTTGAATTCCACACTGAACAGTGGAAGGAAGACAGACAGCGTTGTGGTTGTCGGCCCTCATCACAACACACAGCAGTAACAGACAGAAGAAACAAGCACTGAGAAGGAGGCTCAACAGCCAAAATGTTGTTTGTTCTCCTCTTCAGCGTGGAAGTGTCCTGCACTTGTTTCTTTATAGCCAACACATGGAGACACAGCTCCCCACTGGAACGTCTTTTAGTTCTCTAAAATACAATCAGAAAATTGCCAAATGCTTCCAAGGCGCTCAGCCCTGTAAACCAGTGGACATGGAGAAGATGTGCTTTATCTCCTAAGATTTACCCCCAGCAAAATTTCCGCTCTCTCCTACTCCTGCTATCGACGTCAAGGTGAGGCGGCAGGCCGGAGTCAGTGCTCATTAACCCCAGAGCAGCTCTGGTTACCACGCTCCCTTCACGGACATTACAGACCAGCCCTGTTCAAATTCTTAATACGTTTATAATTGCATTACATCAGAACAAATTACATTACAGTGTTCTGATGCAGTGTGTGTCTACTTGTCGGTGGGGCTTTGCATGCGTGTGTATATGTTACACTGAAACTCAACATTTCCTACTTAGAAGCCCTTGACATTGTCCCTGTTTTTACTGAATTCCTTATCCCCAATATCCAACGGTCATCCAGTTCCTCCGATACAGCCACTGCAAGGTCCCATATCCCAGATTGACATGCTGAGGTACCTAGTTTTGGGATATTTATAGATTTGAACCAGGGCAGAATGGTGGCGCAGTGGTGAGCATTGCTGCCTCACATCACAGGGCCCCGGGTTCGGTTCCTGGGGCCCTGTCTGTGTGGAGTTTGCATGTTCTCCCCATGTTTGCATGGGTTTCCTCTGGGTGCCCTGGTTTCCTCCCAGTCCATGACATGTTGGTGGGTTAACTGACTTATGGGAAATTGGGCTCGGTGTCACTGTGTGCTTGCTGGCATCTTTCAGCCCTGTGATGGACTGGCGTCCTGTCCAGTGTGTGTCCTTCCTTGCCAGGATAGACTCCAGCTCTGGCAGGATGTGAGAAACAGCCCTGAACGTGATGTGTCAACAGTGAGCTCCACAGGCTGAATTCTGGGTTTTCAGCCTCAGATCAAGTCCCCTGTATCTCAGTTCGTATGGCTTCAGTGGTAAAAAAGGGGATGAAAGCCAAAAACGAGTCACCAGACTCTAGTGCAGTAGACTTAGAAGGTGGAGCGAAGACAAGGATTAGTTTTTCATGCACTTTTTTCTCATCTTCATCTAAGCTGGGTTGAGCTGGAATTCTACTTTGACCCTTGATTCACCCTGCAGATCTGTTCACACCTGTGGTGTCTAATACAGGTAAGTGTGAGAGCTGGGGGTCAGCTCCCCTGTAGCCCCACTTCCCATAATCACCTCTTTGCATCCCCCCTCCAGCCTGGGGTCCCATAGGGCCCCCCGGGAACACGTCCTCACCCCACCCCCCTCGCCTACGCTGCCCTGCCCCCCGGCGATCGGGCTCCCGAGAGAATCGGGGCGAGGCGCCTTTAAACCACTGCAGTAAAAAACACAAAACTCCGCAGTCATTAATATGCAAAAATGCAAATGAGTAGGTAATTAAGAGCCTGAGTTCTCTAGAGACTCTTTGATTGCTAATGAATTCTAATCTGCCAGGAAGGGGGGAGGGGATGAAAAGGAGGAAGAAAGATTGAAAGAAAGGACAGAAGAGCAAAATTTGGGGTGCAAAGCTCCGGCACACACCTCCTCTATGCACAGAGACACATGTTCAAACTGTAACCTGGGATCACATGGAGATCTAGAGCACGGCTGAAACAATCACATACGTCACTTACAGAAAATACGCACAACGTTTTGTTTGTGCTCATAGCCTGTCAGTCATTCCTGCTTGGCACCCGGGTGCAGTCCAGTGTAGGAACTCGGCTGCACGCTTCACCAAGAGGAAGCCAGGACGAGGCAGAGGCAGAAGCGGGCGAAGTGCAGGCGCTGTGGAGAAGAGTGGCACATCTGTGCAAGGCTCTGGCAAGGCCGGGATTATCCACTACACAGCAGAGCACTGCAGAGCACCGTATATTGATATGGGAGCAGCATTCCGACAGGATGGAAAGCCCTGCCTACTGCAGTATCTGAAGCATCACTGACTGACAGTGAGAGCTAGCTGAACAGTAATTAACACCCAATCCAGAGGAGGTATGCCAAATTGTCACTCCGCAGTCAGACATCCCCGGCATCCAGCTGCACACGTGGGAGCACCACAGGGCATGGTGGGACACGGTGACCTCTGACCTCCCCCAGGAAGGGGGCCAGGTATCTTGGCAGGAAGTGAGCTGTAGCAGCAGCAGCGTCACCGAGTGCCAGTGAAGTCATCTCAGCAGTTTGTGAGCAGTAACCCTCACCCTCCCACAAATTACAAACACACACAGCTGTCATTGTTATTCCTCTGCTCCCCTGACACCCCGCCATCTCTCCCCCATCCCCCTCTCCACAAACCCTTCCCCTTGTCTCTCTGCCCTCACTTCTCCTTCCCTCATCCCTCCCATTGCTTCTCCCCTCTGCCCGTCTCCCGCTTGATTCTCCCCGATTGTTCCAAAGCCCAAACCCAGATCCCCAGCAGGCCCAGGTCTGTGCTAGACACTTATTCCGCTGCGCTAGATGGCGCCTGGGTGTTCTGGCTATTGAAGACCTGACTAATAAATTGTTACCTGAGAAAAATTAACTTCACTGCAGTACAGAAGTGACTGGCAATGTCTACGAAAGGGAAATGAGAATTGCTGCTGCTGCCAGGATGGGTTTTCGAGGTGTTAGGCTGCCTCTTGGACAGCTCCTCCTAAGATCCCGAAGTTGTATTCCTGAACTGAGCTGGAGATCCGCCTTCGCCACCAGCCTTTTCCTCTTTTTCAGATTTTTTTCCTCGGTGCCCTCGGCCCTCCCCATCTGACCAGTCCCTTATCTGTCCGGGCTCCTGCTTCTGCCCCACGTGTGAGCTCGACAGGAGTCCAGGCTACGGAAACAACGATACTCAGCGTCTGCGATTCTGCAACCCACCTGGGGTAGCTGCACACGTATAAGAGCCCTGGGTGCGAATAAGCGTTTGGTTTGCATGGTCCCCATTCTGCCTCTCCCCTGTCCAGGCCCAGTCTATAACCTTTCCCACCTGAGCTGCACCCCCACCTCTACCGGGCCTGTAACCTCTCAGCCCCCTGTGCCAAACTCCGCGCTCTCTCCCCCCCCCCCCCAGCTCACTTTCTCGCTCTCCTCACCGCAGCGCAGTGAAGCGGCAGCACTGAGGTGCCTCGGTTTGTCAACAGGAAGCCCGCCTGCTCTGTGTACTGTACCTGCAGCGTGGGCGGCAGCGCAGGGGCAGCCCAGAGAGTCGGCGGAGAAAAGTGGGACTCCAGGAAGGCGGGGGCGTCAGGCTCTGTTTTGGGGGTATACCCCGGGAGGTCCCTCTTACACAGTCCAGCCTCAGTCGCCCACCAACACAACTTTAAACACCTAGTAGATCCCAACTGGCAAAGCCGTGGGTTGTCCAGTAGTTTCTCTCTCTGTGATTTCTGGCCTGTAAGGACTGCTGTTGATGTCTTATACCAGCAGGCAGGCTCTATAAAACCAGAGTTTCATGCAGACAAGTAGGCGTTTCAGCAGAAAAGGCTGGTTTAGTTTTTCTGCAGTTCCGTAGACAGAGGTGGTTGTTCTTATAATAAACCCAAGCACAAAATACACATACCCCTCCCCCCAAGACAGGGGCAAGAGCAGCCAATCACACACCCAGCCTGCATGTCTCTGGAAGGTGGGAGAGGAACAGAAACCCCAGGGAACACGGAGAGAACATGTGACCTACATACAGACAGGCGTCCCAGGCTCATGTATGTTCTTACTGGATCAAGGTGTTGATAGCAAACAAGCAGGCAGGACAGGCCAGATGGGCTCCCTTCCCTTGAAGAGCTTGGAGAAATCCCACCGTCTGTGTTGCTTTCCTAGAAATGGATGAGAAAATCGGTGCCTGGTCAGAGATTTGGAGTGTCTGGAAGTTTCCTCACCTTCCTCCACTGGGCTTAATTTCAGGTAAATACCGGCATAGGGAGCTAAATGCAGAGCTAAGAAAAAAATGTTCAGTTCACAACAAGCGAGGTGCACCCCTCGGTGCTTGCAAGCGTGCGTACGCAGATGCATGGTGTTTGTGCATCTTTCCTTCTCTTTTATGGGTAAAGTCAACTGTAAACCACAAACTCAAACATGATTTCAGATCATTCTTATTATCACACCATCACAGATTTGTAAACACTCACAGCACAAACACTAGGATTAAGATTAATTACTCTGAGTGTTTACTCTTCTTAACTCTCGATTCTAACTGTGGGAATCTTAATATTACATAGTGGCCGAGTGATTGCTCCCTATTGTAGATGTCATAGTCAGACGTACAAATAAGGTGGATTTTACTGAGGCACATGGAATTAAGGGCTCTGTGTTCAAACAATGAAAGAAAGCCTAAGACAAGCTTTCTGCTGTGGTGAGTCTCGCTGAAGTGAAGTTTCGTGGTGTGCTGCTGGGACAAGCAACCCCAGTTCTCACAGGCTGCAGGGTTCCCCGGTTTTCATTCAGAATCAGGTGGTTAAGGACGCAAACCACCTGTTCTGTCTTTAGCACTTGACAACAGAAATGACCAGAGCACCCTGCAGGCCAGTGGCCCTCCCCTGTTCATGAGGTCATGCAGGTGCCCAGAGTCGCCAGCCCCTGTTCGGTGAGGACACACACAGAATACATTTTCTTACTCGTCCCGCAATGTTAGATGATGTGTTAACTGGCGCAGACAGGCACTTAACTGATTGGCTGACCAATGAGAACACAGCATTGCTCACATTCTTATGTCTCTCAATCTAATAATTGGCCAAGCAGTCATCATTCAAGTAATCAGAGATATGCAGGCAACTGAACTATCTCCTTATAAGTCCACTATATTATTTTCTATGCATACAAACATTTTTACTCTTCTCCGTTTTGGAATTCTGACCATTTTGCTCAGTTTTTATCTGAGGATGAAGTTACTGTTGGGCTACCAAACCCAGTGGGCAGGGACTCTGCTTGGACAGTCTCTGCCTGACCCCTGCTAGCACCCTGGTGAGTAAATGACTCAGTAGCTCAGATAAAAATTTAAAAATCGAACTCGAAATCTGAAACCAAGAGCAAAGACTGGCGAAAGCCCAACGTTTATCAGTGAGGAAAAAATCACCTGAACATCTCTTGCCAACCTGAAATTACTTCAATGGTAACAAAGAAAAGTTTGTCATAAAATTGCCACGTACTGAAATTGTTCAGTGACGGGGGGTTTCCTGGCCTAGTTTCTTGCCCCCCTGCGCCCCCCCACCCAGATGACACAGACAGGATGACAAGCAGAGACAGTGAAGAGGGACGAATTTGAGCGAACTGCTGCTCTCTCTCTGTCTCTTTCAGCTCGACTTGGAGATGTGCTCTGTGGTTTTGCAGTAAGTAGAGGCTTCCTGTAGACTGAAGGTGAGCTGGGGGGGGCGCAGGGTGTAAGGGCAGGTAGTGTAAACCGCAAACCCCAAGACACAGCGGAACAAAGGTGTCAACTGCAGCTCCAGCTCTGTGCAAAGACAGCAGTCAGAGCAGAGAGCACAGCGTGCACCCAGGCTGTAGGCCCCCGGCGCTGGTCACTGACGCCCATGGGACCTCAGCTCAGACTCGCTCCTCGCCGCCCACACCGCACACAGGCACACTGCAGGCCTCAGTGACCCGCGGCTGCCACGCCGGGGCGGCCCACTGCGTCAGAACCCCGGAGGGGCCCGGGGCGACGCGCTCCTCACGCCGGCCCCTCACAGGAATCGCCCCTCACCACGACCGGGGGCGTCGCTGACTTGTGCTGCAGTAGAAGTGAATTCCGCGCTTCTGTGCTCCACCTGTGCGCGGTGCTTGTCCCTGCTTCAGCGGGAAGACGGGGAGCTTGGGGCAGCTCGTGTAAAAGTGTTCATCGGTTCGCACCTGCTGCGGAATTCGGCTAGATTTCTTGTGATAAACGATCGCCCCAACATGCTTTTCCAACTGCGGTGCGGGAAAACGCTGTTGGATTTCACTGCCTCACATTATTTGCACCTTAGCTACATCAGTGCTGCTCCTGCTGTCCAGTGACTCCTGGACACTCCTGGCAGAACAGTGAAACACCACACCTAGCGGGTCTTGTAAGACACAAACGTGTTGCACCATTTCCTTTCACCGTGTTGCTGTGCCTCCAAACAAATATTTTTGAAAACAGTCAAATATCTCCGCGAGGCTGAAATATTGAAATGCTGTGCTTATTTCCATGGCAAATCGAATACAGTATGTGGCGTCCTGAATATCTGACTGGGAAAAGTTTTTTTTTTATATTGAGGAAAAAATTTGCTTGTGACAACTACTTCATCTTAAGTGCTTCTGTGCTGCGGGCTGTGATAACTGCCTTTCCCCCGACTAGGATATCCTGGGCTGAAGGCGCCTGGCGGAGGGAGGGCTGCCTCAGGGTACCGGAATAGGCGGGTGTGCGGCCCAGAACTAATCAATACTGTGGCTGCTCACACTGATTTGCATTCCCAACAGGTGCTGGAGTCCGTTGGCCTGACCCACCTGTGTCTGGCCCTGTTAAGAATCTAAAACAGAGCACAAAACTACGATTCAGAAATAAGTGACGAACGGTGGGTTTTTGTTATTCAAACCCGAATGCAGCGCAGGTGTGCTGAGCTCCGAGCCAAAGGTCACCGCCGCTGCGGAGCCGGGGGGGGGGCAGCCGCAGGGCTGGGAGAGGGAGCTCCCGGCGCCGGCGGGACGGAGGCTGGACCTCACTGCTCCTCGGAGAGCTGAGTAACACCTTCCTCAGCGAGTTCACATGAGGCGCCTCGCCAGGGCCCGGAGTCCGTCAACTGAACACACATATTATTATTATTATTATTACTGTTATTATTATTATTATTTCCTTCTAGCTTTATCTAAGAGTGCGGTGGGCCTGCCTTCTAAAAACCAGACAACATGTTCAAATCTGAAATCACCTCACTTGGCTGGGCATTTTTTTTAAAGATTTGGGCTTTTTTAAAAAAGAAGCAGAGACAGTTGCTGGGATCGGGCCCTGTTGCTATGGCAGCAGTGGTCATTGTGGTGGCTTTCTGTGTTAATCCCTCACTCCCCCCCCCCACCCCCCCCACCTAAACGGACACTCAGGCCGCCCCGCAGGCTCTCCATGTCAACCCCAGCTGTCGCTGCCAACAGCCGCACTGCTCTGTGGGTCTGTCCGCAGACACTGACCAGCCCCCTGTCCCTCGTCCACTGCTGTAGCCTCAGCCCTGGCCCAGTCCAGCCACAGACACTGACCAGCCCCCTGTCCCTTGTCCACTGCTATAGCCTCAGCCCTGGCCCAATCTGTCCACAGACACTGACCAGCCCCAGCCACTAGACCACTGCTGTAGCCTCAGCCCTGGCCCAGTCCAGCCACAGACACTGTCCAGCCCCCTGTCCCTCGTCCACAGCTGTATCCTCAGCCCTGGCCCAGTCTGTCCACAGACACTGACCAGTCCCCTGTCTTTGTCCACTGCTGTAGCCTCGGCCCTGGCCCTGGCCCAGTCCAGCCACAGACACTGACCGGGCCCTGGTCAATCATCAACTGCTGTAGCCTGAGGCCCGTCCAAATACTGCGACTCCTGAGGTACCGGCCCGTCGAAATACCGCGGAGTGTACCTGGTTTCCATGATAATACTTGTTATCAGGTTGCTGGACACACAAGCTGAAGTAGAGCCCTCAGCACAGTAACACAACCACCCTGCTGTGCCGAGGCGCTGGACAGGCGAGCCCGGTCATAAGCACAGCCGCCTTACCGTGGGGTGACTCTCCCGTCCGGAACACGACACAGACACGGACACGGACACGGCCACGCGCCACGCGCCACGCGCCCGGGCGCGAGCGGTCTTCAGCTCCTCCGCCCGTTTGAATTTTTGGCGGTTAAAAGCGACACAGGAGCGACCGTTATGACCCGGAGTTCTGACGACGCAGATTCAAGGGGGGTCATTCTGAATGGAAAAAGGTCCTTAAAAGTTATTATATTTTATTGAATTCTCTCGGGGAGAGTGCAAAATGGCGACTGGGATTCAAGAATTTTATTCAGGTGATTTTTACTCTTGGGTTTTTATGACTTGCTCTGTCTGAACTGTAGCACAGGGTCGCGTTTGGGGACCTTTCTCCTTGACGCTCGTGTTTTGTGTTTTGTGTGTGTGTGTGTACGGGTGGGCGGGCGTGCTTTTGTCGTGCGTGTGTTTGAAGTTCCTCACAGGGGGTTACTGCTGAAGTCTATATTTAAACACGGTGACACCCGCCCACGCATCTTCCTCCGTGACATAACTGGAAAAAAAAGTCAAACAAAAAAAAAATCAAATCGGGCTACAATTAATATTTAAAACGACGAGGTGTTGTGGAATAGACCCGCAGTCTGAGTGGAGCGCAACCTTTTTTCGTGTCCGTCCTGAATGATAGACGCCCCCATCCAGGACGATTTACAATACAAACTATGTGAATAGGTACAATTTTGCAGATAATGATGCGATTCGTAACAATCGTGAAAAATGCTGGACAAGCCAGCAGTGCAAAACGAAATAGGAAAAATTATAACTGCATAAATACATCATCATCTCAAGAGTAAAGAACAGCAAAGAAAATATGTTATACATGAGGTTTTTAATGATTTTATACAATAATTGTTTCACGTTTAGTCATCCTTTTCCTTTTCTGACATCTTATTTTTACGCTGCTGTTCAGCCTCCTCTCAGAACTGCGTAGACGGCTCAGGTTCCGTGACCAGAGTGCCTGGGCTGGTCGAGCCCAGCCTGAGCTGGAAGTCGGTTTCTGCTTCTGTCAGAGTTTTCCTGGGGAAGCCCCTGGCCAGGCTGGGCCATGCAAATCTGAGGCTGCATGGGGACAGGCGTTCGCACTTCCCTTTTGAAAATCACAGCAGGACATGTGGAAGCTGCTAAGCCCTCTGCAGCCCAAGACACTGCTCCCCACAAGCACCCCCTGACTCGACTTCCCTGCTGCTGAGCTGGCAGGAGCGCCCTGCTCATCTCGCTTGCCCTGACTTCCTGGCACTGCCGCTGGCAGGAGGTTTATTGTTTTGGTGGGGATGAGCCGCTTTTTCAGGGGTCAATCTGTCCTTTAGTTCCCCCCTTGAGTATGGCTTGGCTTTTGGGAGGTTGCTGGACAACACTGACGTTAATCCCCGTGCTGAGTGAAGAGGCCTCCGCACTTCACTGTCACTGTGACACCAGCCCAGTGTGCTCTGAATTCTGGGAGTGTCTGAGAGGACATGTCACCCTGCAACTGAAAACCCACTGGAGCCCAGCAGGTGTGAGCCTGGTCAGTACCTGGATGGGAGACTCCTGGGAAAGCTAAGGCTGCTGCTGGAAGAGGTGTGAGTGGAGCCAGTAGGGGGCTCTCACCCTGTGGTCTGTGTGGGTCCTAATGCCCCAGTATAGTGACGGGGACACTGTACTGTAAAAAGGCACCGTCCTTCGGATTAGACTTAAAACCGAGGTCCTGACTCTCTGTGGTCATTAAGAATCCCAGGGTGTCTCTCGAAAAGAGTAGGGGTGTTACCCCTGTGTCCTGGCCAAATTTCCCCCTGGACTTTACCAGCCATGGCCTCCTGATAATCCCCATCTCTGAACTGGCTTCATCGCTCTGCTCTCCTCCCCACTGAGAGCTGGTGTGTGGGGAGCGGACTGGCGCATCATCCAGGTGGGTGTGGAGGGGATCCCCATTACCTGTACAGCGCTTTCAGTGGAGCGTCCAGAAAAGCGCTATATAGGTGTTAGGAATTATTATCATTACTGTTGTGGTTGTTGTTATTTCCTGCCGTGGTTCTCCAGGGTGTTCGGTGGAGGCACGTCCTGGCACTGTCGGGCATTAAAAAGAAAAGTGTGGTGCACGCTGGCGCAAGTGATTTCATCCTTCACCGTGCACAGCTCTGCCGGCTAGGTTGAAGGGTCTCTGTTTTGGGATGGTCTGTGTGTTGTGCTAGAGATTTATACAGGTGTGCATTAACCTCTTCATAGACAGAATGAGGACAGACAAGCCTATGTTCTACACAGCATCTTAAAAGTAGAAGGAATCCCAGCTTCTTCGCTTTAGAAAGTAGTTTAGGAAATAGGAGGTGGGGGAGGGGGGTCAATCTAGGGGCTGTGGTTATTGATCTGTTGCTGCACGGCTCATCAGGAGATCGACTTACAGAGCTGGGAGAGCCTGAGTGTGGCTGTGTGTGACTGTTATCTTTCTACAATATTATTATAGAAAGGCAACTTTCAAAGATCAGTCATAAATCAGGTAATGTTCTTACATGTTGAAATTAAAATGTCAAAACCAACTCCTCATTGCAGTGGGCAGTCCCTCTTAGTGACCATACAGACAGTGAAATACGGAGACCCAGTACACCGCCCCCCTGCTATCTCTCCCTCTTTCTTGCCTCCTTCTCTCTCCCAGTAATGCCCAGCCTCTCCTCCCCTCCCCCACACACACTGCTCCCCTGTCATGATCCCTCTCTCTGTATTCCTCTCTCTCTTGCACTCACTCACTCCCCTCCACCCTGGGTCTATGAATCAGTCACAGTCAGACCAGACAGGGTTTATCTTCTGTTTCATGACCAGGGCTGAGGGCAAAATAAAAGCAAGAGGGTGGGAAACAAATCAGATTTGGGATGAATTTTTAAAAATGGTAACAATGCTGACAGAAAACTGTAACATCCATAATAAAATATTTTAATGTAAACACTTTGAGGACAGGAACTTTTGTTCCTTGAATTAACAGAAGTACATCCTCTGTAGCGATTAGGGTTGCCAGCTGCTCTCAGATCAACTGGAAAGTGAAATACTTCCAGTGAATGGAAAGTTTGAGGCAGGACAGATCTTACATTAAACTAAAACAATTTGCCACATTTTTGGTTTATGTTCTTATTGTCAACCAAAGACTCCACTGTTCAGCTTGTCAGAATAGCTGAACCTCATTACTGACTGCACAGAGCCTCTACAAATTAGGAAGATGTATAAATGGACATAGAAAAAACTGCAAATTTGCAATGGGAGGGTAAATGCAAATTAAGAGCAATAAACTTAATAAATAGAACACATAGAAAATATTTAAGATTATGTTATATTTGTCTTACAACAAACTGTTGATTTTAATAGCACCTCATGATAATTAAGCACAATCTTCCATATAGTACACAGTTCTTGTGCAACTTATGCATTTGATTGAGAAGCAAGGTGAAAACTTGTCCTGTCTGAAGACGTCCACTCTATCTGGGGACAGCTGGCAACACTAGCAGCAATGGATTGAGAGAAACTGATGATGAGGGTGGATTTATATATGTATGTGAGCAGCTTTGTGTGTTTAGTCATCCGTGTCAACCCACTGCTGCATGGAGACTTCCCCAGGAGTCTTTCCTGAGCTTCGGTCTCCGACCATCCTCATGCAGCTTGTCGCTCAAACTTCTGGATTTCAGTGTCGTACCTCCCAGTTGTCTCTGGGGATGTATTTAGAATTAATTATTTGCTGGAATATCCATGTTTTTTTTCTCATAGTGAGTCCAGCCCTGTCCTTTTTCATTTCTTCAGCGTGTAATTTTGCATTGTTCCATAATGTTTTAAGTTCTCTGGAGTCTTTCTGGCATTTATTTCCATGTTAGTACACAAAGGCATATGTATAAATACACACTTGCAAAATGTATCAATATTTCTGTGTATGTTTGTAAAGGAACTGTACACATTGTACACATTTTTCGTATATGGCAGTAGGGAATGTTAAACAGGATATTAAATTTATCTGAAAGGCTCAGTGCTCGAGCCCCCTTCAGCCAGCCTCACTGAGCACACAGGGAGAGCCAGCGAGGAGACGTGGGGTGGAGCTTGGCTCCAGACTCGACCCATCACTGGCTTCTTCGCCTGCCCATCAATCACACGCGTTATCCCATTGGCCGAACCCCTGCGGGCTTATCATTCCATCTCGTGCTGCTCCTGCTCTTATCGCCCCCCACTTTTTCAGTCGTCTTCCTCCGCTAGCGGGCATAGTGCCTCTGATCTCTTATTATATAAACACGAACTGCTGAAGTGGCAGCGAAATTGGCAGAGGCGGCTGAGCCCTTCGGCAGATCTGCGACTATTTTCTGCTTTTCGGAGAAGGGTTTAAAATTATTAGCTCCTTGTTGGGCGTTTGAAATCGGATACCGGTGGCGTTGAGGTCCCTATTTGAAGGCGGAGGGATACCGTGTTGGGGTTGACAATGTGGAGGTTGTTAAGATGTCTACTCGGAGGATGAAATGGTTTCAATTGTAGCAACAAAAAAGAGAGACGTAGGACTTGTAGAATTGTTTTTCTGTTTTTCATCCGGATGCAAACTGTATAGTATTTTAATGACGTGGACTGCTTAAAGAAGCAATCTAGAAGTACAAAAGAAGAGCCCTCCGCTCTGTTATTTCGGCTTTTGAAGCGCTGTGGGGGGAAAATTGTCTTGAAGTTTTATTTTTCCCCTACAGTCCGGTCTTTATCTCATTTTTCTGCTGTTGGATGCCAGACCCCTGAAAAAAGGTAAATATCTTATACTGCGCCGTTTACTGAGGAGGGGAGGTCGCCGCCGCCGCCGAGGAAAGGCAGAATTTCTTCCTGCGGAGCTGCTGAACTTTTTGCAAAATAAGAAAAGTTTGGGAATGCGGTTTAGGAGAAACGGTGATGTTGCGGGAGTTTTTGTCTGGGTTTGAGGTCGGAGTCCGAGTGAAAGTGTGAGAGACGGGGAGATCGAGGTGGGCTCATCTCGGGGCTTGTGAGGGAAATGAGGTCCTTTGTTCACTTTTGAAGAATATTGACAAGTTTAACGGGAAGGGCTTGAAGTTTCTGAGCACCGTCTAGCTCAAGCAAGTAGTGTGCAGCGAGGCAGCTGCCTTTGTCTGAATCGAGTCTGCGGTCGTGTGGCGATTCCTAGTAAAAACACCGCCAGCAAGGCTTAGGCTTTTAAACTTTTAAAGGCTTTTAACGTCTTTTCTGGGTAGATGCGCTACGGCTTCTCTTTTATGCGTTTTTGTGTGGATTCCTAAATGTGTGCAGTTCCTTCATGATTGCTGTTCCAGCGGCTGGCCGAGGGGACCTTATTAATTTGCTGTTTATTGTACATTTGGCAGGAAATTCCTTGTGTCCAGCCTTAACCCCCCCCCACTTCCCCCACACCGTCAAATGTTGCTCAGAAGTTTTTAGACAACATTTTTTGGGATATTTTTAAATTTTCTGATCATTTGTGGATTTGTGTACTACAGCGAGGAGATGTAACTGTATTCGCGTGTGTGTACTTTATTCGAGTTTTTTCACAATCGACGCCTTCTCTCGGTTAGCTCCTACCGAGGTATTCTGCCTTTGTGTAAAGGAAAGGGTGTTACATGCACCCGTTTAGAATTCGCACCAGCAGCTTCCCCCCCCCCCCCGTTTTTCCCCAACGTAGCAAAATTCTGGAAATGCGTAAAAACCGAGCTAAAGAAATAATCACGATTTCAAGTTATTCCACATTAATGCGCACGCACTTTGAAATTAAATACTGTTCCATAGTCTAAGAGCAAGCGGCTCGATCCAGAGCACAAGTCGATTACAATAGCAGCGAGAAATAGAAATATTATCCGAGTTTGGGAAACCGGAGGGGCAGTGAAGGCGAGTAAGGAAAGATAAGGAAAGGAAATCGGGGAAGCTGGAATCTTTCATCGATCGGTCCTGTGAAGTTTAAGAGCTGCATGCGTTTGTGGGTGCCTATAATATGTGCGGAAACCAGTCTAAAATGAGGTCGTACTTACTTGAAGTATTTAATTACTATTATAGTTCAAGCAACTGTTGCTTTGATAAATGTCCTACACACAGTACTTTCAAAATGCCCTTTACATTGTAGGATCGAAAGCGTGTTTTCGTGTTTTTGACTGAAGATCTGGCGCAGGTATTGCAAGTTACTTTTAATTCATGTTTAAATATCTAGTCGCGACGTTTAAATCGTGGAAGCTCTTGGACCCTGTAGGATGTGTTGATCGCAGCCATGTTCTTCTCTTCGGCTGGAAGAGATCCGTTTGGCCGCTGTGTGCCGGTCTCCAGGGTGGGGTCTCAAACTTTCGCAGCAGTTTTCTGATATTTGTAACTCCCCTGTCACGGTCCCCCATTTTGAGCGCGCGGTTCTCGGCAGGCGCCGCTCCGCAGCTTGTTGCTTCGGGATACTGGTCCGTGTGGGCTGAGCGGTACATGTGTGGCGATTTATCGCAGAGAATCGAAAGCAACACGGCTCTCGGATTATTGTGTGTTGTATAAGCGAGATCTTGCTGTCGCGGAGGTGCTGCGGAACGAGAATGGCTATTTCAAACCGCGTTGCTGTGCCCAGGCTGCCCGGCTGCGGCTGGGCTCCGCACAGGCGGCCGCCCCGTGAGGTCTCCACCGACACGCCACGAATCGGGGGCACGGTGGGCGCTTTCCTTACCGTTTTGTACCGGGGGGGGGGGCAGTGCAGTTCGTAAAATGGTACCTGCCTTTGCCCCCCACACGTACACGCACATCACCATGAAAGGATGGGGAAAAAGTACTGTTGAAATTCTGCTAGATTTCGACTATAGGACCTGATCGATAGGCAAAATACAGGGGTGTTAGTTTTAGGAACTTTGCGCTGTAGAGATGTATTTTACTCCTTATTTCTAATTCTCCTGATGCCCCCTTTCAGCGAGGATTAAACTGTTATTCCTTTCCCAGGGGAAAGAAGCAGCGCTATAGAGCACTCGGGGTATTCTGTGAAAGCCCAGTCCTCTAAGGTGTTAATTCGGGCATCCTTTCATTGGCACCTGGGGCCAAGCTTGCACTGCCAGGGGTGTGGGGAGGCCCTCGGGTCCTGAAGCTTCCTTAAAGATTTCACACAGGAAATCTGGTGAACAGTTTAAGTTGTCCCGAGAAACGCCGGCGGAAAAAAATGGGATTCACACTTTGTCAGCGTTAGACAGCACATGCTGGATGTGGTGAGGGGGATTCTGGCTGTGGTCCAGGGCAGTGCCCTTTGGCTGTAGCTGTGGTAGAGCGCAGAGCTGGTGGCTGTTGTACAAACAAGGAGGCCAGGGCGCCTTGCCCGTCGATCTCAACTCGGAACATTGGTACTGAACAGCAGTGAGAACACAGAACAGCTGAGACACCGGAACACCAGGGCAGCACATTGTAGTTGGGGGGGGCTCTTTATTCAGTTGTTAGCTGTTGTGAGGTTGCCCACTGTCCTAGAGCAGGGTGGCTTGCCCTGTGGTCATTCCAGTCCACCCTCAGGCAGTAACCTTCACCTTAATTCTTGACTTTTTAAGTCGAGGAGACAAAATCTGAGTCTGATTGGATTGGAACGCGGGTGAAATAGCCTGAGTAAAGTAGTGGCCATTTCAGACAGTGTAGCGCCCCAGTGAACAACACGGCGGCAATAACAACAAAGGCACTTTCCCGCAGCTGTAGTACATGCGATACACCGGTGGTCCTTCAGAGTTTACTTGCAAGATCCATAGGTTTTCACGCAGAATTGCAAGAGCCCGCTTTCCTAGCAGGAGTACAAGAGGACCTTAAGGACCTTCTTGCCTGTGTATTTGCAAGTTCAACAGAAAAGCCCGGTGGATCTGGGATATAACGTTTTAATTTATTTTTAACAATTGATAACAAAAAAAAATATTTTGGCTGCCAATCTTAGTTTTTTTTTTGCAAAAAGCCTTATTACCTGTGAAGTGAAGACAGTGGGAGGAAGAATCTCATTTGCACGCAGCTGTCTTGGCAAGCGATCGGGTTGAGGGGTTGTGAGTTTGGCTGTTTTGTTTAGGGACTGCATCAGTAAAAGTAAGTGTGGCAAAACTGGCAGTGTTTAAGCTTCCTTAAAACCAGATTGTTTGAATTTGATTTTTCTCGAATTGTTGGTTTCGCCGCAAGCTCTGAAAACCTTCAAAGGAGCACTAGCCAGCATTCGTATATATTACTGTTGGAAACGTGCAGTAGCCTCAGGATGGAAGGATATTTACAAGAACAAGATTGTCATTCCAGAGCTTAGTCTAGAGAACTGTCTTTGAAGACCCTGGTTCTGGGCAGTGTCAGATTTGCATAAATGGCACCTGAACCTTTGTACTGGCGATCTAATGAGGAGTATACTAACCCAGCTGCAATAGGCAGGCAGCTATCTGTGCTGAAACCAGGCCACTACATGCAGTAGGAAGTAGATTACTATTCCACGTGCTTGTCAAGGGGGTGGGGGGCGACGCTGTTTGTGAGATCCAACTGTTACAGCAAATGGTGTTTGTAAATAATGTTATCGCAGGTTTGCCTCGTAAAGGCTCTCTTTAAATAAAGAAAATAAAAATACAATCCAGTCACTTTTCTGCTTCTATATTGTACTCATTTATAACCACCCCTTTTATTTCCCCTGCAATATACCTGTATGTAAGCAAATCTTATCTTGGCAGGTTGATATTGTGGTCCCTGTGTAGGATCTTGTTTGCCTGTGACCTGGGGTGTGGTTGCAGAAGCAGTTAAAATCCCTCTCCTCCTTCAGCCCAGGAGACGGAGGGAGAAGGGCTTGGAAGGTTTGGCCACACCGGAGTCAAGATGACAATTATTCAAAAGTGTCAAACGGAAACGAACAGCAGGAAAAAGCAAAAGAAACATCGGCAAAACCCCCAGCATGATGCCCGTTTTAATTCTGTAAGGAATTGTGGTGGTGTGGTCGCACACCTGCAGAAGTGAATCCAATTTCCTGTGCATCAATGTATGTATACTGTAGGAAACCGCATTAAAGAAACCTTGTTGGCCTTTTTTGCTACTAAAGAAGGCCCTATGTATTACTTTAGGGGAGGAGCGGTGGCTCTGTGGCTCAGGAGCTGTGCCTGTGGCTGGAAGGTTGCCGGTTCAAATCCCGCGGCCGGCAGAGGAATCCTACTCCGTTGGGGTTAAGGGCCTCGCTCAGGGGCCCAACTGCTCCAGGGGCACTGTACAATGGCTGACCCTGCGCTCTGACCCCCAGCTTCTCTCCCTGTCTGTGTGTCTCATGGAGAGCAAGCTGGGGTATGCAAAAAGACGAATTCCAAATGCAAGAAATTGTATAGGGCTAATAAAGTAACATTATCATTATTTATTATCATTAACATTGACTTGCAAGAAACGGCGGTTGGCATTGCACAGCAGCTTGATCCAGTGCAGGGTTTATGTGGTACAGTCAAGGTAAGCTGCTGTATGTTTCGAGTTCACCTAATGTTGAGTACATGTGCATAAAGAGAAAACTTTGCTTTTCTGCCTTATCAGTATAGTCTTGTAATATGAGGTAGCAGTTGAAAGCCCAGGTAAGGAATAGGACCACACTGGCACTATCTCTTCTCCTGCTTTTTTTTATGAATGTTTGATGAAAGTTAAGAAGTTAGTGCAAGTGCTCTTTTAAGAAGGGTGCTTGCAGGGGTTTCAGACGCCAGGGATACTCACCAGGATGCAGCCGCTCTGCTTACAGTACTAGAGCCAGCACTTTCAGTGTTGTAGTGAGCCATGGAGATAGAAGCTGGCAGGAGTACAGGTTTGCAAATGTGTGTACAAGCAGGGCTGCAGCTTCAGGAGCCAGTGCATAGACGATGTGATGAACAGGTGGATTATTCTTCACTTGAATTAAACCTGATAAAGCCGTTTACTACCGAGTTCCTCTGAGTTGAGTGAAGTCAAATACAAGTCTTTGGTACAGCCAGCTCTTTAAATAAAAGCAGGAAGAAATACTGATTAATCAGGAAGGCTGGTTGAGCCAGAGCCCGCTGTGGAGAGGTGAAGGGCTAGTGTTGGATTTCCTCTCTTCTAAACTCGTAGTCTTTGTTTGCCGGGGCTGGCACCCGCTGCGATTCAGAACTCGTCCACCAACAGGAACCTTTGCTACGGTCTGCAACATCTGGTACACTTCAACTCCTTGGCGTTTACCAACAAAACAGAAAAGAGGCTGGTGAGAAGCGTTGCAGTATCAGTTTCTGTTTGTTGTGTAACCTGTTGGAGATTGTTACAGATCGAAACAAGGCTGGTGTCGGCCTCGAGTCGCAGCACGGTTAAGGATCTATTGCAGGGTCCGTTTATCACACTCTTGCAGTAGTGGGCAGTGGCAGCATCATGTTTTGGATGCATGGCACTGAGTTTTAAGATGGATGTACTTGAAACTGCTTTGAGCTTTTCAACAGATTGGTAAAAATAAATACGTTATGCTGTTTTTATGTCCGGATTTGTTGTTGTAGAAAAAGCACTCTCCTTGTCCCCCGGAGTTGAGGTGGGATTAGCTCTGGCGGAGTCGCACAGTAGCAGGTGGATCCCGGGAGCTTTGGGCAGAGGGGGAGAGTCTGGTTGTCCCAGTGTCCGTGGCTTGAAGGGTGGGACTGGTTTCAGCCTGGGTGAATGAATGGTGGTGGTGGTGTGAAAGGAGATGGGAAGGAAAAGGGATTCTAGTGGTACTTCTGTCTTCCTGTACAGCTTTCTGGACACTGCTAACATTCTGAATTCACTTGTTACCTTTCTCACATCCAAGTCAAGTGCTCGCCCATTCTCTAAACCCTTGTGTCCAGCTCCAGCGCTGGTGGCTGTGGGTGTCTGCAGGTCTTCAGTTCTAGTTAGATACTAGAAGTCTTGTATCTCGTAAGTCAAATTGGCCTTTTGACTTAAATGGACCTCTATAATCCACCCTTTAGTAGCTGCTGTGAATGATTGCACGCAGTCAGGTGTGAAGGGGTGGTAGGGCTCAGGACAGCCCTGTATTCTGCACTGCTGAGTCGAGGATATTTGGGATATACACTGTTTGACATGTAAACAGATTGTTTTAAACACGTCACGGCTGCAGTCATGCACGTGAGCGTTCAAGAATGTAGTTGTAAAAAGGCAGCGTTTAACCTGATATTGTTCAGTTTGTGTCCTGGGAACACTGTTTCAGTGCCCGAGAAGAGCAGGTGCTGTAGTTCACGCTTAATACTGGGGAATAAATTCAGATTTAGAACAGTTTGCTTGAGGATCAAATTGTATGTCTTTGTTCAGATGTGGAAGTTTGTCAGTTGTAATGCCACTTTATGTATCTGACCTTATCATTTTTCAGCCGTAGTTCAGTATTTTGATGGGTTGGTGTCAATGTATAATATCTGTGCCCCACCCTCCATTAAATAAGTAATCTTAATTGGCCGTGTTCTGTTGCAGCCATAGCAACAACAGTCAGCGGGACAGTCGTATGAGTATGGAGACACTTTCCTCCATGCAGACGTTACTGTTTTATGTTAATTAAAAAGCTTGTTAAGAAGTGTGGGGACTTGGATAATGAACAGGTCAGAAGCTGCACAGTGCAAGGCTGTTGCTGTGGCGAGGGAAGCTGTGTGTGTGCGCGCAGATCTAGTGGAAAACAATCTGCCGTTGAAAGTTGGGGCCCCAGGGGCCCCCAGCTCGATCTCTGTCTTGCTTTGTGTATTCCTTCAGCCAGATCATTCCCACAGTTATCGACAGTCGTGGACATGTATCCGCAGACCTTTCTCAAAATACTTGTGCTCACGGCACACTTCAAACGGACCATCCTGTTTGGTTCCTCGTAGTGAATTGATTTGAGGATGATTCCCCTTAAGAATTCTAGGTTCTCTGCTGCAGCAGCACTGCTGGGTCGTTTGCTATCTTGATCCAGGATTCTGTAGCCTTATGGGCTAAAAAAGAGCCTCCAGGACATAATTCCTTGCTGTCCATTTTCTCCCCTGTATTTTCTCTGTTTATTTGGAAGAAAATCATTGGGTTGATTGTCAGTGTCTTTGAGGATTTTGAATATTCATTAATGTGATTTTTTTAGTTAATTACCAATGCAGGCAAAATAGTTGAGTTTGTTGAGGGATGCATCTTCATCAGGCTTACAAAATATCCCATTTCCGGTTGTGTCCCAATATTTCTGTAGTTTAAGTAGTAAGTGTCATTCTACATGCGTTTAAAATAAGAGGCCTACTCTTTTAGTGTGCCACAACACAGAACCATGTAATATGAATCAGCATGTGACATAATGCCACGAATAAAACAGCACAGGCCAAGAGCTGGAACTTGTCTCGCATGATCTTATGTAGGCAGCCTTGAAGAAGGAGGGTCTTCGCAGGCGGAGTGCAGTTCTTTGTTAGGGGTGGGCTCAGGGGCGTGGGGGACTGCATGTTCTAATGGCAGGACTCTGTGTGTGTGATGTCAGCCTCCACTCTGGTTCCAGTAATGGTCAACCTGTTCTTTCTGCAAATCTCACTCGTAGGGTTGTTAGTGGCTGAGACTGAGTGGCATGAACGAGCAGCAGCAGAGAATGGCTGCCGTGGGAACAGACAAGGAACTCAGCGACCTCCTGGATTTCAGTGCGGTAAGACGGGGTGGGCACTGGGGCGGGTGGCGTTGCGTTTTTAGGATGTGGGCAAAAGTAGCAGGGAATGAAGTGAGGGTGCAGAATGGCCTTTGAGGGGAGGCTGGCTCCTCGAATGGTGGCAGGGACAGGCTGGTTTTCTAGGGTATAGGTTTTGATGCTATATGAGCTCTTATTTGCCCAATTAAGCTCATTTTCCTTGATGAAAAGCAAATCATACATAGTCTGACCTTTGTGTAATGGACGTGGTTCCGGTTGTGAGTTTACTGTGAATATGGAGGAACATGAGCGGAAGGAATGTGCGTTGCACTGCGTATGTGGCCTTGCGCAGTATCCAGGTGAGGATGGATTTGGTTATGCTGGGAGGGAGCTTGCTTTGAGACCTTGAACTGTAGTAGCCATGTGACCTCATGTGGTCCCCTGAGCCACTGGCCAAATTGACCGTCCAATCTGGGAGAAAGCATGGGGGTCTTAATGATCATTACAGGTAAGACGAGGGGCATTATTCATATTCAGAACTGCACACACTGGATCAGTTTTTTCTTCTGTGTAAGGGTTTTAAACCATCTGAATTTAATACCTTTCCTGATTGAGGATAGTGACTGAATGTACAATCTGGTGTATTTTTCAGTAAATTTTTATAACATTGGTTAACTGATGCACAAGCTTTTTGGAAAACAATGTTGATAAGTTAAGCGTTACTCCAGCTGGAGAGGCTCCCTCTTGTAATGTGGTGTGGCTTGGACTTGAATCCTTGGAGATCCTGTGGAACTGTGAAGAGGCCATCGTCTTGTGTAGCACTGGTCCCCCAAGGATACTTGTGGGAAGAGAACAGGAGGCCAGAAACAGTACAGCAACAATACACTTGGGGATGTGTTAATCTGACCTGAGTCAATTGATTGTCCAGACAACACAGAAAACCACAAGTCCTTCATAGCCGTCTGCAGACGGCAGAATGGGAACCTTAACTCTTGAGAGCAGCTGTGAACTTGCCAGGGATGTGCAACTTCATTAGTGTTGCAGTTCCCCGGTAGTTCTGTAGCCTGCATAGCTTTTAATGTTTGTGAGAAAAATTGAAAAAGGCAATATTACTGATTTAAGATAAGATGTCTATTCACTTTTCAGAATACAAATTGTGTTTCTGCTTGGTGTATAAGGTTTAGACTGCTATTAATCGATTCCTTGCAGCTACTGAGGAGGAAGCTCTGTATTCCCTAACATTACTCACTTGCCCCTGTATGTGTTATTCATACGGTCTGAAAACAGACACTGAGCAAGATCCTAATTATACAAGTATTTCATAAAGTCATTTCTTAGTCAATGGTGTTATTTTCAATAACGGGGCTCAGATTTGGGTCCAGACTCTAATCCTCCATGTCAGTCTTTTCTCTCGTCTTCAAGCCATCATCAGAAGGACTAAGAAAAAAGTCCCAGCCCCGCTTAGCTCAGCCTGACTCTGGGCATCGTTTTGATATTTAAATGATGATGGTGTGGTTAATTGAAGCGGAGCAGGAAATGACCTGATGACCTGATGTCCAGTTCCCCAGCCAGCCTCATGGCTCTTGCAGAGCAGGGCTTAGGTGTTGTAGTGCCAGTCCATAATCATCCCATTCCTGATCTTTTAGTTTTGGGTTGGAAGCTTTCACATGTTGTCTGCCTGACAAAAATATCCTGCATGTTGTATCTCAAGATCACCTTCTTTCTCCCCTTCTTCTTCTTCTAGATGTTTGCACCTCCAGTGGCCAATGGGAAGAACAGACCAACAACGCTAGCAAGCAGTCAGTTTGGAGGGTCAGGTAGGCTTCCTGGATCCAGTGGCTTTTCAGTGACTACCTCGAGCCCTGCGTCTTCATCCATTCCTGACTTTAAAACATTTCACATTGTTTTACGCCGACAAAGACACCACTGCCTTCCTTTCCTGTCCTGTATTTAAGTGCTGTTCTCCGCCTTTGCGATCTGAAGCACAGTGCAGGCAGCACCTAATGCAGCATCCTGCAGCTTTTAAAACCCTGGAATGGCTCAGACCACTGTGCAACAGGAATCGTTCATCTACATCCCTGCTTTGGGTTGGAAACCTGTTTGTAAGCCATGTCTATTTCTGTGCTTCTCGTTGGGAACATCTGTCGCAGAGCGCAGAAAAGAGAAGTAGAAACAAGCATGAAGAAAAAGCAGCTTGGCAGAAAAGTACTGAAGGTCCTCCCTGGGGGGCTGCTGTCCCTTTCTGGGTGTTTCTCCACTATGATTGTTTTGGGCTCTGAACCTCCCAGCTCTGCCGTCTTTGATCAGGCTGTGCTCAGAGAAGGCCAGGGCAGGCGCTCGCATGCACACACCACTTATCCAGGGCTGTTTATGGTTTCAAGACGGTAAAACAAAGGAAAACCTCCGGGCGGGTTTGGGTGCCTTTGAACATTGTTTGTAGCTGTATGACATCATTCCGGCTGGAGCGCCGAGAGATGGAGGGACTGAGTGAGACAGGGCGGAGAAAAGAGAGGTTATAGCATAGCGCCAGTGCAGTGGCAGACCGAGACTCCGAAATGGTGAGTCAGATTCCCGGCTTCAGCTGTTCAATCCAATATCCTTCCAGCAGAACAGCAGAATGTGAAAGTTGTGTAGCCAACTACAAGGAAGGACGAGGGAATGGTTAACAGTCTGGAAACAGTTTTTTATACATACGACTATTTTATTGAAACACTAATTTGTCTGTTGTAATCTTATGCTGACCTATAGTGTATTTAAATGTGGCTAAGAAACCTTGTAGTTTTAATTTGTATTTGCAGAAATTTCTAGTTTTGACTTGTAACAATGTCCTAGATCCTGATTTATGGTAAATCTATACCACAGCCTTGTTTTAAGCATACGCCTGTGACTTTGTGTTTGGATTAATTGTTGCACTCAGTTTGACTTAATGAAGAAAAATTTCCCCGTTCTTACTACACTTTACCCCTGGTTTGTGATTGTGTGTCAGGGTAGGAAATAAAAACAATGTTGGCTTTCTAAACGTTCCCAGCGGTAGATATTTGTGGCGTTCTGGGGGGTGCTAGCTTTTGGGCTTTAAACTTCAGGTGCCTGTTTCCCACCGAGGCATGGTGGTGAATTGTATGTTCTTCTCTCGACTGTTTTTGATATGAGTCTCTTGTCCATTTTTGGGTCCCCTGGGGTGGCAGTTTTGTGAGTCACGTTGTGCGCACAGCTGTGTGGTTTTTACAACTTGTTTACCGAGCACATGTTCTTGATCAGGGAGTGCAGAAGAGGCCCGGAGATCTTCAGGCACCCTTCCGGGGGTCCACACTAGCAAAGGGGCACTTGTCGCCCCCCAGTTCTGTGTCGATGGAAAACCAATACTTGCATAACGATTCTGCTCTGATATAACTAATAGAGGAAAGGTTCTGTTTTTAACAAATTAAAATTCAACCAATTGTAGATATGATTGGCCATCCTCACCAAGTTATTTTTCGAGTAGGGGTCTCCATAAGCAGAAATGTAAGAGATCCCCTCACACTGCGCAGGTTACACGGGTACAGGCAGAAGGTCAGTAATATAGCAAGTGGGGTGTTAACCTGCTTCTTGCGATGAAATTGCCTTGCACCTCTTCCAGTGGCATTTGCTCAGGTGTCCACCAGTGACCTGAGCTGCAGTGCCTTGATTCCTCCAGTAAGGAGCTGAGTGAGCTGTAGCAGTGGTGAGGCTGGGTGGGGGGGGTATTAGTTTGTGTTGTGGGCTTGTTGCTGAAAGGCTAACCCTTGCACTGATTTGTTTTTTTTTGTTGTGTCCTGTAATTGTGTTTCCTACGTTGGGATTATCTTAGAGGATTCTTTCCGCATTCTTTTCATATCCTTTATCCAGTTGTGTAATTGGATTTTTCACTGCATCATGTCCTCTCTCACCTAGCGCACTACTTTTTAGAGAGCTGTTATTTTCTGTTCTTTAGATTGATGGATTTGCCACTCTTTTTACTTTGAGAATGAAGTATGGATGTCCTGTGCAGTTTGAACACTAGAGGGGAAGTTTAATTCTCTTGGGCCACTGTGTCTCTGTGAAAGGCGTTAGGTATTATTGTGCATCGAGTGTGGTAGTGTAAATCTCTCTTTCCATCTCCCTGCCTCTTTTTCCCACCTCTAGTGTGAAATTGAGCCGTTCTCATACTACCTCCCCAATGCGAGAGAATCCAGGAGTAAAAGGCTTACAGGCTTTACCATAATTCCCGCCCCTTATAAACACGTCCCTCCCCCCAGCCCCCTGCTGACCCGGAGGAAGTGGCCTGAGAAGCAGGAACAAAGAGCCCCAGTCCCCTGCTTGGCTGTTCACACTCAGCCCTGTCGCTGGACCCTTTGCCCTGTCTCGCTGCGCAGTGCTCCGCAGCACCTCGTCCGCGGGAGTGTCGCGCAGGCGGCTGGGAGCCCAGGCGCCTCCTCGCTCACCTCTGCAGCTGCTGCCTTTCATCACGGCGCTCGGAAGGGTGCGATGCTGCAGGAGCACGGGAAATGGGCAAACCTTTCCCTCCCTCTTTCTCCTCTTTCCAGCACAGACGGCGCGCGCACCCCTCCACTCTCTCATCTCGCCTCTGCCTCACCGCCTTCCCAGTTCTGGCTGGGTGGAAGGTACAACGACTGGAAAAGAATTTCAAAGAATGCCGTTTTTGATTTTTTTTTAATAATCAAATGCACAGCATGTGAGTTTTAGTTCACTGTTACTACATAAAGAAATAGTGGTGTGGTTCAGTTCAGTCATCGTTAAAGAGACTGAAATAGTGCCTTATATAAGACGCGAGGCAAGCGTTCTGTTCAAAGCACAAACGGAAGCAGAAAGTCTTTAGTGCAGACGGGAGTGGGAGTTGGCTAGGAGCTCACAAAAGCAGCGCTTCCATCATCTGGCTAAGTCAGTTTCCTTAATAACCCTATCAGGGCATCAAGAGAGATGCAAAGAGCTGACCATAGCAAAGGATTGTGGAGTCTGTGCATCCCACATTTTTTTATTTTCGGTTTCTTGGAAATTGGTTTTGCAAACCTGGAATTCTCCGTCATAACCCTTCAGACACAAAATCTGCAGGCCCCCCCCTTCCCTTGCCAGCTACATCACTGTTTCTTGAATTTAGTCGAGGACCTACTGAATTCTCCAATTGTTTTTTCCCCCAGGTGTCAGACACTGGTGATGTCCAGTGTCAAATCCGCACAGTCCCTTTATGTCTGACAGCAGGAGTACTTTAATGCAGTGAAATTTCTGGTCCCGTTGGACACCTGGGCTGGTAGTTGGAAGGTGGTGGTGAGACACTGGCTCCTGATGACCGAATACGGCGCCCCCTGGGGTTATTTGAGCTAATCCAGGGTGCACACCTTAACGTTCAGGAATTTTATTGCCTTGCAATCAGCACCTCCGTTAACCAATACCAAGCAGTTCATTAGAGTAGGAAGTTTGATCTGTTACACTTTAGTAGAATCTTTCCATGTTCAGCAGTTGTAATTAAAGCGATCGATTAAAAAAACTATTTTATACAGGTTTAAAGTAAGAGAACCTTTCCTTCTCCTCTTCCTACTTACACCGCCTCTTCAAGTAGTGTTTGGGAACCCTCTTTTCACTTGACCACTGCAGCGGAAAATTTAAATCTCCTAAACAGGACATAAGCCTGCGTTTTGAGATCTTATTTAAATGTGTTAAATTTTGGTTTTTAGCCTATCGACCCGGCAGATTCCTTCTTTCCCGGCCGGCAGTTGCAGGGGGGATGTGAGAGGTGATGAGCGTGGGTCTTGGTGCCGGCCCTGTCCCCTGGGCATAGACTAACACCCTCGCTGAGTTTCATTTACTGAACATCTGAAACTGAGATTGAGGCTGTATTTTTAGCTGGAGTTCTAGGTTAAAAGGCAGAAGAGGGAGAAGTTTGCATGAGGTTTCTGTCTTCGGATGACTTAAGATGGGGTTTTGTCTTCGTACATCCTTTTCACATGAGCTATTGAAAGTGCACAATGTGATAGAAAACAAATAGTTACAGACACGTTTGATATCCAGTTTCTCGGACGGCGATGTTCCATTTTTTGGCAATGTAAGACTGCGTAATTGGAGTAGACTTGCCTGTTTATTGGATACTCCTTCATCCCTCCAAGAAATCCTTTTTCATTGTCATCTGTGAGAATGTTACTAACATATTGACATCAGTTTGTAAGTTAAACTCATTTTAGTTTTCTGTTGATACTTTGTCCTCTAAGGTATTTTAAAAGTGCCGAAAGTCTTCGCTGATCTGTCCGTTCATATGGACAAAGCTGGTCAGTGAGGCTGGTCCTGGAGATGTTAGTTTGGTTCTCAAAGGAAAAGTTCACCAGGTTTTCTTTTTTTTAAAAATCTGTTCAGGAGCTGTAGAGAGTGTCCATTTAAGGATTAATCACAGCACTTTATTATTTTGATTTGCTTTTTTTGATGTAGTATTTTATAGCGACCTGAACAAACGACAGAAATCTATTTGTGGGCTTGAAGGACCAGGACTGAAGGCTCATGCTGTTAGGACTGTGACAGTGGTAGAGTATTTGAACCATAAGCCTGGCCTCGGCAGTGGATATTGGTTTGGGCTCAAGGTATTGAGCCGGAATTAAATGGATCCAGCAGGTCCTGTTGCAATCGCTGTTATTTACTCATTGCCAGAAGATTCTATGCTTGGTGTCAAACTGTACATACTGAGTTCTCCATCTTAAACTATTGACAAGTCAGAACCTAAGCTGCTGAATTAGATTTTATGATATGAGGTAAAATAACTGCAAGCTCATACTTTAATCAGCAGTGTCAAACATCTGTAATAAAACCAGCGTTTATGACTTGGTGCTGTAGAAGATGTTAAATTTCTTCCCAGTCCTTTTTCTGCACACTGGCAGTAAATTTAAGTTTACAAAAGGGATAGCTGATTAGAACACCTACAGCTTTGTTAACATTTTATGTGTGGGTGGATGTGTGGGTTTTTAATAAAACGCAAGTGTGTGTCTGTGTCCCTGTGATGTTTGCATTTGTCTTTCAGCCCTGTAGCATGTTCTCAGAGTTCAGGATCATGACTCAGATGGTGACTTGCCTTTTCCAGCCTCTCTTCCTCTGTAATTACAGACCTGAGCCATTTAAAGGGGCGGCACAGCACTGTAGTGACTGCGTCCTCCCTGACTCACTGATGCTCAAGTGAAGTACAAGTCATCCTGTGCTTCTGTTGCCCTGGGGTAGACACCATGGTGGAGCGGTTTGTTATTCTGAGCCCCTTTTTCTCTATAGTCAGTTCTGATGACTTTCTGTAAAGTTTTAAGGTTCCTTGGGAATTATACCTCAGCAGCCTGTTGAATGAAAAGCCCTGAAGGCCATACCAGCCCCTACTTTCCCAGGCACAGAAATAAGATGAAGGAAAACCTGCAGAATGAATTGATTTTATTTTTTTTAAAAGAGTTTGCTTAGAATTGGTTTCTACAAGAGTTGTTTACTGCAGGACATTCAATTGTGTTCGTTCTGTGTGATCGAGCACATGGAGGTTTAACAACTTGCTGGGGGGGACACTGTCTGGGGCAGCGATGAGGCACTAGCCACTAACCTTCTGGTCACAAGGGCGTCTTCACTTTAATCACTAAAACCAACAGCTGCTTTTCTCCCTGTTGTGAGCAGTTGCCTGCCTCTCATTAGGTCTGGTATAGACCTGGGTTTATTACAAGCATATGGTTTTGACACTGTGCACATGCCTGTGGTGAAACAAGTGTGATAGCTGATGAGGCGGCTTGCAGCACAGCTACTGAGGATGCCATTGCCATGGTGACAGCGTTCGGAGGCTCACCTCGTGGCGCAGTCAGCGGTTGGAGCTGCGGCTGTGCTGATGGCCACCGATGGCTGACCACCTCTGTTGAATCAGAGGATTGTGGGCTGTAGACCAATGACTTGACTTCTGAACCCAGGATACACACAGCACTGTAGGGTTTATTGTTCTGGTGCCCAGTCCAGGTTCTGGGTCCAGGTCCTGGGGTGTATGCAGGTGTATGCTAGTTCGGGTCATGAAAGCGCCCCCAGCTGGACTGAAAGCAGACAGACGCACTGCTCCTCCGGGACCAGGAGGATCCCTTGTTTTTAGGGAACTTAAATCCACATGGGACTGAAGACCTGGAAACAGCGGCCATTTAGACTGCTTTACTCAAGGCTGTCCAGTTCTGCTCCTGGAGGACTGGTGGTCATTCCAACCCAGACCTTACCAAGGTGAAGCTGCAAGTCACAGGCTTAATTTTCACAACTCACCCAGCTCTTCGGGTGCAGCTGTTTTAATGGAGCCTAGAAAAGTTGTAGGCACAATGACCCTCAAGGACCAAGACTGATAGCCTTGGATTAGGCCAATAATTCACTCAATTAAGTCATTAAAAGCCCTGGGAGAAGCCAGAAAGACCTGTTTCAGGCCCTGGAGTTTGTGGTTAAAAGCCGATTTCACAGAGGAAGCATAATAGCATTTTGAGGAAAACAGGCTCCTTAACAGCTACTGAAAGTGGGGTAAATGCTGTAGCGGGGATGGATGGTTGAATTTACTCCAGTTCAGCTTGTAAATGTGCAGTTTTACCCCCCCCCCCTCCCCCTCGCTTTGTTCATTTTGGGATGCAGTTTTTTTTCTTTCTTGTTTCCCACTTAGGAAAACTACTGGCTTTATCTTTTGAAGGTTTTTTTATGAAGAAAAATACAGAAGACTATTGAAATCTCTGCTTGCTTATTGTACAACGTCTTTATCTAGTAATCACACTAGATCTGTTTTAATTAGGAATGAAAATTAAAAAAAACCTTATGAATATGCATTAAGCAGTAATTAATATGCACAATTAAGCCTCTTTCCCTCTCACTCAACTGTTCAGGCTCGTCTTTCCCTCATTTTTCCTTACTCCTTTCTCTTTTTCTGTCCGTTTGGCCCCACCTCTTCCCCCCCCCCCCTTTTCTGTTCTTATTTGATAGTAAGTCGGCGTTCACTCTTCGGAGCAGAGTGCCAGCAGATCTGTGTCTGCCCAGCCCCTGGCAGGAGCCGTGTGCTGTCTGTCACTGCGGAGCCACACAGCACCTTCTCCCTAATTGCTTCTGAGTTAATTACTACTTGAAGTGCGGTAAACAGTGTAGCCAGTGCATTAATTTACCAGCAACAACAATGTTTTACAGCTACTTCCAGTCTTGTTTATTTTTATGCAAGACAGTCATCCAGTCTGCAGAGATGCATCTGTGTAACAGTGTTGGACAGATCATGCAGAGCACATACTGAGGTTAAAGGGGTTTCAGTGTGTGACTTGATGTGGTATTGTAAACAGAACTCAAGCATGCACTTGGATTGACTTGGATGTGCATGAGACACGAGGGCAGTCTAAGCTGTTTCACTCTGAAGTCTTCATCACTAATACTAATCCAGTGTCCAGGTGATTAAGGGATATACCTGTCCACGTGCCGTTCTTAACCAGGGAAGAAGGATGCGCTAGAGGATGCAAAATTCCGAGTAGAGGTTTGAGTTGTGTCCAGTTTGCCAGAGCTGAGTCGCACCTTTCTGATTATTGCATGGATCTGATCGAGAGCTCTTTGGGCACTTGCTGACCAACATTTCCCCCTGGGTTAATCTTAAAGGCTCAATGAGGCTGGCTTACCACGTTTTTACCCAGGTTTTAAAGCTGGTTGTCCATCGTCTCCCTGGAGCTGGGTTTTTAGACGGTATGGAAGGATGCACTTTGTCCCATCAGTCTTTCGCTCTTCTCTCTCCATGTCTCTCGTTTTCTTTCCACAGTTGCTGATCTGGTGGAGATTCGCCCCCCCCCCCCCCTTCTATTTTTTAATTAGTCAACAAAATCAAAAGAAATATGAATATTCATAAGGCAGTCACATTAATATGCACAATTATGCAAATCAGTATGCAATTAAGCTTCATCTCTCCAGAGAGCTTCTGCAGTGTTAACGTGCATGATGGCGGTGGTGGGATTTCTGCTTCAGCGATCTTTAAAGTTAGATTTTTCTTTTCTCCTTTAAAACCCTTTATTTAAGAAATGAACTGATGTATAAAATCACTTTTGGGAAATGAGAGAAATTCTCTTTGGTGTTTGTGTATTAGAAACTAAAATGCCAGAAAGAAGCTTTTCTGATCAAGACCTCAGGACTTAAATTGTCAATCCTAAAACTTACTGGGAGAGAGAGTTGATCAGCTTGGAACAGTTTCATGGTTTGTCCAGATATCTTAATCATACCTCATCACCATACTTTTGACTTTAAAACTTAGTGGAACAGCTTTGGTCATACCTTAGTTTTAAGAAAGCAATCATGCAAATCGCTTACGTGTGAGTGGTGCTATGTTTTTGCACCAGTGCATTTTCTTTTCTGTAGTTTTGGTCCCTGTCCTGTGAATAAAGAGAAGAAAAAATTCATACATGCGAACCCATTAGTTTGTATTCCATTGTGTTCGCTCTGCAGCTTGAAATAATGTAACTGAAACTGGAGTTTAACTGAAACAAGCTGCAGATCAGTGAAGCACATCGCCCCCTGCGGTCATCTCTGGGAAACGGCAGATCCCTCTGGCTCTTGACTAGTTTGTCACTTTGAAACAGTTTCACAGAGCAGTATTTTATTGCAAAATCATAGCATTTGAAGATAGTTAAAACTTTGCTACAGCTGTTAGAGGTATTAAAACATGGACATATCTAGTAATTTCCAGTTATTTTTTCTTCTTATGGTAGAGTAATTGTGACTTTCAGTCCATCTGTTAGAAATATTATTTCTCTGTGTGATTTTGTGCAAGATTTAAAGTGGAATGCTAGTGGCGTAGTTGTAAGTGCTGCTACTGTTTAGGAAGCTCTCTGTAACAGAATGGGCTGTACTGATGCATTGTTTGGTGCTACACAGAAAATATGAAGCAGTTTGACATTTGATGGCGACTCATTCAGCAGTGTGTTGTAAGATAGCGAATAGCAGTCAGTTGACAAGACCTTATTTGTTGTATATCTGATTATAGTGGAATGACAGAGGCACAGTTAGTAAGGGGGATACCTGTATTTAACATGGGTGCGGGCAGCGCACAACTTATTACTTTTTGACTTGGGTGCTTGGGAAAATCTTTCATGATGAATCTTTCATTCTCTGTTTTTTGCATCTGCCAATTCTCATTCTGCATCATCTCATTCTCCCTTTGTGTAAAGGGAGGTAAGAGTCATGAGCAAAAGTCTCATTCATTTTCTTAAAGCACATTGAAGGATCCCAAGAAACAGCTGGATGAAATCCTTAGATTGCTGATCTCATTTGTAACCTTTTGTAATGCTTCTGCCTCTTCCTTTCTGACCAGTCTGGCTCTGCCCGTTTCAGATTTCGTTCTACTTCCCAATCGGTGTCCGTCTCCAACACGTTGATCTGTTTGTTCTCCAGGTATGGACGAGCGCAGCAATTCAGGATCCTGGGGATCTGGGGAACAGAGCAGCCCCTCCTTCAACCAGAGCAGGGTATGGCACGCCAGGGATGGGCCCCAACTAGTCAATTAACACCAGTCCGTTCGCACACAGCGCCACTTTGGGCTCTCATGATACTGGAGAATCCCCTTTTATTAAGAAAAACTTGGTTTGCTGTCCTGCCTCTGTAAATATTGACCTTGAAAAGTAACTTCCTCCCTTTCTGCAGTCCAGTCTTCTATGCCCTAGTGACTGCTTGCATCAGTCCAGTGTACAATGCAAAAAGCAGATTGGGATTATACATTAGCATGTAGATTTTACATTAATCTGGGAGCTAGTTTCTAGGGATTGAGAGACTTTTTTAATAATATTTTTCCTTTGTCTTATTGTGCACTGAAGGATTGCTATTCCTAATTTGATGTGCTGTCTCTGTCCACAGGGCTATGGAGAAGGCTCTCACTACAGTGAACATGAGGGGCTGTCCTCACCCCCCTTCCTCAACTCAGGGATAGTCGGTAACGTTTCTCTCGGCTCTTACTTTTCTTACCAATTTTAAGACTGGGCTCATTAAAAATTAACCTAAGTTTTCAGGCGGAGCATTTAATCTAAATTCGTATCATGCGAGCATATACCGTGTTGTGATAACACCAACGTGAATTACAACATTTTTAAAAATGTTTTTCTTTGACATTTAGTAAATGCAGATTCCTCAAGTCTTCATTTTTATTTCATCCTCTTTGAAATACTTTAGAATTTGCTGTGGAAAGGGTGTACCGTGTATTGACTCAGAAAGAAAACTGGATGTAAATGGTAATAACACACCATATAATAAAATGCAGTTTTTCAGTCCTTCTCCTTAGTGTGGGCTCAGAGGAAGCTAGGATACTGTGTTCTTCTTCCTGAGCGTGCTTTCTCGCACTCTCAGCAGGTTCTGGTCTTAAAGAAGTTAATTAGCTTGTTTGGGGACCCAACTGGCTGCCCCCAGACTCTGATGATGTCAGGGCCCTTCCTCGGTCTGTGTGAGTGTGTGACTGGGGGTGGCGCGTTATCTGCCATGGCGAGGGTGGGGGGGGGGGGGCAGTGGAGCAAGGCAGCCCCCAGGAGGAGCAGAACTGCAGTAGCTCCTGATGCAAGATTGGGGGCGTTTAAAGGCACTGGAGCACAAACTCTCCCCTGGGGGGCCACACTGGCCTGCACCTGCTCCACAGCTGAGGATGGAGTTACTGTTCAATTCCCCCTGAAAGGTTTACGATGATGCTCTTCCCAATTTATTTTCTCAGTGCTCAAGAAGCTGTTTCAGGATCAGGATATTTTATATTTAAATGTGAAATACGGTGGTGTGCTGGGCTGGTGGAATTGATTACATTATATATAATTTTCCTTGGGTTTATAGTGCTGCAGTCAACCGGACAGTTTGGCTTGCTAAAGGCTGGGTCGTCTTTTTTTTTTTACATTGCAATGATGACCACAAAAGTAAGCCAGGATATATTTTAAGTCTGTGAACTCATTCTCTTTCTCTTCCACATAGGTAAAGCTGAACGAGTGTCTTATTCTTTTGGGAGAGAGGCAGGGATGCCTGGAATCACTCAGGTGAGGTGTGGCTGATCCTCCAGGATCATACAGTACTCATTGGAGCTATTCCTTGCCATAGGCCTCCGGTATAACTCCCAGTAGCTTTAGGGCAGGCTGCGTCTGCAGTGATGCTGGCATCAAATACATTGGGACATTCCTGAAATTGCTGTTTTATTAAGAAATGCAAAACGCTCTTAATGAAGTTACTTACAAAAGATTGTGTTACAAATTCATTACAAAAATTCATTTTTGGGCTTATATGGACTTATGTAGCCTTTTTTAATCTTACTCCTCACTGGGGCCTCTCTTGTAATATTATAAACTGTTTTTTCCCTTTGTTTTGATTCGGTCACTGTGCTAATTTTACTTGGCTGGTCTGCCCCAGTTTCCTCCTATTGTGCAGTCAGGGGTTTCCGTCGGCACAGACAGCTGTCTGTACTTCTGCTCCTGCCCAGAGTCTCACACGGCACATCCCCACCTCACTGTGAGACCTTCCTGACTGGAGCGTGGCCAGATCGCCCTGCTAAAATAAGACCCATGCCCACCAACAGGCCCCCCATCTCGAAATGGGCAGTGGATGAAGCGGAGACCTTATCCAGTTCTCCAAGGGCTGCTCCATTGTTTCTGTCGGACTTCCGGTGTCGGCCATTTGTAACACGAGAAAAATGCGAAGCTGGCCATTCCAGCTGAGAATGACAGAACAGAAAAGATTTGGAAATTCTGTTTTGTTTTAAAAAGGGTGTGCATGTTAATGTCCAGTGGTAAACTTAATCGATCTCCCCAGACTCAAGGCTGTACATTTTTGCCTGTGTTCTTCTGTGTGTGTTAGATGCTTATTCCATCTGCTGCAGAACCAGTAGTGTAGAAGCCATTCATTTCATCCGTGCACTATGCACCACACGATTCCTAAACAGACAGTTTACTTCAGGTTTAAAATACACTGTAAACTATCTTGATGTGCCTGATAGTAATGTATCCACTGGTTTCAGCCTTAAAAATGGACCATCTGAAGACATTGCCACTTCAAGCACTTTTCTGTAAATGTTCCACTGCAAGTCATGGACCAGAGCTGCATGCATCTGTGCATCTTTGTGTTGGCTTGGTCTATACCAGTGGGCTCAGTGTTCTCTCTCTCCTCCTCTGCAGGCAAGTTTCCTGCCTGGTGAAATGGCGATGCCTAGCCCTGATGCCCTCTCGCCCTCGGGCATTAAGCCAGGCTCTCAGTTCTACCCCTCATACTCCAACAACCCCCGGAGGCGGCACACAGAGGGCAGTATTGGTAAGGACGAGTGGTACACGCAGGGTCATTTTGTCCTCAGATGCAGCAAGTTTAAAGTGTAGTGAAGGAGTTGGTCTACTACAGTAGGTCCACAGTCATGAATCACAGCGGTTACACTAATGAACCAGTGTTAATCATACTTCTAAGCAAATTAATAGATGCATATCCTCATATAAACATGAAAACTTGTAACGTTTCTTTTTGTTTCCAGATGGCCAACCGAAAAAGATCAGAAAAGTTCCCCCTGGCCTGCCTTCCTCTGTGAGTATTGTCATTAGGATTTGAAATAGTGTTTTCTGTCCTGACCGACTACTGCACTGTACATGTCAGCTGGTTGGTCTTCAGTCTGCTGCAGGGACCAACAATTAAAGCACTCCAGTGTTTTTTCTTCCCTGAGTTCTGGTCATCCTGCCTATCTCGGCAACACTTCCTCTTCTGCATCGCTTCTAAAAAAACTTCATTTCCTGTATGTGATGATTTCTTTTTCACATGATCTGTTGAATTCCAACATACTGGAGCTCTGTGACCATTCCAAAACTTACTAGGATTTGTGTCCTTTAAAATTTTATACCGCACTAACAAAACTACTAGGATTTCTTGTTGTTTAAAGTGTTACCTGCTATAATACGCCTATTGGAAACAGCTCTCCTTTTCCTCGATCTGCGACAGGCTTGGTTTAGCTTTTTTTTTCCTGGCGTCTTTTTCTCTTCCACTTATTTCTTTGTTTCTTCTCACCACAACTCCTAGATTTCCCTCTCCCTGTACTGTACTCCCCTCTCAGCCTCTCCCTCTCCCTCTCTCCCCCTGCCCCCTCCCTCTCTGTGTTCTCTCTCCCCCATCCCCCTCTCCTCAGCTCAGCTCAGCTGCCTGTAGAGTTGGATGAGGTCCAGGGATGGGCAGATGGCTCTGTAATTAGAAGTGCATCTCTCCATTCCCTTTCCACTTCTCCCTGTTTAATCAAATTACAGAAAAAAGTCAATTTGCTGGATTTGCATTCTCTGCTGCTTATGCCGTTTTAATTTTTTTTTCTTCACTCATGCAAATAAAATTTAAAAAATGCAGGAGGGTTTGGGGGTTTTGAGACGGTGTGGAGGCGGGTGTCTAAATGTCTGCTAGTGCGTTTTGGGCCATTTCACATGGTGAGCAGATTTTAAAAGGGTGTCTAGACATTTTGTTTGCGAACCCACAGTCTAAAAGTGTTTGCTGGACTTGATTGCTCTTACTTGGAGTCTTTGGTGGGGAAAGGGGGATCCAGGTCTTGGAAAAATTGGATTTCTTTAGGGGGAGTAGTACTTGGAAACTCGCTGCTCCCAGACAGTGAACAAACCCTAATGGGCTCAGTCATCACAGCACTATTCTGCAGCTTTACCCTCTTGCGCCAGCAAGTTCTGCTTGCATTTTCCCCAAATAGTTCCTTTTCAGATATGTTCAGCTTGGCATTTCAGTGCTGTTTTGCTGTGTCATTGTTTCTTAGTTTGCACTGGTTTTTAAATATCAGCGGTTTATATATTTTGCTGATCCCATCGTCCAGGGTGATGTAGAAGCATCTCCGTTACAGAGACGCAGTGTATTATAAACAAGCACATCCTACAAGTGTAGTAAATGAAGTTGAGTAATTTTTATAGGTCAAAAGTCACCGAGTTGAAAACAACATTGTCAAGTATGTATTGCAAAGACGAGGGTGGAGACATGGGGTAGCAGTACAATAGTCATTAGACACTGTAAATGGTGCATTCTCTCCAGGCTCGTGTTTCTTTTACTAGCGTGGTGGGCTTCTGATGAAACTGGGACACTGTTAAATTGAGAATTCATGGAGTCGCTTCTTTTGACCCTTCTAAGGTATAAAAGTGTAACAGTAGCCATTTAGTCCTAAGTGCCTCTTTGCGGCTATCTGAAATAAAATCCTCAATGCACAGAAGTTTGATCCATTTGTGGGTTTATCACCTCTTGATTATAAGCCGGCACAAAGCCCTGGGTGTTTCAGAACCATTTTGTAAACGGGCATGCAGTTAAAACAATATTGTTTATGCTATGTCTTAACAATATTATTCTTACTATAGTTTGATATAAACAACTGCTCTGCGGCTTGAAAAACCCGAAATGAATTTGCGTGCCGTGCAGTGGGGGGCGGATCTGTGTATCCGCTCTCCCCGAGCGAGCCCCCAGCCCCTAGGCAGAAGTGAGGAAGGGCCTGCAACCACCAGTGTGGCTATTTCTGGACCGTGGCCCAGCACACGGATGTGCCTGTGCCATGTGCTACGATTTGTGATGCCACTGGTCCTGTTGTGGCAGAGCGGCTGCACGGGCACTGCCAGCCTCCCATGAGTGTGCTGGGCAGCCAGGGCATTGGGGCTTTCTGCGTTTCCGCTGCTGGGGTTTTCTTGTGCGGGCTGAAAAAAAGGACTCAAGAATGAAGTTCTGTCATGCGCAAAACGTATCTCTTCATGTTTTTATAGTGTTTTTCATGTATTGCACCAAGTACGTGTATAATAAATCCTCAGCTTGTTTTTGCCACATTTTAAAATGTCTTGTGCAAATTGCTTCAAAACATAAAAGTCCCCTAAGAGAAAAAGACAGGGAAACAAAAATGTTCAAGACAAATTAAACTCCTCTCATTTATCATCTTTCCCCTGTGCCTGTCTGTCCTGTAGGTTTATGTCTCAACTTCTGGGGAGGATTATAACCGGGACCCTGCTGGGTATCCGCCTTCTAAGGCTGGGGCTGTATACCCTGGACCCTTTTACATGCAAGGTTAGTCTCCCACTCCTTGGAACGAGTCTGGAGGGAAACCTGGATTATACGTGCCTTGACGCTCTTGGACTGAGCCTTCGTGAAGGAGAAGCTGTGAGCATATGGATCCTGCTGTTACATGGCTCTCTGCGACGACTGATTGCCTTTCTTCACCTTGCTGTCTTAGAGGGCCTACACGCGTCGGACCCCTGGGGCTCTTCTGGACCCCTCGGCCAGCCGGGGTACGCCGCCATGCTGGGCAGCTCGACACACATCGGCCAGCCGGGCAACTTCACTGGCATCAACCCACAGGACAGGATGGTCAGTTCTTCCCTCATCTTTCTGCCCCCTCTGTTGCCTGTTGAAATATTCTGGAGTCGGGAAGAAGTAGCTGTGCTACTCTTCAGCTGTGCAGGCCTCAAGGCTTTGCTTGTGTTTAAACACTTGAGTTGTGTTTTAACTCGTATGCCAGGACTGTATAGACTGGAAACGTCCCTAATTCAGTGTTTGATTCAGCCTTTCCCTCCCCTTGGCAGAAGCGACAGCCGCTGCCCCCGCAGAACTACTCTCTCCATGGCAGTGAGGTGAACGGCAGCCTGCCCTCGGGCTTCCACTCCAGCCCTGCAGGCTACGGGGTCTCCAACCACACGCCCCCCATCAATGGCGCCGACAGTCTTATGGGTACGACCGCCTCCACTTTCACCCCCTGACACACTGAGAGTTTACAGGCCTGGAGCCCCCTACTTCCCCCCAGAATAAACCATCGCAATTAACTGCTGTTTTTAAGTCAATTAACTAAGTTTAAATTCTTTTTTTCCTGTTTGTATTATCTTGCAGGATATAATTTCAATGTTTCTGTGTTTTTTAAATACTCTTTTTGTGATGGACTTGTCTCGTCACAAAGTTTAGAAAGCGTTTTTGCTGTATGAGAAGAAACTCAAGTCAGGGTTTTTTTCTTGCCGCTGAGGCCCCCAGGACAGTGATGGTCTTCCTCTCCAGTGTCCTAACGTCTTGTCTTCCTCTCCCCGACAGGCAACCGGGGTACTACAACAGGGAGCTCCGGGGATGAAATTGGAAAGGCTTTAGCTTCGGTAATGTCTGTCTTCATGTAATGAATGTGAAAAGAATCTAAGGTCCGTGCAGTACAGTCTAAGGCTACGCACTCCACCGAGGTGTTTCCAGAGGACGTTTGGTCCGCGAAACAGCTGGGCAGAAACTGGAGACGGCACGTCTCTGGAAAAGAAGCCGTGGAGTGCAGAAGAAAAGTGCAGCTTTATCCAGATCCCTGAATCAGGATCTGCTCCAGTGCAACCTGCACCAGAAGTGTTGTATTCTTCTGCAGAGTCCTGCTCTAACCCACAACCCTTTAGCCAGTCCAGCGAGCAGACAAGAACAGTATTTTGTGCTCTTGTCATCTGCTCTCTTTCTAGTCTGTTATCAATTCAGGAGGCTTTATTGGCATGACCAATGAGTAAATCAATGTTGCCAAAGCAATACAAATACAATTAACAGAAAATCTGCAGACATTTACAGGAATTATACAATACAGATATCTGAATACAGTCCCATGTAAACATGGAGCATTATTGAGAGACAGGTTCACTGTTTCTCAGGCTGTGACAGGAGATCACATACTGGGCTGCCAGTTCAACCGAGTTCCCTCCTCCCTCTCCCAGTAGGATTGGGAGTTGTTGTGATTCTGGCAGGAGTGGGAATTCTGCAAATAGATTTGTAAAATTTGGGGAAGAATGTTTCTCTAATCCCAGAATATTTGTTGCAGCACATCTGTCACCGTCTTCCATCCCTCTGTTGCTTTTCAGATCTACCCCTCTGACCACAACAGCAGCAACTTTCCTTCCACCCCCTCCACACCTGTCGGCTCTCCCCAGGGCATCGCGGGTAAGCGCGTTGGCTGTACCAGCCTGTTCACCAGCTGAAGCAGTTGTTAACCAGTTGAAGCAAACTCTTTAAGTCATGTTTGTATCTGAAGTTATGTCATCTCCCTGTCTCTGTGCATGGAGCCAGGAGCAGCACAAGACTGGATCTTTCCATTCTCCAGGCCGGTCTGTCCAGCAGCTGTTATGCTCTTGTATTATGGGCAGTGAAAGCTCCATTTTGTATCGACAATGTAAATGATTGTTGAACACGGAGATGGATGCCATGTATTTCCTGTTACAATGCCTTTTACGGTGGATGCTTGTCACTATTTCATAATCATGAGTCTCACTTGTAGCAGTACTGTTGCTGAGCTTTTCAATTTGGATGTGATGCAGTTTGATCCCAGGAAGTCCTGCACTTGATATAATGTGGCTTTACAGCGCCACCTGCTGCCGGACAATAATTAAGTCCTTTAAAATTCAAACATTAATCCCTGATAGATATCTGTATTTCTAATCTGTAAACAGGTTCTGGACAATAGGATTTCTATAGAAAATGAGAGAATCTAATAAATGCTCTAGAATGATTCAGTTGTATGGCATAAAGCTCTCCACACTGTTTTTCTCTCTTCTTTCTTTATCGTATGTAGGACTGATGTTTCCTGTTTTTGTTTTAGATTGAAATGGGTTTCTGGTTCACTGCCTTTTGTTTTTGGTGCCTGTGTCAAATGCATGGCTGATCTGTAGGGCAACATGTTGTGTTCTGTCCTGTCCAGGAACTGCATCTCAGTGGCCCAGACCTGCTGGACAGGCTGCCCTGTCGCCCAGTTACGAAGGTGGCATGCATGTGCTGGTAAGCTGTGCGTGTTCGAGGAGTGTCACGGAGTTCATAGAAGCGGTTTTAAAATTTTACAGAAGACAAATTCTTTTCTTAGTATAATTCTCTCCGAAGTTTTTATGTTGAAACTGTAAGTAGAGTTTCCCTTTGTCTTGAAATTCTGTCGGGAACATCAGGCAGCCTTCTGTGAGGTCTAACCACAGAGTAGGCTTCATTTCAGGCATCACAAGTTCTACAACAAAGAACACAACTACTGAAGCACCGTGAACGCAGCCCTGTTTTCTTTCTCCAAGACGTCTGTTTGTGAGCGTGTTAGGTTTGGCAGGGATAGTGTCTGTTGGCTTAAGATTGCTCGACCTCCTGGTAAGATAGTGAGGGGGTGTCCCCATCATTCAAATCCCTTTTTTTTTCCCCCTTCTCCCCTGTCCAGCAGAACAAGATGGAGGACCGTCTGGAGGAGGCGATCCATGTGATGCGCAGTCATGCTGTGGGCCAGGCAGGGGCTCATTCGGATGTGCACAGCCTGTTGAGCGCTGCCACATCTGTGCACAATGGCGGTGTCGGGGGACTGGCTCAGGCTTTCTCCAGCGCTGGGCTGTCACTAAGCAACAGGCACACTGCCATGGTGAGAGAGACCTGTCGGCTGTGCTGCGCTCCCCTTTGTGTTCCAAGTCGGACTTGCACTTTCTTGCTTGGCATACCTGGGACTCCCTTTCTTTCACCTTTTTGTTGGCTGGTGTAACGGTAGCAAAGCGATATAAGGGTTTCAGTTCAGCATGTTTTCTCCGTCTCTTTAAATCATGTCGAACGTGAATGAAATGTATAAGTAGACTATTAGTTCCAGCTATGCCTAAATTAAAACCATCTGATCGGTTGTGTTTAGGAGAAAACATTCTGATGCACAGCTCTGTGGTACTAGACAGTCGTCAGCCCCGCGATTACACAATGAGCAGAACTCCAGTGTAAATCTGTATGGGGTGTTTCGTGCCAGTTGAATATATCCTTTTCCCTCCACCCAGCAGGTAGGGAGTCACCACGAGGAGGCTGCTGGCCTGCCGCCCAGCACTACGCTCCTGCACAGCCATCACGTCTCTCTCCCAGCGCAGTCGGGCGCGCCCTCCGACCTCAGCCGGCTCCCGGAGGGCTTCACCAGTCAGTACCCCTGCCTTTGTTTTTTAGGAGCAAGCAGTCTGGATTAACCAGCAAGCACAAAGCGAGACAAACAGCTGGCCTGATATCCTAGAGGTGTGCCAGTACTGTCAAAAAACTCTTGCAAGAAAGCTCTTGCTCTTAGACTTTACAAAACCTGCTTGTATGAACCCCATACTTATGGTTGCTTTGTTGATCTCCATGTTCTCATGTACAACTAATATTTTAGAGAGAGAATGTTGAAGCATATTGAATATTGAATATCGGAGTTTGACGTTATTTTGCTATAAAAAAGAGCAGGTTTCAATATGCAGTGTAAAAAGTAGCACAGGTTCAAAAACTGACTTCCACACTAAACAAGTACCAGTCAAACACTCTACTGGGGAATAAATGCAATAGTGTTTGCCTGCACTGGATATTGTGCTACATTATTCCATGACATGACTAGTTTAGGTGCTCTATTGTCCTGCTTGTTTGGTGTTGGTTTAAAAGGAGGGCTGATCTCTTCACTATCTGCTTGATGGGCACCAAGTGCGTTTTACTGTCTCCCTCTGCAGGCCTGTCAGCGGGTATCACTCGCTCCACGCTCTCCTCCAGCAGCTCAGACATCAAGAGGGAGGACAAGGAGGAGGATGAGAACTCGTCCATCGCGGACAAGTCGGAGGATGAGAAGAAGGAGCAGAAGGCTTCCCGCACGAGAACCAGGTGGCTCATTCACTCCGGTGCCCGCGCTGCAGCCTGGGCACCTTGTCTTACACCAGGGCACTCCAGGGCATTTTACACTTGCTTTAATGATCACTGCTCTAGTGCCAAGTTTGTTCGGCTTTTTCTGAATGTTATTGTTAAATGTGCAGCTGTGACGTAGCCACAAACGGAGAGCACACTGTCATCCGTTTTTTTTTTTGCACTTGAATAGTTTAAGAAAATGAGTTGTGGAATAAAATGAGCACGTTTCGCATTTAGTCAGTCTGCCAGGACTGCTCACAAATGACATGACTGTTTGTTCATGTCTGAATATGTATCCCACAAAGCTGGAGAGTCAGTGTTGACAGAACAATAACTTGAACGAAACTAAGCAGCGAGACTAGAAACTGAGAGGAAAGTTAGGCTGATCAGCTGTTTAACTGGGGTGGCAGTGGCTCTGAAGAACAGCACAGTGCTGGCCCAAGGCATGACCCACTAGGTGGATTACGAGTGTAAGCAGTCTGTTACATGTGGTCTGTGCTGATCCAGTCTTGGCTGGCAGCTGTGCCACTAACTAGCCCTCGGTGGCTGGTGGCATCTCTCTCAGGGCCTGATTGTCATCTTGCTCCCCATTGTCTCGCATTGTTTTCAGAAAAGAGACGTTTTCCTTCCAGACCTCCTCAGGCCTTTCAGACCAGGGACTGGAGTAAGTTTTCTTCACCCACTCGCATGCAGAGGAGAAGGAGGGCTCTCTGGGTAGCTGGTTAATGACCTGTGGAAGTGAATGTAGCTTTGTGTGTTTGTATACGGAACCCTGCCATGTGTCAAAACACTTGATGCAGAATAACTGCGCCAAGATTTGCATCTGCTTTAGTTTGATCTTTTGTATCTTACAGGGCCTGATGCAGAAGCTCATTCATTTGGCTGAATATTTATACCATGAAGGGGGTTGCTAGTATTTCATGGCTGGGATGCTTTCATGTGTAACTCATGAATGAAAACTCATCTCTTCTCTCATTTGAGAATTTCAGTATTTTAAGGTTTATCAATATCACATTTATGTTGATGAACTTTCTCATTTCTTATACTCATTTGGATGAAGGGACAGGAGCACTTCAAATCATTCAGTTTTAGTCTGCCTATCTTACTGTATCTGGGATAAATAGAAGGCATGGTTTCTGCAGGAGAAAAAATTAAAAGTACTCTGTTTTGTACATCAGCCAGACAGAAGAGTATAAGTAAGACCGCAGGATTCTTGAAGCTTGAAGTGTTTTGATTTTTTTAAGCAACAACACTGTTTTTGTAACTCAAGCTCAGATAAGAGGAGACTCATGCGGTAGGACAAACAAGAGTTCCTCACACACCGAGTGCGCCGTGTAGCCCAGGAAGTCTTAACTGTCTAACTGGCCGGCAGCCATGTCACCCTGCAACTCACAACTGGCAGCCCACTGAAGCCCAGCAGGTGTGAGCCTGGTCAGTACCTGGATGGGAGACCTCCTGGGAAAAACTAAGGCTGCTCCTGGAAGAGGTGTTAGTGTGACCAGCAGGGGGCGCTCACCCTGCGGTCCATGTGGGTCCTAATGCCCCAGTATAGTGACGGGGACACTGGACTGTAAACAGGCGCTGTCCTTGGGATGAGATGTAAAACCGAGGTCCTGACTCTCTGTGGTCATTAAGAATCCCAGGGTGTCTCTTGAAAAGAGTAGGGGTGTTACCCCAGTGTCCTGGCCAAATTTCCCCCTGGCCCTTACCAATCATGGCCTCCTAATAATCCCCATCTCTGAACTGGCTCCATCACTCTGCTCTCCTCCCCATGAGAGCTGGTGTGTGAGGAGCGTTCTGGCGCATCATCCAGGTGGGGCTGCACACTGGTGGGTGTGGAGGGGATCCCCATTACCTGTAAAGCACTTTGAGTGGAGTGTCCAGAAAAGTGCTTTAGAAGTTTAAGGAATTATTATAATTATTATTATAATTGCATTTGCTCCATCGGCATGGCCATTGGAGCTGCTCCAGTAGACTGAATCCAGAACTCGGTCTGGCAGACGTGATCGAAGTGGGTTGACAGCAGACAGATTATGCAGGCCCGGGTTTTGCCGTTTTGACTGTTCAGGGGACAGTATACTCGGAGTAAAGGGGACTATCCCTGGGTTTCGTTTCTTTAAAAATTTCTGGTGCATGTCCTGAGTTGCTGTGAATGGTTTTCTTTCTCCTTGTGGTGGAAATTCCTTGACTGCGTCATCGAGAGAGTGTGTGTGGGGATTAGTGTTTTTTGAGGGTCATTCTCCCTGTTTCTCTGTCCCGAACCGTTAGCCAAGATGAGGAGGATGAGGAAGACCTACCCCTAGAGCTCAAGGCGGAGAGGGAGAAAGAGCGGCGGGTTGCTAATAACGCCCGCGAGCGGCTGCGGGTCCGAGACATCAACGAGGCCTTTAAAGAGCTGGGGCGCATGTGCCAGCTGCACCTCAGCAACGACAAACCTCAGACCAAACTGCTCATTCTGCACCAGGCCGTTAACGTAATTCTCAACCTGGAGCAACAAGTCCGAGGTCAGTGTGGGGGTCGCGAGAGAGTGGGGCTCTTCCTCTCCTGGGGGTGTTATGCAACAGACATTGACACATAACGGACACGTGGTTCAGATGTAATCAAAGTGGCATGGGGCTGTCTACACTGTGTAAGTTGTACATACTCGCTGCATGTTTCTTTCTGCCTCACCCCAGCACCCTTCACTCTCTGGGCTCCTGTTTTGAGAATCTTCCTGCATCCACTCCTCTCCTGAGTCTGCATACGTTGCACAGCACTGTGCTCTAACTTGCAGCTGTTTCGAGGCAAGGCGTGCTTTTTATACTGCTACACAGAGCAGAGAAAGAGGGGGACAGAGGTTTTGGTTATGGTCCCAGCTATCAGGAGAGCTAGCGACTGTCAATAACAGTTGATGAATGTCAATAGACGTAGAGGAGCTCTGTTAGCAAAGATTGTTTTCCTGGCTCTCCTCTTTGCATTTCTCTGTATCCACTGTCTTGATTTGGCTTAAATCAGTGAACCTGCTAAATAAGTTTGTTTAGCTCGGATTCAGTCAGCCATTGAATGTTTAAGTGGTTCTGGGGTTGTGCCCTGTAACTGCAGGTAAGTTATTCCAGGGAAGCATTCTGTGTCCTAATTCCTTCCATGTTAAATCCTCTCGGATGAGTTAAGAGCATCCCCCAAGCCTCTGGGCTTTGCAGTTAATTTTGCCTGCTCTCATGTTAAGTGTCCTCTCTTCATCCATATGCCTGAAACCCTCTCTCCTGCTCTGTGTGGTTGACCCCTGAGGCTAGGTGTGCATGTCGTCACTCCTGTCTCTCCCTGTCTGTGTCTCCCCTCTCCGGGAAGAAGCGCTCTTCCCTGCCATCTCGTGTGCAGGGGATTAGGGAGCGAGGTGAATGGGGTCAAGGTTGAATTCTGCTTTTAACCTAATTTCTCCAACATGCCTCATATGTATTAACTTCATTCCTTGTTTTATTGCAGCGTTTTTTGTTTTTCCACTGTTGTCGCTGCTTGTGTTTGCAGTGCTTTGTGTGCCCTGCTTAGTTCTCATTTGTAGCTGCCTCCAAAGCGGCCCTTGGCCATTTCCACCAATCCTCCCTCCATTCCTCTTATGTTGTATTTTTTTTATTTCCTTCTTTTTTCCTTTGCAGATGTCAGCACTGAAAACATGTCAGACTAGAAAGTGTGTCGATGTGTTTTAAGATGGGTTTCAAGTCCGCGTTCAGCTCTGCCCCTTTCCTTTCTGTCCGTTTCTCCTAGCTTCAAGCTTTGTAACGCCTCTGTGAGTCTGCCTTCCATATCTGGCAGGGGGTATTTCTCTTCTTTCTTTCTTTCGCTCGCTCTCTCTCTCTCTCTCGGACAGTCCCCCATCGCCCTCTCACCCCCTCCAGCGACTCCCACTCTCGACCTCACTGCTTGCTGTAGGTGTGTACAATCTCCCCATCGCACTTCCTCGTCCCCGACGAGAGACTGGCCAACCAGATCCCGGGGCCTGACTCAGCCGAACTGGTTTCCAGCATCTAAAGAAAGAATAGAAGGATCCAAATAAGAAAAATAAAATGAAGAGGTTTTATAGAGTTTTAAATTCATCCATCATGTGGATAAGAGCTCAATTATGTAGACCGGCCTCTGACAGAGAAGTGAATGACAATAATGCATTCAGTCTATGTGCAATTCCAACAATTTTTCAGAAGTGTTTTGTCGGTGCACTCAAGTTTTTATATTTCTGTCTTGTATGTGTTGCGTAGTCCCGCAGTCTGCAAGAAGAAAAATTGTCAGTCTGTTCTGAATGAATTGGACTTAGTTGCACTGCTCTGAAATAGTTGCTGCAAGAATATGAAAAGTAAATTTAAAAATCGGTTATCCCCAATATGAAGGTTTGTCGTAATCTCCAATATAAAAAACTGGATTTAGGCTCAGTGGGGTTGTTCTGTTGAGCATGCTATTTTGATATTTAATTCTCTATAAAACCTCTTACAAAAGGCTACAACAGCCAAAGCTATAGAACCACACCATGGTACTCGTGCATCAGTCTCATCTCCGAGCGTGAACACTGGCCGGCATGGTTTTGGGTCCAATCATGGGTCTCTCGTTACTCTGGCCTCGGAAACCCGCAGTCCTGCCCCGCTCTCTCTGCGTCTCTGAAAAACCCAGCTCCGCGGTCTGAAGGTCTTCCCTGTGTCTCCCACTAAGGCAGCAGTCTGCTCCGTCGGTCTGTTAGTGCTGCTGACAGCAGGATCTGGGTCTCGATATGACTAGCCCCCTGGCTTTCTGCTCTGTGTTTGTGGATGGGTGCTGGAGCCTTGTTCTTCACCTTCTTTACAGGGAATTTCAATGGGATGAGATTCCTCTAATATCTGCTCTCCTTAGTTCATGGCCTGGAAAGCTACAATCCAGCAGAATTTTTAAGAAGCTCATGATCGTTGGAGGAGACTTAAACTGCTCCAGTTAAAGTTGACTGGAATTGAAGGATTCCAATGTTACAGCAGTCCTCTCTGTGAAAATTGATGGAGTCTAAGTGTACATTTAACTCATCTCAGTAACTTCATTAAAACTTTGCCAAGACATGCAATTCCCTTAAAACACTTCTCTTAAATATCGTCTCCTCCAGTTATGTGAGCTATGTAAAGCTATGGCTCCTGGGCATGTCCATTTTTCTCTCTCTTCTTACTGATTGTTGATACATGCTGCAAATCCCTCTAGAGCTGGACCCTCCACCCTGCAGCCCAGACAGACAGGCAGACTGTGCCTTACTTGGCTAGGGGCAGACTGTGCCCAACAGCTGAGAATGAAGCAGGAGAGTGAGGGACAGTCACAGCAGTTCTGTCCTCCTCCTCTCGTGCTGTTCGGACTTTGTGGTTTCCAGCACTCTGCAGCTCCCAGCTAAGCAGGTGATCAGAGGTTGACGTCCGCTTCATAATCCTCTCCAGTCTGAACTGCAGTCACTGTCTTTGGGCTGTGGCATATGGTTCTCATCCAGGTGCAACAGTATGAAGTTTTTACACGTCTGATGTATGAGGTGTTGGATTTATGCTTTACAACTTTCAAAGCAGTCTTCAGAAAAACTCTGCACTGGAGGTGATTGCAAGAATAATGAGGAGTTTTGAGTTCCCTCTTGGGCTCATTGTCCTGTGCAGCTGGCTTTTAGTCCACATTCTGCTCTTGCTTACTTAATAGTCTGCTAATTTAAATTATTTGCTCAGTTGCATTTTTAGTTAATGCCTCAAATTCTTCTATAGGCTATTTATCACCTCTAACTTTTGACATTAAGGCTGTTAAAAATGCTATGAATAATTAAGAGGAAAAGTAGATTTGGAGGGTCTGGTGGAAGGTTGGGGGGGGGGATTCTGTTTCCATTTAATTGTCATGCTTCATCAGAAATGGCTTCATTTAAGTGACGCAGTGCTTAAATAGAGTGGGGTAGATCTGCTCTAGCCAGAATATCCCTCAGAACATTCTTTTAGTGGCAGACTGGGGCAATCGGAGCCACTTTATGAGCCCAAAGTCCAAGCAAAGGATAGCTTCCGACCTGCCCGCGCTTTTCATACGAGACTCGATAGCTTTGCTTCTACTGATCCGATCGTGGCCAAGACTGGCGTGCGCGGCGTGCACAGCACAGTGCTGCTGGTCGGCACGACGGATATCCTGGTCTGAGCCCTCTGGCGCTGCACTCGGTTCGTATTGTCAGCTTTGGGAGCTGCAGTTTGCTGGAAAGATGTGACACCTACCGGAAACATCCCTGGGTTTTATGAATTGAATTAATACCCAACCCCCTCCCCTCAATCAATCCTCCCACCCCCGGCAGCAGCACGACGGAGGAGGGCCTAACGGCGGAGGAGAAGGAGCTGCGGGACCGCGAGCGGCGCATGGCCAATAACGCGCGGGAACGGGTGCGCGTGCGCGACATTAACGAGGCCTTCAGGGAGCTGGGCCGCATGTGCCAGGTGCACCTGAAGACCGACAAGGCCCAAACCAAACTGATCATCCTGCAGCAGGCAGTACAGGTCATCCTGGGGCTGGAGAAGCAGGTGCGAGGTAGGGCTCCTGTCCACCGCCACTGGGGGGCGGTAGAGTGCTGACAACTCTGCCTGCATTGCTGTCTGGGCCCTGAGAGCTCTGCCTTGCTTTGTGCTGGGAGTGTGCTGAGGGTTTGTGTGCTGTGCTTTGCTGCAGCTCTCTTCCTGTAATAACCCTTTCTGTTGCTTGTTCTCTCCATCCTTTGTCCTGCACAAGTAAGCCCCATGCCATTTGATTGTCAGATGTTGCAATTTACATTGTAAGGGTTTGTTTTATTTATTTTTTTTGCAATGTGGACTCCACCCAACCACACATCCTTTCCTCCATCCTAAACCTTTTTTGATTCCTTTTGGTTTTTTTCCTGTTACAAAGGCCACATCTACACAGTCAGAATTAGAAATATTGTAGACCTAAACATTCACTGGCAAGATTACTATTAAAAGCATAGTCGTCGAAGGTTACTGGTAGCAATAGAAATAAGCTGAGCTGGGTAACATTTTTCACTTGGTTAACTGTCCATTTTTAAGCTTATGTGCCAAGCTATTTGCAAGAGAACTGTAGTTCCTATATTGTAATATTGATCACCCAATTAAGTTTAAGTTTAAAAGAAAAAGAGCACTCAGTCAGTATTGATGTGCAAAGTTCTGGACGTTAACATGAGAGTCATGCGATTTTGCCAACTAATCTTCATATCCTGGAGGACTCTGCAAACCTGAGCCTGATGGAGCTTCTCTGCCTTGCTGGTCATTGTTTGACCGGTCCATGAAACTCATAAACCTCTGTTTCACCCCCTCAGAGCGTAACCTGAACCCCAAAGCAGCCTGTCTCAAGCGCAGGGAGGAGGAGAAGGTGTCGGGGGTAGTAGGGGATCCCCAGATGCAGCTATCAGGGGGACACCCTGGACTTGGGGGTGAGGGGCACAACCCTGTCAGTCATATGTAACACCCAGGTGAGTGGTGCTTTGAAACTCGTGCGCTGAACCATTCAGTCCCAAGTGTCCACTTGACTGCCTGCGGGAGCCTCTTGTGTTTGTTCAGCTGCTTGAGTTTTTCAGAACCTCTGTAAAATATTTTTTAATTTTGAATTCATCCGTTCGTCATATACAGGAGCCTGTAGCCCATAATCGGCCCCGAACTGGATCACACTGCTGTGCAGTGGGGTTCTGATGCAGTTCCTCCATGACGGGCTGGGCTGCAGTGTCTGCCACTCGGATCCAGGGCTGCTCTTTATGAGCTCATGGAGTCGATCTGGGGATCATTTGACACTTTTCAGAGGTTCTTCAGCATCTGATGATTTAAAGAGACCAAGAAAAACCTGATGCAAAGTCTTTGTCTGGTCTTTCAGATCCTGTGGAGTTTCCAGGGCTCTCAGAAGATGTGGCCTTATTATTATTCTTCCATCATTCTCCTCTGCGTGTTTGTGTTTGTACACCTGTTTGAGACGCACAGAGACATGCACACACCCCCAACACACGTTCTGCCAAAACTGACAGCCAATTTGTCCGCACTCCTGACCGTGACTTACCAGTGCAAATGTGAAGACAACTTTTTTCCTCGTTTTTTTTTTGATGTGTGTAAACATGTATTGGCTTCCATAATCCTATGGAACAGTGGAAAAAGTGTCCCATCGATGAACTCAACCTTTCACTGCCGAGAAACATGAGTATGGATTTGTGCCTAATCCTCACAATTTTTTTTATGATTTGTTAGAGAAACGGACTTAAATATTTGGAACAAAATCATTTTTTTCACATGGAAAAAAACTTGTCAGATGGTTGTAAACCCGAAGTTTTACATACTTTTTTGTTGCATTCCCAGCAGAAATCTTATTTTGGTTCTGAAATGGATCCTTCCCACCTCTCTAACGGATTGAGGATATCAGTGAGGAGACTGAGACACTAACCTCTGATTCTTGGTGCTCAGGGAGAGGTGAGGGAAAAGCCCCACCTTCCTAATCCGTCTCTCTCTGGTTCCTGGGATTGAGACAATTTTATAGATTATTTTTTTGTTTAGAAGTAGTAGTTTTGGTTAATCCCAGCAGTTCTGTACCCTGGTTTTCTGCAGCTCTGGCTGCTGCTGTGCTCTGGACGTTGGCCTTGGCGAAGTGGAGTTCTTGTCGGGGAATACGAGGGCTGGGGGGAGGACTACAGTTCCAGAGTTCACTCCAGAATCATGCCAGTGGAGCACCATAGAGACAGTCCCGGTCAAGAGTGCTGTTGTAAAGTACGCTGTTACACCAGCCAGACTCCTTGACCTCCCAGTGCTCCCTCTTGCCCTGCCACACGTTTGGAAAGATCTCCTCAAACTAATGGCCCTTCCCAGCTCTTTACTGCACAAGAGGAGGAGGATGGCTAAGGATCTGGAGGTGTCTACAGCTCTCATCTGACCCGTCTTTGGATCTCGGACCAACTCGAATTGCCAGCTACACTTGTGCCTCCCACTGTCTTTGTGCAGGGACAGAGTTGTGCTCAGTTGGTGTCTGCCTTGATAATGTTTCAGTGAGCCGCCAGTGAAGAGAAGATTTAACCTCGGCCTTCTTGTGCAGATGTAACTTTTGGATTTGTGCCCCAGTGAGAGATGAGAGGCAGGCATGAGGTCGGTGCCACTCTCATTCAGTGCTGGAATGGAGACTGCAAATTTCATGTGGCTGGAGATGGTTTTTCCCCTTGGTACTGTCAGTTTGCCCCTCGGCTCTGGAGCCGCTGCAGGCCAGGCTACGTGGACCGACGCTGGTGCCAACGCTTGCTCCCAACCTTTGGTCAAGGAAAAAGGGATTTGACGAGGGCAGACATTTTGGTCATTGCCTCTGGATGCTGTTGGAAACTAAAATCGGAGGAGATCTAGAAAGAGTTGAAATATTAGAAACCCCCTCACACACAAACAGGAGCAGACATTTGGGATGGACTCAAAACTGCCATTTTTGCATCTAGGGTAATTTCAACTAAAGCCGAATTGCAATGCAAACCAAACTTTCCTTCCTCCTCCTCCTCCTCCCCCCTTCCTTCCCTCTGACCTCTCCGCCCCTAACCAGTGTGCTGGGTCTTGTTCAGCCATTTCAGTTCACTTCCTTGAGATCGGGTTTCCGAGACTGAACATTGTGCATTTCGGAAACAACAGCAGAACATACAGGAGCTGATATGTCAAGTCGAGCTCATAAGTGCATAACTTGGGAACGTTATTTTATGTAACATGAGCAAAGAAAAAAAATATATTTTTTATTAGACTATACAGTGTAGATTTTTTAAAAATAAAGTTAGTAGCAGGACATATAGAGTGTATTGTAGTAAAAACTAAGAAGTTGAAACAAATGAATTCTTAATTCTCCAGACTGTCATAAGATGGACAGTCGTATCTTTTTTTTTAAAGAAACTGGTTTTGTGTACAAGTGTATAGGCTGTGTGTGTGGGGGGGTTAGGGGTATTCGACCTCTTGTGGTGAAGCTGACAGGAACCTTAAAATGCACAACCTTGAAGGAACAGCACAGCTTGTGTTATTGTAACAGGCCATCAGACTAATTACTTGCTTGGGGTCCTTTTTTTAAATTCCGATCTCTGGTGTGGACTTTTCCAGTTCTGTGATCATGATCAGTGGGGGTTGGGTGAGCCTTAAGAGAACTTTACAACCGTTTTCTTTTTCAGAATGCTGGAAATGTAGTATTAAGTTGAAATGAATAGGAAAAAATGACATTTTCACTTAGTCTGTAATGTTTTAAGGAAGTGAACTTGGTTAAATGCAGCCACGTTTTATCGACTGAATCTGACCTTTTCAGATTTTAAACTTAAAGTAACACATTAAAAACAGGTGCTAAATCAGTTATTTTTTTCAGGTTTGTATGTATAGTTACAACACTGCATCTATACATCTGTATACAATCTCACAGAGATTGAGTTTAATCCAGTCTAGGATGACTGAATTGTATTCGATCAATTAGCAGTGCTGCTGGAAATCACTGGAAGCAATAAGGATTAGTTAGAACAGGATAAACAGGGAGATCTGGTGTCCCAGATGCCACACTTCCCAAATCTGGCCTAGATGCCCTTGGTATGTTCTGTTCAGTATTGACTTTGAATCCTGGTTTGTCAGTATTAGCACCCACCCACCCCCCACAGTAGAACACACTGCCATGCTTTCACATTTTACTGAGCTTTCTTTGGTATCACAGCAGCTAAATTACTGTGGCTTAGGCTGGGGGGGAAAAAAGTCACTCATTTGCAACATTTCTTGCATGAGCTAAAGTTCAGCCTCCATGCTATTATTATTGGATCTAGTGTTCCGACAGCGTTCGGGTGGTCTGGAGAGGGTGGGGGGGTCCTTCGGCTGTGCTTCCGCAGTGCCCACCGGCTTGCAGCACTGTCGCTTCACCACAGGGGTCCTGTCCGCACCGCCGGTCACCTGCTGACCGCCGTGAGGAGCAGTCCTACGCTCTAGAAAGTGTTATTTTTTTTAAAGACAAAAATAATTTAAAATAAAAGCAATAGTGTGGCCTTTTCATTCTCGAGTCTTCTGACGTCATGATAGGAGAGTGATACCTCACCAGTGCCTGACTTCTCAATCTCCTTTTTAAACTTGAGATGTGTTTTGGTTGTTATTTTGTATTGAAGTAAGCCGCGTCCTGCCATGTGGTGCAGCCTACCCTGTGAAATGGTGTGTAAAAGGTGGGTAGAAGGAAGTGGAAGATCTGAAAAATTGGGCATCTTTTTAAAGCATTCATTTTTTTTTAATACCAACATTGAAAGGAAGATGACAACACTCGCGTAAGAATGTTATTGGTTTTGTAGGTTTTTATTTTTTGTATTCAGCTCCGGATTTGAGTTTTCCCTGCTACTACAGGGGATGCACTTGTCCTTGGCGGCCTGTGCAGCCGACAGCGCTGTCCCCCGGCCCAGGAGAGCAGCCCGCCCGTCTGCGAGGCCCGGAGCCGCGCGCCCCAGGCTGGGCCGCAGTGCGTCACCTGCTTTCATCTCAAGTTCTTCCCCACTCGTTGTCAACAGTATTTCTCACTTCCACAATGTTTACATCCTGCAGACCGTACCTGCAGCATTTCAACAGGATAGATATCGTTTCCTGGAGTTCCCCCACCCCAATCTTCAGCTTGTCGTTTTTTGAGTTTCCTGACCAAACTTTTACTCTCAAACTGGCTTCCGGGACGAGAGCCCTATTGAGCACATCAGAATGCGGTTTTGCATGGTGACAGAAAAAGGAAAATGTGTTATGGTTTATAATTTTGTTTTGATTAAAACTACAAAATGGTCAAGTAAAAAAAAAACATTTCAATTATCTTTGCAATTATCTGCAAACAAGCAACTGGTGAAAAGTAATCTTGACCTGGACAGAGGTATTTCAGAATTTTCTTCTGAATGTATGGATATTTTTTTCTTTCAAAACCCTTTTTAATGACAGCATGAAATATCTTAAGGTATTGTTTTGCCTAGTTTCGAGATTAAAAGTTTGGATATTACCGAAATGTGGGAGTATTGCAGACGTTCTTGGCTGATGTCATTCGTACATCGATCAAGAGGCAGCACAAGTAGGACCGTGGGTCGTGGGGTGCGGGGACGTCACAGTCTCCGCCCGTACCCCCTCTTCTCAGCAGACCCTGGCGCCTCCAGCTCTCGTGTCATGGGGGACACACCTGCAGTCTGCTGCTGTTCTCAGAGTGCCTCCAGTCCCAGACTTTTTATTTTTTATATATAAAGTAGCTATTGAGATCTGTCCTGTATATAACAGTAATGTAGCAATAAATGTGCCATTTTTAATAACAGAAATATACCTTTTTTTCCAATGTCTGTCTTTTGAAACTTGTATACTTAAAAGTTGAAAGAAAAAAAACTTGTAATAAAGGTTTTACTTTAACCTGAGAATCGTGGAACCTGTGATTGTTGTTACATCAGATCTTAGTTTGCTTTCCGCTGGGTGTCCGACAGCACAAGAGCAGCGATTCCAGTGCCTCATGGAGCTTGAAGGCTCACAGTCACTTGCGTTAGAGGGTTGGGAAACCCCTTTTCTTGTAGATCCACGAGTTACTGTATCGTACTCCGAAGAAAAGACCATTCCACATTTTACAGCACTCCGCTCGTTTCTCACAGCTGTCCGTCTCCGAGGTTGCCCTACATCTCCCACATACATAGGATCTGGGCTATTGTGAAGGTTTTGTTGGAAAATGAAATGCCTATTTTGCGCTTTCTCGTGCCCGCTTCCTTTTAGTCGGGTCCTCATCTCAGACTCCTGTTGGCAGGAATTCTGTCCAGCGTTCATGCGGCCGGTCCCAGACTATTAACGCCAAGAAGGATTTCCGAACCGCTGCAGGGTCCGTTCCGCCGGGTGGCCCGAGTTTGTAAAAGATTGTAGTGTCAATTTTGCACCGTGTCTTAGTTTAACTTCCGTTTGTATGCTTTACTGCTTTCAGTAGGAATTATCCTAACATGTAACAGCTCCACCTCTGCAGGATACATTTTCCTTACTGTTCTTAGTCCAGTCAGAAATGGAAGCAGACACTCGTGTACAGTATACCGCCTCGGCGCTGGTTCAGTACGGCCAGCAGTACTAAATGCTGTCGGCAGAGGGCGCTGTTTGCTTAAGTATTGAGCAGAAATCTACAGACGGCTACTAATGTATACAAACGGGGTAAAAGATGCAGATTCTAATCTACAGTGTTGTTATTCGTGTATAACAATCTTAAAGTATAGTACTGATTAAAGTTCACAGATTCTAGTCAGAGCTTGAGTGAGCTCTAAACAAAAACAACCATTCGAGGCGGAACGCTAGTCCATTCACACTGAGAAATTATTTCGGGACGCGAATTAATCTCGGCAGCATCTGAGATTAAACCAAGGCCACCCAGTGAAGACGCACGAACACGCAGACTCCTTCCACAGATGCGGATCGAAGCCAGCACTGCAACGAGTCGAGACACAGCCAATAACCGCGCCCTAAACAGCATAATTTAAGAAAAATACATTTACAAAATGTGGAATTTTAAAGCGTTCTTAATTTGTCTCGTTTACTTCTTGTTTTCTAATGTACTCTACCATTTCTTATATCATTTGTGAATCGATTTTTTACCCATGAAAATAAAAGGCAATACTATAGACAACAACTACAACAATAATAATAATATAGCGCTTTGAAAGGCACATTACTTTAGAATTGCTGAAACCTAAATATGGAGTTTCAAGTTATCTTTTTAAAGGGTTTTAATGACAGACTTACCATGTTTTAGAGAATTTGCACTTACACAACGGGTACAGAAATTGTTTCACTGCAGTTTTTAAAGAAGGAACTCTCAGGATAAACACAGCCAACGTACAACGTTATTTGTATTGATTTTTTTTATATTAATTGCAACAAGGAAGCGCCTGGAGACGTTGGACACAGTATGTGAAAATCTGGTAGCATGCAGTTGTACACAGCCCAGAGAATACTGCGTGATTAATAGTGTGATCCGGTATCTTACACTTACAATTATATATTTTATACAGACTAATATGTATTTCTTTCAAAAGAATTGAAGAGAACATTTATGGAGAAGGAATCTGGTCCGCAAAATACGTTTATCGCATATTTGTATTAAAGGAACAAGTAACAGGTTTATTCCATGCTGAAAAAGAAGAAGAAAGAGAACACAACGTTTCGGCCGTGGAGCCTTCTTCAGGTGATATTTATATATTTGTATTAAAGGTTGTGATCTCACACAAAACAACCTAAATTTCCTTTCAACGTTAAGATTCGCCTTGTGCTTTAAACTAGTCCAGATAATTTTAGGGTAATAATAGCTCCAACATAAATTAATGAGTGTTTTAAAGAATTTGTTAAAAGAATTTGTTTTAAACAGACGAAGGAAACAAAAAGGTCCGGCGAGCTTGTCGTTTCATATCATGAACACTTGAGATCTGTCCTGATCTGTGCCTGTGAAAAAATCGTTTACATTTTGAAAAAAAATAAATCGAACGAGTTTATTTCATAAATGAATTTAGTTGCAATGAAGCTGTTTTTTTTTAATAACACATAAAAGAGCGAAATCGATCGTTGTCTTCAGGCGCTGCTGAAGACGGCCCTCGGGGTCCTCGGGCCGCCATTTAAGGCATGCGCGAGGGACAGCGGAAGGTCAGCGCTAGAAATGCTCAGCAAGCTGGTCGGACAGAGATACGTCCAGATCGCCAAGTCCTGGTAAGGTCGGAGCTTTGCGTGGGGAGGGGGACCAGCGTTTGTGTTCATGGCCTCGGGGGGTTCTGTGGCTCCGAGATGAGCGCGGTGTCTCCTCCGTCCTGCGAGCCGGGGTCGCTCGCTGGCCCGGGGCAGGGAGCGCCGTGACCGGGCCGCCGCTGCAGGAGCAGCACCGCGGTCTTCTCGTGGGGAAAAACACGCGAAACAAGTGTCGAGAGTCCACGGCCAGGGGAGGTGCGTGTGTCGCGCTCACCAGTGCTAGTGTTTTGCTGATATTTCAGAGTTCCCTGGAGCTGTCTGGCGTGTGACTATCTGGCCGCTGTGGCCTTGTTAAAATGCAGTTTATATATAGGACGTTACAGACGAGGATGCTATTTGGCAGTTAAAAACGTGTTGATGCGATGATCTCATCCAGTTGCTTGTTTAAATAAATCGGGATATCGGCTTCAACAACAGGGCTGGGCGGCTTGTTCCACACTCCCACAACCCTTTGTGTAAAGAAGTCTCTCCCGCTCCGAGATTTAAATCTACTTCACAGCAAACCGTCTGGTATTGATTCGTCTCTGGCAGAGATCGAGCTAGTGCTTCTGCGTTCATCTTAGCTCCGTGGGGGCCAGCTCAACGCTGCGCAGTTCGCCGTCTTCTGTGGTTCATGCTTGTGTCACACCGAGTCGGGGGTCTGCTTGGCTGATGGAGGCGCTGGAGGGGGGTGGGAGCGGAGTCCGTCTTAATCTAAAATCAACACGACCGGTCTTGGTATCGGTCTGACCTTTGATCTCGCTGTGGGGACGTGCTGAGCCCCGACTGTCTCTAAACACCGGCTGTTTCTGCGCACGGAGCTTGTTCTGGCTGTGCGATCAGGGCAGATGACTACAGTAGTCTCAATTTTATATGCAGCTTCTCTGAACGTAGGCACTAGTTTGCTGCCCTTATAAGCACATGGAAGGGACGAGGGGTTTGAAGGAACATGGGCAGTAGAGAACGGGCCTGGCCCTGACATTCGCGGGGCTCCAGACTGCGACAAAAATAAGAATTGGCGACAGTAGCTCAACATCTAGTCGCCATTAGCGACAGACGCCAAAGCTTTGTGTCGATATGTGGTCAAATTCCATCTGGTGATGAGGCGGTACGCAGTTCCGTCTTGAGCTGCAGGCCTTGACGTCCTCATCGCAGCACACGGCGGTGCCTGCTGGTGAAGGGTAGCCGGCTAAGAAGCTAGAACAGGGGCTGCTGCCAGCGTCCCCCGCGCTGGCTGATGCGCTAACGGCGGCGAAGCGTGACATGACAGTCTGATGCATCTCCCTCCCGCAGTGGGTCCTTAAGCTTCAGGGCGGCCGGCGCATCTGAACAGCCGTCTGTCTAAATCGAGCGGTTTAAGCGAATGATGTATTGCGACTTTGGTTCTAAAGCCGGTTGGGAAGCTGCAGGGAAAACTGGAGTTTTTTTCAAAGGGAAGCATCATTTTATTTTTTTTTAAAGAAACGGTTAAAAAAAACAAACCACGGAGGGGGTCCGAAGCCTCGAAATGCTCGTGCTTGTCGTGAGGGCGAGGTGTACCCCAAGACGGACACCGTTAGCCCGCGCTGTGTCTCGCGCCGGCGACAAAACAGCCGAGAAAGACCTGCAAACGAAATTGAATGCGTGATCGCCCGCGAGGAAGGACCGTTCACAAAACATGCCTCCCGGATCTTGATGATGATGATGATGATGAAGAACGGAATGGATGCATCAAAGTCATGATAACGGCACCGCATGTGCTGCGTGCATTGCAGACGAACTGGAAGACTGCTCGTCGAGGGCCAGTTTGCAGACATGTCCTGCAGTAGTTTGTGGGAGCTCATCTTGAGCACAGAGCCCTACTGTACAGATTTCAGGAAGGTTGTGCAGGTTTAGTCCAGATCGGGCTTGCGCTTGCCCGTATCGGCTGCACAGTGTGAACGAGGCTTTTCTGCACCAAACGGATAATAAAATCGAACACGGGCAATTCACGTAATATCTCAAGGTCGGAGGACTTCATCAGGATCGGCTCCGGAGGCCCTTCAGTTGAGCAGTGCGATCCCGAGCCCTGTGTGAGGCGCTGGCTCAGCTCGAACAAGGGGGCTCCTCTTCCTCAGTATACAGGATGGCCACGCGACATTGACTCATCCTCTGATGAGGAGACACTCCATTTGTGACTGTATGTAGTTCGAACGCTCTGACAAAAACAGCACGTGGCTTTAAAGTTTGAACAACGGACCAATCGGCCGTCGGAGGTCGGGCACAATGCAGGAGGGCGGGAATCGGGCAGTAAAAGAGGAGGACAGACCTGCAGGCAGAGCACGGAGGACGCAGTGAGTCTTTATTAATAGGAACTTGGCCACTTAAAGACATTTGGCTCCTAAAATGTTTAATTTTTAGTCTGGAGCCCTGCATTAGGTAGAACTCTGGATACAGGTGCTCTGGGGGCAGGGGACTCTCTGAGCTTTGGGGCGCAGCAGGAGGAGACCCCGTCGCCCGTATAATGTAGATGAGCTTGGGGGAGAGGAGTCAGGCGAATGACGGTTGTGAGGTGGGGGGGGGGGGGCAGACGTTCGGACTGTGGACTGAGCGCTGTGGGGCAGCGATACCTGGATCACGTGTTTCTATGGAGATCTGCCTGGTGACCCCTGGACAGGTGTGTGTGCGTGCGCGTTTGTGCCCTAGACAGGTGACCCCTGGACAGGTGTGTGTGTGTGTGAGTACACCCTAGACAGGGGACCACTGGCTGGAAAACTGTGGTGTTAGGTGGTGCCAGATCTCATGGCTCCACAGTGCTCAGGGCTGATTGAGTTGAGAGTCCCTTACAGGAGAGAGAGAGCAGTAATGAGTGCGTGGCTCTGGGCTGCTCGAGAGTCTGTGTGCCCGGGCCATGCAGCCTGTCCTGACCCACCCTCCCTCTCTCCCCCCGGCAGGGTGCCCACACTGGTGGGCTGGGGCTCGGTGGGGGCGGTCGGCCTGGTCTACGCCACAGACTGGCGCCTGCTCCTTGACTACGTGCCCTACATCAGGGGCAAGTTCCAGAAGGATGAGTAACCATGGAAACCGTGCTGTTAGCAAGGTGAGTGTGGGCGCCAGGGGTGGAGCAACATCACCCTGCAGCTCCCAGCTGGCCGCCCACTGGAGCCCAGCAGGTGTGAGCCTGGTCAGTACCTGGAGGGGAGACTCCTGGGAAAGCTGAGGTGCAGCTGGAAGAGGTGTTAGTGGGGCCAGCAGCAAATTTCCCCCTGGCCTTTATCAATCATGGCCTCCTAATAACCCCCATCTCTGAACTGGCTTCATCACTCTGCTCTCCTCCCCACTGAGAGCTGGTGTGTGGGGAGCGGACTGGCGCATCATCCAGGTGGGTGTGGAGAGGATCCCCATTCCCTGTGAAGAGCTCTGAGTGGAGTGTCTAGAACAGCGCTATAGAAGTGTGAGGAATATTATGGGTGTTTGATCAAGGAAGAGGCAGGCAGGAGTCAGGAGAGCTGCTGGCTCCTACAGTCTGCCCCTCCAGAGGGCACACAGGTGCCCCCTCTGTTCACGTGCTCACTTGGCAACTTGCACGCATGCTACTCTGACAATGGTGCAGACGGACACTCAACAGATTCCCAGTAAGCCTGAGGGATGGGCTTGAATCCAGGCGGATCTCCGGTTCGCTGTCCTGCTGCCGAGTCTCGGTGAGGCTGTCCGCTCTGCTCTGACACCTGTCCTTCTGTCCGCGCAGGTGTGCGGCTCCGTGGCACGGCAGCCCCCCCCCAGACCACAGGCACTCTGGGCTCCGACCCCCCCGGGACAGAGGGACATGAACCTGTTTGACTGTTCACTTGTGTTTTGATTTGTTCTCTTCTGCTGTTTATGCCTGTATTAAACTTTTCGATCAAACCCACGTCGTTCTGGAGTCCCTCGTTTTTGGTTTTTTTTTCCCTTTTGCAGCCATTTTGGACAGCTCTGTGGGACAGCGAGCAGAGCTGTGCTGGGTGTCGGAGAGACGACGGGTGCTTTTACTGCATGAGCCCGGTCTGCTGCTGCTTTACTTGTAAGACTTAGAGCTGGTGGGAGGAAGGCATTAAACCTCTTTTTCCTCAAGTTAAATGCAAATGTGAGTGTCTGTGAAACGGCATGAGTGCATATCGGAAACATTATCTGCTGCCTGCGCGTTCTTGCAGAGTTCTGTGCTTTTAGACCTGGGGGTGTTGGGAGCAGTGAAAGCTGGACTGGGAGCTACAGTAGGGGACTGGTGCCCCCTGCCCCCTTGCTCGTGGTGGGGCTGTAGACCAGCAGTGAAGCTGTCTTATCCTCCCCTGTAGGCCAGGGACGGTCTGTCCGTTTCTCTTCCCTTCCTCCCCGGCCCACTGCTCCTGGCTCTCACGCCAGCCACCGGCGCTGCTGCAGCTGGTGACATCATCGGCCAGCTGTCCCCCCAGGGCCGTTAATCACCTGGTGTCCGTTTACAGCTCGATCGCCCTGCAGCTCCCCCACTGGAGCCCAGCAGGTGTGGGCCTGGCCAGTACCTGGATGGGAGACTCCTGGGAAAGCTGAGGCTGCTGCTGGAAGAGATGTTAGTGGGGCCAGCAGGGGGCGCTCACCCTGCAGTCTGAGTGGGTCCTAATGCCCCAGTATAGTGATGGGGTTGCTGTACTGTAAAAAGGTGCCGTCTTTCAGATGAGGCAGAAAACGGGTCCTGACTCTCTGTGGTAAGAGGACTGCGGGGGGGGGCTGCAGCCTGGGCTTTCGGCTCAAGTACCCCTTTCCCCAGCAGTGCTGCTCAGCTTTGCCTTCGCAGGGCTGCTGCTCTTGCAGGGGGAGCGCGGTGTGGTGCAGTATATGATGGGGGTCAGAGGTCAGCCTGTCCTGCCTGTGCCCTGTGGGGGGGCTTAGGAGTGCAGGCAGGTGTCGCCGCTCCGCTCGGTCACAGTAAGGGTGAGGAAGACGGCAGGCGGAGACTCGTCTTTTTGTCCCAGACAATCCTGCTTGGCTCAGTGATCCGTGAAATTGGTCCAAGTCTCGGACGGTTCTGGGTTTCCCGGGAGACCTGCTGGATGGGCTCCCCAGCCACAGGGCTGGAGATTCCTGCTCTACATGAAGGGCCTTTTGGGGTCACAGCCCAGCACGATGTGAGGTCTCTTGAACCCCCCGAGACCTGAGGACAGCGGTTAACCTGCGTGTTTGTCCCGACCCTCTCCGGGCCCCGGGCCCCGGGCTCCGGCTCTGCACGGCTGGACCCTGCAGGGTGAGACGTACAGGAGCTCAGCACCCTGCGGAGGCCGAGTACTGGAACAGGAGGCCACCCAGGCCAGTTCAGTCAACAACTCCTTCACCAGGCAGTGTCCGCCTCTCATCTGCTAGCGGCTTCAGAAGCGTCTCCCCAAGAGCGCTAGGGACAGGAGCAGGTGTCTCCCCAGGTGCTCTGGAGGGAGCTGTGGGTGTCTCCCCAGGTGCACTGCAGGGAGGTGCAGTTGTCTCTCCAGGTGCGCTGGGGGGTCAGGTGTCTCCCCAGTTTTCAGGGGCACAGCCCTGTTTCCCAGGACTCTGACTTCCAGATGTGGGAGAGTTTGTGAGGGAGAGTCCAGGCAACAAGCAAATCCTGGCCAGCAGCTCTCAGGATGCAGGCGGGAATCTGGAGCTTCATCGCTGGGGGTGGGGAGAGCCGAGGACACTGCTGCCCTCGTCTCCTGTCCCGCCAGCGGACTCCTCTGCTCAGCTCCCACAGAGGGACACCAGCGGAAACTCCGGGCATGTGGCTGTAAAATGGAACAGAGCGCTTCTCTGTACACCGAGGGTGGTGGGAGTCTGGAACAAGCGGGCCCAACGAGCAGGTGGAGCTGCTGCCTTGGCCTTCTGGAGCCCTTCTGTGCGATAAAGCCCGTCAGGGAAAGACTCCCCCCGCGGGCGGGCGGGTTCGAGAGGCGCTCCGGTGACGATGCCGCGCTCGGTGTCTCGGCGCGGGGGGGAGAGGAGAGAGAGATTTATTTACACACGCGCTGCGGAGGCGCACACACGGCGGCGCGCAGGGCCGGAGACAGCAGGCGAGATGGACGGCAGAGAGTGAGTATCCTTACCGCGGCGCCGAGCAGGACCGGGCCGAGCCGTGTGTGTTCCGGATGCCGACAGCGATACGAGCCCCCGCCCGGCAGACACCGTCACCCCCTGGATGCCGGCTGGAAGCAGGATTTTCCGCTTCACCCCCTCCGCCGCGCGCGCGCGCAGCCCGTGTCGCTCCCGGGACCGCTCGTGCGGCTCCGTGGGGCGCGCGCTCCGGTCGGACGAACGTGCTCGCTGGGGCTCGTGAGGCGCTCGCGCCGGGACCGGAGCCGCTGTCAGACCCGCCGGGACCGCCCGGCGCTCGGCGGCTCCTGATACTTCACGTTAACGAGAAAGTTGTTGATTTTTTTCCGCTTTATTTCAAAACAGGTGTTTGTCTTTTAACCCCTGTATCCAATCCATTAACATTTGAATTTGAAAGTGGGATCTGTATAATGTTTTAACCCCCCCCGCGATATGTGTCGCCTGCTGAGAAACCGCAGATGTATTTCGCTAGGAATTACGGATTAAGTCGGACAAAGAAATGTTTTGGCCGGCTTTCAATGTCGAACATGTCCATTTTACAGTGCGCTCTGTGTAGATGAGGTTTACAGTCTCATGCAGACAGTGTCTTCTGCGCTTTCTTTTTGTGTCGGAGCACAATTGTGTGGTCTTTCAACTCGCTCGGCGAGACGGAACTGCTTTTTCTGGTCACCATGGCAGTCTCCCCTTTCTGTCACAAGCCCCGGCGGATGGATCCGACTCGGCCCGCCCCTTCGGCAGCCGGCGGGGAGTGCTGCGGCCCGGCGGCGGCGGCGGCGGAGGGATCTGCAGCGCGAGGGCGAGGGAGGAACGGTCGCAAAACAAAAGAGGCGAAGCGGCTCCGACTCTATGCCCGAGCGCGCGACTGCGAGCGAGCCGTGTGGGGCGCGTGTCGGTCCCCCGTGCGAGTCCGAGTTCTAGGGAGAGCGCGAGAGCAGCGGGCCCCCCTCGCCAGCCCGCGTGGAAACTTTCAGAGCAGAGAAGAGGAGTCCAGCAGCCCCCCCCCCCCGCCCGCAGCTCGGCGGACCGGCCCCGGAGAAGCCATGGAGCGGAAAAGGTGGGAGTGCGCGGCTCTCCCCCGGGGCTGGCGGAGGGAGGAGGTGACCCGGAGGTCGGGGTTGTCGGCGGGGAAAAGCGATGTCTATTACTTTAGGTACTGAGCGAGGGGCGGCCGGGGGAGAACACGCGGACGGGTTTGCAGGGATAAGTATGGGGGGCTCGCGGGGGATTGGGGTTCCCTCTTCGCGTGCACGGGAGAGGAAGAGGCGAGTCGGGGGGGGCCCGCGGTGCGGTGCGGGAAGCGAGTTTGCAGCGCCGAGGAGGAGGAGGAGGAGGAAGAGGGGGCGGTCGTGTTTGCCGTCCGGGAGCTTCGCCGCGCGGGTGGGTGCAGGCGGCTCGCGCCGGGAGGGAGCGCGTGTGCGCCGGCCTGGCTCCGGGGAACCTGCGCGAGAGAAGCTCGCTCGAGTTCTCGCGGCGCTGTCACGTGTGGCAAGAGTTCCTGTCGCGACAGAGGCGCGCGGTGCGGGAGGCAGGTTCGGCGCTGTGACCGCGCGCGGCGGAGGGACCCCCGGCGGGGGACCCCAGCTGTCAGACTGGTGGGGCGTTGTGACCCGCCCTGCAGGGTCGGGGATCAGGGGTCCCCCGGTCGAACCTCCTTGTGCTGCGTCCTTCCTGTGTCCAGCTGTTAGCCCAGGGGTCCCTGCGCCCTGTGGGAGGGGAGAAGAGGCAGCGCCCCCCCCCCTCGTGACTGTACCCCTGCGCCCCTGCGCCCCACTCTGTGTGTCAGTGTTCCTCCTGTACCCCGCTCTGTGTCAGTGTCCCCCCTGTGTGGCTGTACCCCACTCTGTGTGTCAGTGTTCCTCCTGTACCCCACTCTGTGTGTCAGTGTTCCTCCTGTACCCCACTCTGTGTGTCTGTGTCCCTCCTGTACCTCGCTCTGTCAGTGTCCCCCTTGTGTGGCTGTACCCCTGCGCCCCGCTCAGTGTGGCTGTACCCCTGCGCCCCGCTCCGTGTGACCGTACCGGACTGTGCCTGAGAGTGTGTGAGAGTGTGTGAGAGCTGCCAGCTGCGGTGCTGCGCTGTAACGTGTCCCCCTGCCCCGCAGCCCCACAGGAAAGAAGTTCCGCAGCAAGCCCCAGCTGGCCCGTTACCTCGGCAACTCCATGGACCTCAGCTCGTTCGACTTCCGCACAGGGAAGATGCTGATGAGCAAACTGACCAAGAACCGCCAGCGGCTGCGCTACGACACCAGCAGCCAGGCCAAGGTGAGGGGGGGCGGGAGGAGAGAGAGAGGGGGGCCAGGGGGGTCAGGAGGAGAGAGAGAGGGGGGTCAGGAGGAGAGTGGGGGGTCTCGGGGGGGAGTCAGGTCGAGGGGGAGTCAGGTGGAGAGAGTCAGGGGGGTTAGGAGGAGAGTGGGGGGTCTCGGGGGGGGAATCAGGTGGAGGGGGGGTCTCGGGGGGGGAGTCAGGTGGAGAGAGGGGGGGGGCTCGGGGGGGAGTCAGGTGGAGAGAGAGAGGTGGGGGGTCAGGAGGAGAGTGGGGGGGCTCAGGGGAATCAGGAGGAGACAGAGAGGGGGCTCTGGGTAAAGGGAGGGTTCTCGGGGTGTCTGAGTTGGCTCCACCCGCCCCCCGAATGCGGGCAGGATGTGTCAGTGCTGACGTGAGCGTGTCCCCTGTGTGTGCCGAGCAGGGCAAGCCCGATCTGAACACCTCCCTACCGGTCAGGCAGACGGCCTCCATCTTCAAGCAGCCGGTCACCAAAGTGACCAATCACCCCAGCAACAAGGTGAAGACCGACCCCCAGAAAGCCATCGACCAGCCCCGACAGGTGAGCTCCTCCTGCTGTCCCCTCTCTGAGCCCCCAGGGCCACAGCAGCAGCAGGCCAGGCGCAGGCAGCTCTGCTGGCTCCGTCACCCCTGACCCCTGACCCCTGACCCCTGACCCCTGTGTCTGCAGCTGTTCTGGGAGAAGAAGCTGAGCGGCCTGAGTGCCTTCGACATTGCGGAGGAGCTGGTCAAGACCATGGAGCTGCCCAAGGGCCTGCAGGGTGAGGGGGCGCACACGCGGGGCGGGGGGGCGCAGGGGGCGCTGCGCAGGGCGTGACCTCTCTCTCTCTCTCTCTCTCTCTCTCTCTCTCCTCCGCCAGGCGTGGGGCCGGGCTGCACAGATAAGACGCTGCTGTCGGCCATCGCCAGCGCGCTGCACACCAGCGCGGCGCCCATCACCGGCCAGCTGTCCGTGGCGGTGGAGAAGAACCCGGGCGTGTGGCTGAACACGGCACAGCCCCTGTGCAAGGCCTTCATGGTCACGGACGAGGACATCCGGTACGGGCCGCGCGCGGGCCGGGGGGCCGGGGGGCCGGGGGGCCGGTGCTCACTCACTCACTCACCCTGTCTGTCTGTCTGTCTGTCCGTCGCGCAGGAAGCAGGAGGAGCTGGTGTACAGCGTGCGCAAGAAGCTGGAGGAGGCCCTGATGGCCGACATGCTGGCCCACGTGGAGGAGGCCTCCGGCGACGGAGAGCTGCTCAAGGAGGAGGCGAACGAGGACATGGAGGAGGTATAGCGAAGGTGAGGCACTGAGGGCTGGAGCCACCAGGGGGCTCGTGGGCAGTGTGGGACAGTGGGTAGAGCCGAGAGAGAGAGGGAGAGAGGCGGTGTGGGACAGAGGGTAGAGCTGAGAGAGGGAGAGGGAGGCGGTGTGGGACAGTGGGTAGAGCTGAGAGAGAGAGGGAGAGAGAGGGAGGCGGTGTGGGACAGTGGGTAGAGCTGAGAGAGAGAGGGAGGGAGGCGCTGTGGGACAGTGGGTAGAGCCGAGAGAGAGAGAGGGAGGCGGTGTGGGACAGTGGGTAGAGCTGAGAGAGAGAGAGGGAGGCGCTGTGGGACAGTGGGTAGAGCCGAGAGAGAGGGAGAGGCAGTGTGGGACAGTGGGTAGAGCTGAGAGAGAGAGGGAGAGAGAGGGAGGCGGTGTGGGACAGTGGGTAGAGCTGAGAGAGAGAGGGAGGGAGGCGCTGTGGGACAGTGGGTAGAGCCGAGAGAGAGAGAGGGAGGCGGTGTGGGACAGTGGGTAGAGCCGAGAGAGAGAGAGGGAGGCGGTGTGGGACAGTGGGTAGAGCCGAGAGAGAGAGAGGGAGAGGCGGTGTGGGACAGTGGGTAGAGCTGAGAGAGGGAGGGAGGCGCTGTGGGACAGTGGGTAGAGCCGAGAGAGAGGGAGGGAGGCAGTGTGGGACAGTGGGTAGAGCTGAGAGAGAGAGAGGGAGGCGGTGTGGGACAGTGGGTAGAGCTGAGAGAGAGAGGGAGGGAGGCGCTGTGGGACAGTGGGTAGAGCTGAGAGAGAGAGAGGGAGGCGCTGTGGGACAGTGGGTAGAGCCGAGAGAGAGAGAGGGAGGCGCTGTGGGACAGTGGGTAGAGCCGAGAGAGAGAGAGGGAGGCGGTGTGGGACAGTGGGTAGAGCCGAGAGAGAGAGAGGGAGAGGCGGTGTGGGACAGTGGGTAGAGCTGAGAGAGGGAGGGAGGCGCTGTGGGACAGTGGGTAGAGCCGAGAGAGAGGGAGGGAGGCAGTGTGGGACAGTGGGTAGAGCTGAGAGAGAGAGAGGGAGGCAGTGTGGGACAGTGGGTAGAGCTGAGAGAGAGAGGGAGAGGCAGTGTGGGACAGTGGGTAGAGCTGAGAGAGAGAGGGAGAGGGAGGCGGTGTGGGACAGTGGGTAGAGCTGAGAGAGGGAGAGGGAGGCGGTGTGGGACAGTGGGTAGAGCTGAGAGAGGGAGAGGGAGGCGGTGTGGGACAGTGGGTAGAGCTGAGAGAGAGAGGGAGAGGGAGGCGGTGTGGGACAGTGGGTAGAGCCGAGAGAGGGAGAGGGAGGCGGTGTGGGACAGTGGGTAGAGCCGAGAGAGAGAGAGGGAGGCGGTGTGGGACAGTGGGTAGAGCCGAGAGAGAGAGAGGGAGAGGCGGTGTGGGACAGTGGGTAGAGCCGAGAGAGAGAGGGAGGGAGGCGGTGTGGGACAGTGGGTAGAGCTGAGAGAGAGGGAGGGAGGCGGTGTGGGACAGTGGGTAGAGCTGAGAGAGAGAGAGGGAGGCAGTGTGGGACAGTGGGTAGAGCTGAGAGAGAGAGGGAGAGGCAGTGTGGGACAGTGGGTAGAGCTGAGAGAGAGAGGGAGAGGGAGGCGGTGTGGGACAGTGGGTAGAGCTGAGAGAGAGAGGGAGAGGGAGGCGGTGTGGGACAGTGGGTAGAGCTGAGAGAGGGAGAGGGAGGCGGTGTGGGACAGTGGGTAGAGCTGAGAGAGAGAGGGAGAGGGAGGCGGTGTGGGACAGTGGGTAGAGCTGAGAGAGGGAGAGGGAGGCGGTGTGGGACAGTGGGTAGAGCTGAGAGAGGGAGAGGCAGTGTGGGACAGTGGGTAGAGCTGAGAGAGAGAGGGAGGGAGGCGGTGTGGGACAGTGGGTAGAGTTGAGAGAGAGAGAGGGGGAGGCGGTGTGGGACAGTGGGTAGAGCTGAGAGAGAGGGGGAGGCGGTGTGGGACAGTGGGTAGAGCTGAGAGAGAGAGGGAGGCGGTGTGGGACAGTGGGTAGAGCTGAGAGAGAGAGGGAGAGGCAGTGTGGGACAGTGGGTAGAGCTGAGAGAGAGAGGGAGGCGCTGTGGGACAGTGGGTAGAGCTGAGAGAGAGAGAGGGAGGGAGGCGGTGTGGGACAGTGGGTAGAGCCGAGAGAGAGGAAGGGAGGCGGTGTGGGACAGTGGGTAGAGCTGAGAGAGAGAGAGGGAGGTGCTGTGGGACAGTGGGTAGAGCTGAGAGAGAGAGAGGGAGGCGCTGTGGGACAGTGGGTAGAGCTGAGAGAGAGAGGGAGAGAGAGGGAGGCGGTGTGGGACAGTGGGTAGAGCTGAGAGAGAGAGGGAGAGGCAGTGTGGGACAGTGGGTAGAGCTGAGAGAGAGAGGGAGGCGCTGTGGGACAGTGGGTAGAGCTGAGAGAGAGAGAGGGAGGGAGGCGGTGTGGGACAGTGGGTAGAGCCGAGAGAGAGGAAGGGAGGCGGTGTGGGACAGTGGGTAGAGCTGAGAGAGAGAGAGGGAGGTGCTGTGGGACAGTGGGTAGAGCTGAGAGAGAGAGAGGGAGGCGCTGTGGGACAGTGGGTAGAGCTGAGAGAGAGAGAGGGAGGCGGTGTGGGACAGTGGGTAGAGCTGAGAGAGAGAGGGAGAGGGAGGCGGTGTGGGACAGTGGGTAGAGCCGAGAGAGGGAGAGGGAGGCGGTGTGGGACAGTGGGTAGAGCCGAGAGAGAGAGAGGGAGGCGGTGTGGGACAGTGGGTAGAGCCGAGAGAGAGAGAGGGAGGCGGTGTGGGACAGTGGGTAGAGCCGAGAGAGAGAGAGGGAGAGGCGGTGTGGGACAGTGGGTAGAGCCGAGAGAGAGAGGGAGGGAGGCGGTGTGGGACAGTGGGTAGAGCTGAGAGAGAGGGAGGGAGGCAGTGTGGGACAGTGGGTAGAGCTGAGAGAGAGAGAGGGAGGCAGTGTGGGACAGTGGGTAGAGCTGAGAGAGAGAGGGAGAGGGAGGCAGTGTGGGACAGTGGGTAGAGCTGAGAGAGAGAGGGAGAGGGAGGCGGTGTGGGACAGTGGGTAGAGCTGAGAGAGAGAGGGAGAGGGAGGCGGTGTGGGACAGTGGGTAGAGCTGAGAGAGGGAGAGGCAGTGTGGGACAGTGGGTAGAGCTGAGAGAGAGAGGGAGGCGCTGTGGGACAGTGGGTAGAGCTGAGAGAGAGGGAGGGAGGTGGTGTGGGACAGTGGGTAGAGCTGAGAGAGAGAGAGGGAGGGAGGCGGTGTGGGACAGTGGGTAGAGCTGAGAGAGAGAGAGGGAGGGAGGCGGTGTGGGACAGTGGGTAGAGCTGAGAGAGAGAGAGGGGGAGGCGGTGTGGGACAGTGGGTAGAGCTGAGAGAGAGAGGGAGGCGGTGTGGGACAGTGGGTAGAGCTGAGAGAGAGAGGGAGAGGCAGTGTGGGACAGTGGGTAGAGCTGAGAGAGAGAGGGAGGCGCTGTGGGACAGTGGGTAGAGCTGAGAGAGAGGGAGGGAGGTGGTGTGGGACAGTGGGTAGAGCTGAGAGAGAGAGAGGGAGGGAGGCGGTGTGGGACAGTGGGTAGAGCCGAGAGAGAGGAAGGGAGGCGGTGTGGGACAGTGGGTAGAGCCGAGAGAGAGAGGGAGGCGCTGTGGGACAGTGGGTAGAGCTGAGAGAGAGAGAGGGAGGTGCTGTGGGACAGTGGGTAGAGCTGAGAGAGAGAGAGGGAGGCGCTGTGGGACAGTGGGTAGAGCTGAGAGAGAGAGAGGGAGGCGGTGTGGGACAGTGGGTAGAGCTGAGAGAGAGAGAGGGAGAGGCAGTGTGGGACAGTGGGTAGAGCTGAGAGAGAGGGAGGGAGGCAGTGTGGGACAGTGGGTAGAGCTGAGAGAGAGAGGGAGGCAGTGTGGGACAGTGGGTAGAGCTGAGAGAGAGAGGGAGAGGCAGTGTGGGACAGTGGGTAGAGCTGAGAGAGAGAGGGAGAGGCAGTGTGGGACAGTGGGTAGAGCTGAGAGAGAGAGGGAGGCGCTGTGGGACAGTGGGTAGAGCTGAGAGAGAGAGAGGGAGGCGGTGTGGGACAGTGGGTAGAGCTGAGAGAGAGAGAGGGAGAGGCAGTGTGGGACAGTGGGTAGAGCTGAGAGAGAGGGAGGGAGGCAGTGTGGGACAGTGGGTAGAGCTGAGAGAGAGAGAGGGAGGCAGTGTGGGACAGTGGGTAGAGCTGAGAGAGAGAGGGAGAGGCAGTGTGGGACAGTGGGTAGAGCTGAGAGAGAGAGGGAGAGGCAGTGTGGGACAGTGGTTAGAGCTGAGAGAGAGAGGGAGAGGCAGTGTGGGACAGTGGGTAGAGCTGAGAGAGAGAGGGAGGCGCTGTGGGACAGTGGGTAGAGCTGAGAGAGAGGGAGGGAGGTGGTGTGGGACAGTGGGTAGAGCTGAGAGAGAGAGAGGGAGGGAGGCGGTGTGGGACAGTGGGTAGAGCTGAGAGAGAGAGAGGGGGAGGCGGTGTGGGACAGTGGGTAGAGCTGAGAGAGAGAGAGGGAGGCGCTGTGGGACAGTGGGTAGAGCTGAGAGAGAGGGAGGGAGGTGGTGTGGGACAGTGGGTAGAGCTGAGAGAGAGAGAGGGAGGGAGGCGGTGTGGGACAGTGGGTAGAGCTGAGAGAGAGAGAGGGAGACCACAACCTGGCCATAGAAACTGGGCGACACAGGCAGACCTGGCTGTCCAGAGAGGACAGGCTGTGCTCCCACTGCCAGCGGGGAGAAATAGAGACAGAGGTGCACTTCCTACTGCACTGTGACAGATACTCTGGGATTAGAGAAACATTCTTCCCTAAATTCAGAAATCTAATCCCAGAGTTCCCACACCTGCCAGAATCACAACGGGTCCCAATCCTACTGGGAGAGGGAGGAGGGAACTCAGTTGAACTGGCAGCCCAGTATGTGATCTCCTGTCACAGCCTGAGGAACAGTGAGTCTGTCTCCCAATAATGCTCCAGCCGCCTACAGAATATGTCAATATTGTATAATATGTCTTTGTTGTAAATGTCTGTAATATGTCTGTAGATTTTATTTTACTTCTATTTTTTTTTTGTTTCATGTAAATATCATTACTTTCATTTGCTTTGGCAACACTGATTGTACCCATCGGTCATGCTAATAAAGCACCTTGAATTGAATTGAATTGAGAGGCGGTGTGGGACAGTGGGTAGAGCTGAGAAAGAGGGGGAGGCGGTGTGGGACAGTGGGTAGAGCCGAGAGAGAGAGGAAGGGAGGCGGTGTGGGACAGTGGGTAGAGCCGAGAGTGAGAGGGAGTCGCTGTGGGACAGTGGGTAGAGCTGAGAGAGAGAGAGGGAGGCGGTGTGGGACAGTGGGTAGAGCTGAGAGAGAGAGAGGGAGGCGCTGTGGGACAGTGGGTAGAGCTGAGAGAGAGAGGGAGGCGCTGTGGGACAGTGGGTAGAGCTGAGAGAGGGAGAGGGAGGCGGTGTGGGACAGTGGGTAGAGCTGAGAGAGAGAGGGAGAGGGAGGCGGTGTGGGACAGTGGGTAGAGCTGAGAGAGAGAGGGAGAGGGAGGCGGTGTGGGACAGTGGGTAGAGCCGAGAGAGAGAGAGGGAGGCGCTGTGGGACAGTGGGTAGAGCCGAGAGAGAGAGGGAGAGAGGCAGTGTGGGACAGTGAGTAGAGCCGAGAGAGAGAGGGAGGCGGTGTGGGACAGTGGGTAGAGCCGAGAGAGGGAGGGAGAGGTGTGGGACAGTGGGTAGAGCCGAGAGAGAGAGGGAGGCGCTGTGGGACAGTGGGTAGAGCCGAGAGAGAGAGGGAGGTGCTGTGGGACAGTGGGTAGAGCCGAGAGAGGGAGGGAGGCGCTGTGGGACAGTGGGTAGAGCCGAGAGAGGGAGGGAGAGGTGTGGGACAGTGGGTAGAGCTGAGAGAGGGAGGCGCCGTGGGACAGTGGGTAGAGCTTAGAGAGGGAGGCGGTGTGGGACAGAGACAAGGGGAGTCCTGATTGCTGTACTGACCTGCCTGCCCTGTTGTCTGTCTCCAGGACGAGGGGTGCTGGAGTTCGGAGTCGCGGGTTCCCCAACGCCTGCACAGCACGCCGCCCCAGATGGCCTGTTACCCCTCTCACCCCGGACTCCGTGAACCCCCACCCCCCCCCACAGCTCCCCCGGGCCTGCCCCCGCAGCCCCGGACCGGCGCACTGGGCAGGAGGCTCTCGCGGGGCCGAGGGGGCCGAGGGGGCCGAGGGGGCAGCAGGTGTGTGGGGACCTGTTTTTAACTGTTCGTGCGCTGGCCGGAGCGAGGCTGAAGAGGGGAAGAACGTGTGGCCCCCGGCAGCCCTGTCCCAGCCGCTGCCCAGGGTGTCCCTCAACACTTCCGCTGGGGTCTGAATCAGGGCTGCTGGGGCTTCGGGGCCCTCACAGTAATTGGGGCACCCCCCCCCCCCAGTCCGGTGCAGGGGAGTGTGAGATCGGTGCGATCTCTCGACCGAAGGCGCTGCTGTTAGTGTTTGATATTGCGCTTCATGGTGGCATCGATATTCGCGGTTTTAGGTGGGATGGGGTCCCAGGAAGGCGACCCCCTCAGCCTGTGTCCCGGGGCTGAAGTGTTCGGCTGCTCTCAGCCTTCTGGGGTTCAGTGTCACCTGACCAGCTGCACACGTACAAACACACACGCACACACTCGTACACGCGCGCACACACTCGCGCGCAGACACACACGCGTCCACGTAGTTGGGTGCACGCTTTCGTGCACGCGTGCGCACACTCAGACACGCACACATCTGCACGCACGCATACATGCACGCGCACACACACACACACAAGTGTGACGCCACGCACACGCTCTCGCACGCCCGGTCACTCTGGACTCCGGAGCCGCCGCAGCCCGGCCTCGAGCGGGGTTCCTCTCCGGCGCGCGGGATCGCCCCGAGACTGGCGCGGGGACGAGGACGAGCCTGAGCGCCGCGCGTTTCCTGTCCCATACCAGCATTTTGTAAAATCCAAATACAAACTTTTATAAATAAACGACTGCTGTCTGGCCTGCTTGTGTCTGTGGCTCGTTCCGGCCGGTCTCTGCCTGCGGGTGGACGAAGAGATTGAGGTATTTCGGTGCGGCTGCTGTGGCCCAGAGGGGTCTGTCCCGGTGAGAGCCGTCCTGTCCGCTGCGAGCCCGGCGGGGTTTTAGTTTACCCAGGGTCGTGGTCTGGCGAGGTGGGACCCCCGTGTGCCTGTCCTCACTGGGGGGGAGAGGAGAGGAAGAGAGGGGGACGACCCGGACTGCTGCTCTCCTGGGTGGAGGGAGGACAGGTGAGGGTGGTGCTGTGGCTCAGGATCTGTCCCTGTGGCTGGGAGGTTGCCAGTTCAAATCCCGCAGCCGGCAGAGGAATCCTACTCCGTTGGGCCCCTGAGCAAGGCCCTTAACCCCAGCTGCTCCAGGGGCGCCGTATACATGGCTGACCCTGCGCTCTGACCCCCAGCTTCTCTTCCTGTCTGTGTCTCATGGAGAGCAAGCTGGGGTCTGCGGAAAGACACATTCCTAATGCAAGAAATTGTATAGGGCCAATAAAGTGATCTGATCTTAAATCCTCACCTGGAAGGATAGCAGACCGGTGAAGAGCCGCGGTGGAGACGTCCAGTGGTAAAATCGTGCAGCTTCGCCTTTTGCACTAAGGAGCTCAGACACGTGCTGTAGTGGCAAAGCCTGCGGTCTGTAAGAGCGGCCGCCTTGTTGATCCGGGATGTGTAGACCGGCGAGACTCCTCGCGTCAGCGTGGAGCCCGGGTGCCGGCAGTGCCAGCAGGGGCTGCGATGGATTCAGACGCCGGCGCTCGGAGGGGGTCGCACAGAATCGCGCTGCAGCCTGATCCGGTTCGATGCCGGCAGGACCGCAGGGCTGGGTACTATGGCTGGTGGTGGACCCAGGGGTGGCGCTGTGCCCTCTGGGCCACAATCTGCTAACCGAGCCTGAGGACAAGTGCGCGAGATTTCCCGGCAGCCGACAGGCACTGCAATCAGAGGGCAGTGGATATCGAGGTAAGCAGGGGGCGGTCGCAGTCTGGCCGCCCTGTCCTGCCAGACCCGGGTGTCTCAGGTGTGGAAGTGGGTGCAGCAGCTGATCTAGAAGCAGGACAGCTCGCCTGTCCCGTGCCGAGTGTCCCGTCAAGATCACAGAGCGAGGCTCGGATTTGATGCGGTCCTTTGTGTCGTGTGATTACCGTGTGTTTTCTGGCTCAAGCTGTGACGGAACAGTGTGTTACTCGACCTTCAGACGGCGAATACACGTCTAAATATACCAGCATGCTGGGCGCGTGATTTGAGTGGGCACACTGGGCAGCGCGCGGACACCGCTTCGAAAAAACGAGCCAGCAACAGGCCACGCCCGGCACGTCTGGCGTCCGCACAGCCACGCCCCCCCTCCCCCCGCCGCCGCCGCGACGACGTCGTGCGTGCCGCTTGTCAAGCGTGCCGCTGTTGCGTGGCCTTTGAACCCATTGTTGTGTCAAAGGTGACGTCACCGCCGTGTGCGGGGAGACGGGCTGAGCGGCGTGCGGTGCGCCAGGCGAGACAAAGGAGGCGGACGGGAGCCCGGAGAGAGGGAGACGCGGAGTGAGAGAAGGAAAGGTGGAGAGACAGTTAGGAAGGTGAAAAAGAGAGAGAGAGAGAGACACAGGCCGGAAAGAAGAGCCGTCCGGGGAAACAACACTCAGCGAGCCCATACCCAGCTGTCCCTTCCAGCTCACACGCTTTCCTGTAGCGCCCACAAAAAATTACCCGCACCCCTCTTTCCTCAGCTCGGAGACCGAGGGAGGGCGAGAGAAGTGAGTGAAAGAAAAGCTTCTGAACATTTTTTTTTAAAGAGAGCAGTGGGAAGGCAGGAGAAAGCAGACTTCGCTGTTCTTGTCGCTGGGACAGACGCGCCGGCAGCCGCCGCGCTCCCGAACCCGCCGCCCCCCTCACCCCACCCCTCCGCGAGGGACCTGGCCGAGCCCCGAGAGGACAAAGGGGCGCCGGAGCTCGGGGTGTCTCTGACCAGCGGGCTTTCCTCGGGAGCGCAGCCCCGCGACCCGGCCGGCCGGCCACGTGGAAGAGAGAAACAATGGGGCGCGCGAGGGCGAGGGGGTGAGCGCGCGGCGGCCAGAGGACGAGCGAGACCGGAGCGGGAGCCCAGCGGGCGCGAGGACTCGCCTTCTGCCCCGGACACCCCCGCGCGCGGCCCGGGACCGCGCCGGCAGCCAGCGGTCGGCCGAGGGCGGGCTGGGCGGCCCTATGGTGGCGCTCGGGGAACATGCCCAGCTCCCTGTTCCACCCAGACATCATGGACACTGAGACGGGCGTCGGCAGCCCGCACGCCGGCATCCTCCTGGGCGCCGAGCCCGAGCCGGGGTCCCAGGACGGGGAGCCGCAGGAGAGCCTCCGCTTCGCCCTGGGCCAGCTGTCGCTCCTGGCGGGGGAGCGGCTGGACTGCGGCGGGGCGGCGCGGGCCGATGCCCTGGACCCCGCGCCGGCGGCGGAGCCCGTCCCGGGGGGGGTGGGGTTCGCCGGCCTGCAGGTCCTGGAGCCTCCGGGCTCCCCGCCCTCCTGCTCGCCCCCGGCCGAGATCTACTGCCCCGCCGGCTTCCACCTGGACGGGGGCTCCATGCTGGGCGACCCGGGCGCCGCCGTGATCGGGAGCCGCAAGCGCAGCGTCAACATGACGGAGTGCGTGCCCGTGCCCAGCTCCGAGCATGTGGCGGAGATCGTGGGGCGACAAGGTAGGCTGAGCTTCCCGGCTGCCTTTGTGCGACATCCGCGCCCGGACCGCGAGGGGTCCTGGCTCTGCTGGGCTCGCGGTGGACGGGACGTGGGGGGCGGCGGCTGTGTGTTTTGGGGTGCTGCGCGCTCACACGCACGGTAGAGTTGAACGGGCTTCTTTTCCACCAGCGCGGCCCGGGTGCGAGTCCAGGGTCGGGGCGGGGGGCGCTGTGGGGGGGAGGAGGAGGGGAGGGGGGGGAACGTGCCAGACAGTAGTGCTCAAGGAGTCTGGACATGTCTGCGGTGGTCCCGAACAAAGGACGCGGACACGCGTGGGGCCGCTCTTGGGTGCAGGTCCCTGCTGCAAACATTTCTGAACAGCATTTGTCAAAACGCTGTAGAAAGAGGCGATAGCCGTCATGAAGCGGCCCGGCGTGCCGCAGTCAGAGCCGACACTGAGCAGGGCAGCCCGGACGGGTCGCTCACACCGCCCCGGTCACCTGTTCTTCAGGCCCCGTGCGGTGACCCGGTCGCTGCTCTCGGCGCGCTTGAAGGTCCCTCTGAGCAGAGCTGCGGCGGCTCAGCCATCAGCCATTGTCCTTTGTTTGAAAAAGCCATGCTTTCTGCCTTCCTCGATGACATCACAGGCGCGGCGCCCCATTGGCCAGCCGGCTCGCCCCGCCCACTTTTAAAGAGACAGGAGGCCTGGGCCCCGAGCGGTTCCGTTCTCGGCGCTGGGCGGCTCGGGGCACAGAGCCCCGGTTCTGCTCTTCAAGAGGGGCTTAACGTCATCCGTGCCCACAGGCAGGAGCCCCATAGTCAGGGTCGTCTAAAAAGCAGACGAGCTGCACCCTGTATCCCTGTGCTTGAGGAGGCCCTGTGTTAAGTTTCAGAAAACAAAGTCCTGTGGTTTTTCTTTGTTGCTGCTCTTTAATTTTTACTTCAAGAACAGAATGTGCTGGGCAGTTATGAAGCCCTGCACACAGATCTCTTTCCTGAGGTCAGACTGGCTTTTTTTTTTAGCACAGACGAGTACCAACGCTGCGGCTGGTTTTGTCTGGCTTTTATAATAATAATTCCTCGCACTTATATAGCGCTTTTCTGGACACTCCACTCAGAGCTCTTTACAGATCCTGGGGATCCCCTCCATCACCACCAGTGTGCAGCCCCAACTGGATGCTGCACCAGTCCGCCCCCCACACACCAGCTCTCAGTGGGGAGGAGAGCAGAGTGATGAAGCCAGTTCAGAGATGGGGATTATTAGGAGGCCATGATGGGTAAAGGCCAGGGGGAAATTTGGCCAGGACACCGGGGTAACACCCCTACTTTTGAGAGACGCCCTGGGATTCTTAAGAGTCAGGACCTGTTTTATGTCGCATCCAAAGAAAAGCGCCTTTTTACAGTACAGTGTCCCCGTCACTATACTGGGGCATTAGGACCCACACAGGCTGCAGGGTGAGAGCGCCCCCTGCTGGTCCCACTAACACCTCTTCCAGCAGCAGCCTTAGCTTTCCCAGGAGTCTCCCATCCAGGTACTGGCCAGGATCTCACCCACTGGGCTCCAGTGGGGCTGGGAGCTGCAGGGCGACAGAGCTGCTGGCAAAGGACTTTGTTACCTTGTTACTGGGCTTAAAGCAGATGTTACACCCCTCTCCCCCCCAGGCTGCAAGATCAAGGCCCTGCGGGCGAAGACCAACACCTACATCAAGACGCCGATGCGCGGCGAGGAGCCCGTCTTCATCGTGACCGGCCGCCGCGAGGACGTGGAGATGGCCAAGCGGGAGATCCTGTCCGCCGCCGAGCACTTCTCCCTGATCCGCGCCTCGCGCTCCAAGGCGGGGGCCGGCCCCGGCGGCGGCGGCGGCGGCGGCGGGGGGCTCCCCGGCCCCCCCAGCCTGCCGGGCCAGACCACCATCCAGGTGCGCGTGCCGTACCGCATGGTGGGGCTGGTGGTGGGGCCCAAGGGGGCCACGATCAAGCGCATCCAGCAGCAGACGCACACCTACATCGTGACGCCCAGCCGCGACAAGGACCCGGTGTTCGAGGTGACGGGCATGCCGGAGAACGTGGACCGCGCCCGCGAGGAGATCGAGACGCACATCACGCTGCGCACCGGCGCCTTCCTGGACCTGCAGGGCGACGACGACTTCCACAGCAACGGCACCGACGTCAGCCTGGACGGGCTGGGCGCGCTGGGGCTGGGGCTGGGCGCCGCGGCGGGGCTGTGGTCGCGGGCCGGCGCCGGGGCCCCCCCCCCCGCGCTGCGGCACGCCTCCCGCAAGGCGGGGGCGGCGGCGCCCGCGGCGTTCCTCAACGGCTCGGCGGACGGGCCGGGCGGCGGGGGGCGGGGCCTCTCGGGCAGCGGCAGCCCCACCAGCCCCTTCAGCACGGGCAGCTCCGGCTTCACCTTCGCCGGCGAGCCCGTGCCCGGCGTGCCCGCGGAGGAGCTCGGGTTCGAGTTCGGCGCCGCCAACATCTGGGCGCCCTTCGCGAACGGCGCCAGCGGGCAGCAGCAGCAGCGGCGCAACAGCAGCACCCTGACGCCCCGCCTCTCGCCCACCCAGCCGCTGGAGCCGGCGCCCCCGGAGCACCCGCTGGCCCGCCGCGCCCAGAGCGACCCCCTGAGCGCCCTCTCCTGGCTGCAGGCTGGCGCCGCGTCCTTCTCGGGGGGCAGCAGCAGTGGGGGCAGCAGCACCGGCTACTCCTCCTGCTCGGCCTCCTCCCTGCCGGGGGGCTCGCCCACTGACTCGGAGGGGGGCGGCGGCGCCGGGCCCGGCGGCGCGCTGGGCCCCTCGAAAGGCCCGGCGGGCCCGGGCTCCGGCGCCGGCGCCGCCCGGGACTGCTGCCTGTGCTTCGAGAGCCAGGTGACGGCCGCGCTGGTGCCCTGCGGCCACAACCTGTTCTGCATGGACTGCGCCGGGCAGATCTGCGAGTCGCCGGAGCCCGAGTGCCCGGTGTGCCACACCCCCGCCACGCAGTGCATCCGGATCTTCTCCTGACGGGACAGCCGCCCTCGGCACAGGAGCTCACTATACCCATGACAATAATACTGACTGCAGCTATTTCAGTAATAATAACAACAGTAATAATAATTACAGCGAGGCTGTGAATCATGTGGTCGTTGCGAGGGGGGGTGGGGTTGTGCTGTTGATCCGATAGAACCGGTTTCAGTCCCAGCAGCTGCGAGGTCAGGGGAGAGGCGCTGGCACGACGCCTTCTCGCTCAGACGCCGGTTCGGGTGCGGTGTAAATAGTCCTGTACATAGAGATTTTATTCTTGCAGCAGATCTCTGCCGGTGTTTCAAACGGGGAATTGCATTGAGATTTTTTTTAAGGTATTTTTTAATTCAATTCAAGCTGCAACAGTCTGATGCACTTTTTTTTAAGCCGAGTTTTGTAAAATTGAGGTTTTGGGGCGGGTGGGGGGGAGGGGTTGGGGGTGAATGTCTTTTTTTTTTTTGAATCAAGAGTTTTATCTTGTTCACCTGGGAGTCGTACGTGTTTCTCTGGTGCAGGGCTCTCAGCACGGCGACGAGGACAGCCCCGTCACGCAGCAATAAGGTGTGCGAGGTCTGCGGGCTGGCTGGGGGTTCGAAGCCTTGAGCAGTCAGGGTGGGGGTTGGACTTGCCCCTGTCCTCGTAGGTGGCACCGGCCAGTCACTGCCCTGTTACCTGTGGGGGCGGTACTGGTGTGCTTGGCTGGGGTCCAGTTCTTGTGGCCTGGTTGCTCTCTGCCCCTGCCTGTGGCAAATTGGGCATCCCAGTTGAAACGCAGTACAGCTCTGATTCCGGAACCAGGCCCGGTCTGATTTTCACCAGCCGTCTGGCGACCAGGGTCTGGCCACGTCCCCCTCAGGCACCACTGTGTCCCCATTACGGCCGTGGCGCCCTGATGTTTGCCACCCGCGGGTGCGTATCGGCCGTGTTCGTGCGCCAGGTGTTGAACGAGACCGCCTTGACGGCCGTTCTGCTGAGACGAGTATGGGAGTTGAGGAGCCCGGTTACCAGCTGTATGATGAAGCACTGAAGGCGGAGAGCCTTGTGCCTCGTGCCCGCGGTCGGCAGGTCCGATGCGGGTGGGCGCTCACTGGTGAGGGCGTGACGGACAGGGCTGCGGTCTGACCGCCCGAGGGAAAGGAACGTCCCCAGCGCCTGAGCTGCGTTCGCAAGTGAGAAACCCAGCACAAGAGCAGAGCAGCGCGTGCCATCGCAACGCCTTCGAGCTGTGTGCAGGGCCTGAGGCATACACTCATGGGGACAGGCTCCCACAGTGCAGGAGAGTGCTCATTTAATTGTGGCAGGGCAAGACCTGGTGCGATAGGGAGTCATGGTGCAGGAATGATTCTTTGTGTGTGTGTGGGGGGGGTTCTTATAGATTTATTTATAGAGTTTTATTTTCTTGTCCCGATGTCTGGCGTAAGAGAATTGCCTGCCTTTACCCCAGTTTTCCGAAGTCCCTGTCCACAGCCTCCCCTCACTGCGGGGGCTCGGGGCAGAGGCCGCAGTGCGCCCCTGGAGTGGACAGCGAGCTGTCCAGCACGGGTCAGAGCGTGCGGACCCCGCCAGCCCCCCCCCCCCCCTCCGGGCTCTCCCAATGGGCCCTCCAGTTGGAGCCGGAAGACCCGTCTTCCTCTCGTTCTACTGTCCCTGCTCTGCAGGACCCCCAATCTGCCCCTCGCTCCGACACGCCCTCCTCTGTGCTTTTGGGGTGCACACCAGGGTTGTCGGGTGGAAGGGAGGTTTCCGTCTCGCCCCTCGGGTTTGTGGGTCTCTATGCCAGAGTGTTATGGAATTTTTTTGGGGGGGGAGGGTCCCCCAGAAAGGAAGGTGGGGTACCGGGTCCCCAGAACAGCCTGGCACAGTTCTGCACACGCCTGCTCCTGGGTGGGCTCCTGGGTGGGCGTGAGCGACCCCAGGGCAGGCGGCCTGTTCCCCTGTGAGTGACCCCCGCAGGTCGGGTGACCCCTGTCCTCGACTGCCCCAGTCCTCCTGCCGGCTCGGTCCGGTGCCCAAGGAGCCGTATGGCGCTCCGGTGTGGCAGAGGGGCAGAGCCAGTGCGTGACTGGAGTTCGCCGCGCAGCTTTCGGAGAGACCAGCATCCTGCCGAAGAGCAGCTGCTGTTCGAGGCAGAGTCCCAAGCACTTCCTGTAGCAATGCCCGTCGCAGCAGCGGTGCTGGGATACGTGGGGCGGGGGTTGTAGCATGCTGCCCGGTGTGGAAACGTGACCTTTACAAGACGCGTTACCCAGCGGCGCCCTCTTTCAGGCCGGTGACGCAAGTGCAGGAGCCCTAGCTGGAGATGTCTTTATCTCCAGCTGGCGACGCCGCTCGTGTGCGCCTGGGGTCCCGACTGACCCCCCGCGCGACCCCTCCGGTTCCCTCCTGTGCTCTTCAGAGCCCGCGGAGCAGTTCTTGAGTGGAGCTTGTGGGCCGGTGGGCGCCCGTGGGCCTGCTCAGCTGCTGGTGGCAGATGAAGTCCTCGAATGAGACTGCTGCTCGCAGGCGCTGTGTGCGGACAGAGGCAGCCTGAGCAGATCCCGTGTGTATTTGTCCCTTTCCTCCTTCTCCGAGACGCTTCCGAAGCTGCGGAGACAGAGCTCCTGCTCCTCTCTTCCCCTCCCCCTTTCGTTCTGTCAGCCCAGGCCGCAGCTTCGGCTGTTGAGAAAAGGGCAGCAGGTCCAGTCCAGTAGTGAGCTGGTGCCTCTCTGCAGACCTGCCTGTGTAAATAGCTGACTTCTCAGTTCAGCAACCTTCTGTGCCCCTGGAAACGCGACATCATCATCATCATCATCATCATCATGACGAAGAAGAAGAGGAATTTATATCTGCTGTGCTCTGTTTGCATCTGCATGTCTTTAAGTTGTCAGACAGTGGCTCATATATTTTTGCTTTGTGAGCTCATAAGCTTGCTGTTAATTACTGACCCCTTCAGACACGACAGTCCCCGATGGTAATGTGACCCTTTATGATGACGTAGGGAAAAACTTGTTTCTTTTCTGTAAAATGTAGGCAATTTTTACCAGGAACAACAAACGCATAAAATTTATTGAATGAGATATTGAAGAACAATTTTATTTTAAATGGATGGACTTTTAACGTTAAGGCAAAGTACTTATATATATTTGAACTGACTCGACGGTAATGAGAGAATTGTATCAAGAGTTTTATTTTGTACGCTTCTTTAATAAAGACTTGTTTTTGTTTGTTTTTTTACATTAAAATGGGCTCCGGTGTGTTTATTTGCTTTTACCTGCATTGAAAGAAAGATTAAGGGGCAAGGAAGGCGTTGGGAAAGAAGACAGCTGGAGATCTGCCCCCTGTCCTGGAGTCGGCTCTTTGTCTCCCCCTAGTGGAGGTGTCTGTCTCCAGCGCAGATCTGTGCTGCCTCCTCTCTCCCTGCTTCTTCACCCTCCACAGTCAATTCAATTCAAGGTGCATTATTAGCATGACTGATGGGTACAATCAGTGTTGCCAAAGCAGATATAAAATAATAAAATTAACACAAAACAAAAAATCTACAGACATTTACAACAAAGACATATCATACAATTTACATATACTGTAGACAGGTGGAGCATTACTGGGAGACTGTCTCACTGTTCCTCAGGCTGTGACAGGAGATCACATACTGGGCTGCCAGTTCAGCTGAGTTCCCTCCTCCCTCTCGCAGTAGGATTGGGACCTGTTGTCATTCTGGCAGGTGTGGGAACTCTGGGATAAGATATATGAATTAAGGGAAGAACGTTTCTCTAATCCCAGAATATCTGTCACAGTGCAGTAGGCAGTGCATTCCTGCAGTCTCATCAGTACAGTCTCTGCCTCCTCCACAAGCTAATTAAGACTGGTCTTGTTTTGAAAATTAGAACTTTTGCAAATATTTTCTGGAAATGAGGGTGAACCAGTGCAGAATTTTGGCACCATCAGTGAACATTTGAACTTGGTATGTATTTTACTTGTGCAGTCATTTATGTCTTACTCTTCACACTGTCCTCTGGATTGTGCAGTCAAACCTGTGTACCTGCTGGAGGCCCAGCTCAGGTGGGACTGTATCTCCTCCAGCTCGCAGGCTGGTGGGTCTGCTGGTCTTGGCTGTGCTGGAAGGGTTGCAGGAGTAGGGTGTAGGCCGGCACTAGACGATGGCCCCCCAGACTCCTTCACTCTTTCTCTGCTGTCTCCCTGCTGAGGGTTAACTGTTAACCTGTGTGTGTGAGTCTCTCTCTCTCTCTCTCTTCGTGGTGCAAAGGTCTTCTTTATAATCTTCTTCCTGCAGAGAGACTCCTGCTGAAGCCAGAGACAGATCATCTTGCTTTTGGGGGAACTCCTATGCCTTCCCTGGTGAAGCTCCAGAGCCATGCCTGCCTCAGAGCTGTACACCAAGGTAAGAGCCTGTCAGGCCCTGGGGGACGCTGGCGAGATGCTGCTCTCCTGCTTGTGTTCGCAGGACACAGGACCCCCTGGGGGCAGGACCCCAGCTGCACTGATCAGTCCCTCTTCCTGGTCCTCAAACGTTATGTCCTCTTGTGTGTGTCCCTCTGCGCTGTCCCCTTTGTGTGCTTGTGTGTGTCCCTCTACACTGTCCCTTGTGTGTGTTTGTGTGTGTGTGTGTCCCTCTGCGCTGTCCCATTTGTGTGTGTGCTTGTGTGTGTCCCTCTACACTGTCCCATTTGTGTGTGTGTGCTTGTGTGTGTGTGTCCCTCTGCGCTGTCCCATTTGTGTGTGTGGTTGTGTGTGTCCCTCTACACTGTCCCTTGTGTGTGTTTGTGTGTGTCCCTCTACACTGTCCCCTGTGTGTGTGTGTGCGCGCGTGTCCCTCTACACTGTCCCCTGTGTGTGTGTGTGCGCGCGTGTCCCTCTACACTGTCCCCTGTGTGTGTGTGTGCGTGTCCCTCTACACTGTCCCCTGTGTGTGTGTGCGTGTCCCTCTGAGGCCTGCAGGTTCAGGGAGACACAGGGTTCAGTTCACTGAAGGGTCCGTCGGTCTGAGCCTCAGGGCTCTGTGAAGCTTTCAGCCTGTGTCTTTGCTGCAGGGCTCAATTCTCTACAAACTTATTAGATATCCATATCGGGCCAGCTGAGCCCCACTTTTACACGTCCATGCCAGCGTATGTACGGGGGGTTTGTGTGAAAGCAGTGAGCACACAATTTTGTTGTTTTTGTGTAGTGTGCTGTGCTCAGCAGCTGACTCACATGCAAAGGTGCTTTAGTTACTGCATGTGTTGCTATGATAACCGAGCTGCTGAAGTATGTTTTAAGTACAAGCAGAACTCCGCAAGCTCATTGCACAGCGACATTACTCTGTGAGTCCTGCCCATGACCCGTGTGACAGGGCTCGAGGCTTTAAAGACTTGTAAAGGCCGTTTTATTACTGGAAAGAGCTCAGTCAGCTGCTGTGTGGGTGCTCCTTGCATCCCAGGCACAGATAATGAGTAATCCGAGCTGTCAGAGACAGGGATGACAGGCGTTAATTTTTAACGAGAGACCAGGTTTTTATGCTGATGAGACACAGGGGCCACCCTGGTCGCTGACCCTGTGTAACATTCGCGCCTGATGCTGCTGGGAAGTGTAACAGAGACTGGGAGCAGATTCCCATTGCACAGCAGTCCGATCCACTCTGGGATTTGCCGGCTGCAGGCACGCTTGTCGAGAAGCAGATGCTGAAGAGAGGCTGGAGAGAAAACCTGAAGTGGACTGCAATGCGGTGTAGTGGGTGTGTGATCCACTGTGCTGTCCGCGCCAGTGACAGTTCCCCTCTCTCTCCACCAGGGGGCGCGCGTGTGGGTGCCGGACGCCGAGGCCGTGTGGGCGTCGGCCCAGCTGCTGCAGGGGTACCGGCCCGGGGAGATCGAGCTGTTCCTGCAGCTGAGTGACGGCAGGGTGGGTCCCACTCCCGCCGGTGATGTCATCGCCGCGTTCTGCCTGGGGGCTGGCACGTGGCGCGGCGTGGCGTGGCCTGGTGTGCTGCCTCCACCCAGCCCAGGACGGGAGAGGTGCTGCAGGAGGCAGACGGTTCGCCTGCCTCTGATCTCATCGAACCCGCCGCCGTTCCACTCTGCTTGGTGTTACTGTGCCAGCCCGGCCCCTCGCTGTGGCTGCCCTCTGTCTGTCTGCTGACCGCAGGCGTGGGCGTCGGTCCCAGCATTGCGCCAGGCAGTCGCTCTGCACACACCTGCGCAGGTGGCGCAGCTGAAACCCGAGGCCTGTCTCTGCTCGTCTGCTCAGGGTGTTAAAAGACATCTCCCTCTCCTCCTTTCTCTGCCTCTCTGTCTCTCCCTGCCCCTGCAGGAGGTACGGTACCCCGTGACCGGCCCGGGGGCCCTGCCCCCCCTGGGGAACCCCGAGATCCAGGACGGGGAGAGTGACCTGACGGCGCTGAGCCACCTGCACGAACCCGCCGTCCTGCACAACCTGCGCCTGCGCTTCCTGGACTACAGCTGCATTTACACCTACTGCGGTAAGGGGGCGCTGTTCCTCGGGCCCAGCTGCTTCGCTCTTTAGCTCCCTGTGAGCCACAGAGAGTCCATGTTTCACTGGGGCCTCGCAATTACAGTAATGAATTGATCTGATTGCTTGATTACCAAGGCAGTTCAACTCCCCTGCCTGGCCATGTGGGCAGTGAGGGTGTCAGAGGATCTGGAGTCCGTTGGCCACTCTGCCCGGCTCTTGTCGTCTCTTCTCTTTCAGGTTTTCCAGCAGGTTTCCATGCTGCTGGGCTTAAGCCTGGTGTCTCCCAGCCAGTAGCTTCCCCGGAAAACCACTGTCTGCTGTCAGCTGAGAGCTTGAAGCTGTATAAACCTGCCTCCATTCCCTGCTCCTTGCACTTGCTCACAGTCTCCTGTGCAGCTTGTGCTGGAAGCGTTGCTGTTTTGTACTATTACCACCCGCTGTCACCAAAAAGCGCAATCCCTCATCCAGGACCCCAGCCACAAACTGCTCTACCCCCGCGCTCTGGCAAGCGGTACAGCACCATTAAAGCCCAGACCACTAGACTCAAGAACAGCTTCTGCCCTGACTGCAGTGCACATCCTCAGCAGCTCTCTGCAGTGCCTCAGTGCACCTCTCACCTGCACTTCTGACTTGGACACTTTGGACCACCGTGTTTTTTTCACTTCTTCACATATTGATTGGTATCTGCAACATGTTTATTGTTCTGGTTGTTACTATTAATTATGTACCGTTTTGTAATGTGATGTCTGCACAGTGTGGTGTCGTCCGCCGTGTAGCGGAGCTAGTTTGGACACGGTGACGTCATCGCCCTCCCTGCGCGCAGCAGGGACCTCAGCCGCCTGGGCTGGGGGAGGTCTCCTTTAGCTCACTGGGCTGGTTCCCTGTGGCGTTACGCTGGAGACCCGGATTCGCGCCCCAGGTGTTGCGGGACGAACCGGCGGGGTGGAGCGGCAGAGGGCACGAGCCCGCGCAAAACCGCGACGGTCACACTGTACTGAATGTACTCTAATCTAGGTCTACCTACCTATTATTTCTACTTTGATTATTACATGACTGCTAGCTCTGTGAATCCTTGTTATTCTAGGAGAAAAAAACTTAAACTGGGAGACAACTGATCTTTTGGGAAAGACCCCTCTTCCTGTAGAAGGTGAAGCACAGGAAGCGAGAGGAGGACGGCATTCAGCGTTGCACAGGCTGCAGGGCTCTCCCCAGTGGGGCCTGACGCAGACGTGCGGCGCCAATCCCACCTCCCCCCTGCACATTCCTTCAGGGATAATTTCTAATCCACTCGGGGGGCATTTCAATCCGTTCGGCTCCTGGAGAATTGCTGTTGCTCGAGGTTTCCGTGACGGCACTTGAGCGAATTAGCCAGTTGTCTCCCAGGGTCACCTGGGTCTGTCTGTCCCAGGCATCGTGCTGGTCGCCATCAACCCCTACGAGCAGCTGCCCATCTACGGCGAGGAGGTGATCGATGCGTACAGCGGCCAGGACACCGCCGACATGGACCCCCACATCTTCTCCGTCGCCGAGGAGGCCTACCGGCAGATGGCCAGGTCAGGGGTCAGATGGTCAAGGGTCGAGGGTCATGGCATGGCGGTGTGTGCCATGTGTCGTACCTGTCAGGTAGTGGAATTCCAGCAAAGGTGTGAGTGATGCAGGAATATCCACCATTGACGGGTCTAAGCCTCAGACCGCTCAAGGTTCGAATGTTAGGTGTAATCAGAGGGTGGGACTTTGCTGTGCAAGCAGCGAGATCCCAATATGGATTTTGTTCTCTTTTGTTCCCGATCTCTCCACGCCCTCAGAGAGGAGCGGAACCAGTCCATTATAATCAGTGGAGAATCCGGCGCTGGCAAAACCGTCTCGGCCAAGTTTGCCATGCGATATTTCGCGGTGGTCGGGGGGTCTGCCCGGCAGACCAGCGTGGAGGAGAGGGTGCTGGCCACCAACCCCATTATGGAGGTATGGGGGGCAGGGGTGGAGTAGAGCTGGAATGTGGGGTTGTCTGTTGAGCTGGGAAGTGTTGGGCTGTGGAGTTCCACCAAGCGTGGGGCACTTGAGAGTGTGGGAAGGGGGGCGTGGTCACATGGAGCGTGGGTAGGGTTATGTAAATCAGGTCAACTTTGTAACTTGTGTGGGCGTGGTTATATAAATTGAAAGGCTGGCGTGGGAGGAGTTGAATTGTTATGAGATGTATAGGAGGCGTTAACCCCTGGTTGATCCTTGTGTGACCCCTCCTTCCCCAAGGCCTTTGGGAACGCAAAAACGACCCGGAATGACAACAGCAGCCGCTTTGGCAAGTACATCGAGATCGGCTTCGGCTGCCAGGGTGACATCATCGGGGCCCACATGAGGACCTACCTGCTGGAGAAGTCCAGAGTCGTCTTCCAGGTGCCTGATTAAAAGAGATGCATGCTGTAAATAAATCCAAGCTTACGAATACGACTGATACCACCGACCTACGCAATGGCCGAGGAGGGCCAGTGGGTGGTGTACTCAGTACGCGTTCAGCTGCTGGCACTTGGTAATCAGCAGGAGCTCATACTGACCAGACATGGAGTTCAGGCAGAGCAGTCTGTCCAGAGATAATAATAATAATAATAATTGCTTACACTTATATAGCGCTTTTTCTGGACACTCCACTCAAAGCGCTTTACAGGTAATGGGGATCCCCTCCACCACCACCAATGTGCAGCCCCACCTGGATGATGTGATGGCAGCCATAGTGCGCCAGAATGCTCCCCACACACCAGCTATTAGTGAGGAGGAGAGCAGAGTAATGAAGCCAATTCATAGAGGGGGATTATTAGGAGGCCATGATTGGTAAGGGCCAATGGGAAATTTGGCCAGGACGCCGGGGTAACACCCCTACTCTTTTCGAGAAACGCCCCGGGATTTTTAATGACCACAGAGAGTCAGGACCTCGGTTTTACATCTCATCCGAAGGACGGCGCCTGTTTACAGTATAGTGTCCCCGTCACTATACGGGGGCATTAGGACCCACACAGACCGCAGGGTGAGCGCCCCCTGGTGGCCCCACTAACACCACTTCCAGCAGCAACCTTAGTTTTTCCCAGGAGGTCTCCCATCCAGGTACTGACCAGGCTAACCCCTGCTGGGCTCCAGTGGGCTGCCAGTTGTGAGTTGCAGGGTGATATGGCTGCTGGCAGTGAGATCACTGTCTCTTAATGTCTCCTCAGGCCCCAGAGGAGAGAAACTACCACATCTTCTACCAGCTGTGCACCTCCTGGGACCTGCCTGAGCTCTGTGCTCTGCGGCTGGGTGAGAATCTTGCCCCCTACTGTCCCCCCCACCACTGCTGTTTAATGTCCAACAGCACAGGAACATGAATCACGACTGGGGAGCCTCAACCAGACCCCCAGCCTGGCTGTGGGGTCCCCAGGCAGGGAGCACAGCCCCTGCGTTCGACGTGAGCTGACCCCGCTGGGGGAGGGAGGGAGGCTGGGGACCGCAGGGACAGAGAGTGGGGTGTCTCGGAGCCCCTCTCTTCCGGGGGGCACTCATGTGACTCTGTGGTTCCTCCCCCCAGCGCCTGCGGAGCAGTTCCGCTACACGAGGCAGGGCGGGGGGGCGCAGACTCCCGGGACAGCCGACGGCGCGGACCTCGAGCGGACACGCAGGGCTCTCGCTGTGCTGGGTGAGTGTGTGAGCCAGTCCTGGCGCCAGCACGGCCACAGGAAGGATGAGCCTGGTAAAAAAAGGGCATCTTTTTAAAATGCAAAGGAACAAGTAATAGGTTTATTCCATGCTGAAAAAAAGAAGAAAGAGAACACAACGTTTCGGCCGTGGAGCCTTCTTCAGGTGTGGTCTTCATCTTTTTAAAATGTAAACTCTGCTCATGCAAAAAGCTTATGATTTTAACATTGTTTTACATACAGGCATCAGGACCTTAACGTAATTATGCTGATCATGGCTGGTGAGGGTGATCAACACCATCAGACTGCCTGAAAATTAACATCCACAATCATGACGTTGGGTTTCTCGTGGTGCTGAATAGAGACCTACTGAGTAGATGCCGTTTGGAGGCTAAATTATTTAAAAGCAGACCAGCAGCTGTTGCTGAATTTATGTCTGCACTGTGCTTGCAGGAGTGCAAGCTGACCAGCAGATGGAGCTGTTCCGGATCCTAGCAGCTCTTCTGCACTTGGGAAACATAGAGATCCGAGCCAGCTCCAGAGACGGCGAGAGAAGTAGCATCAACGTAAAGCCCCTATTTCTTTATTATTACCTCTTCTTATTTACCCATTTTTTTACTTTTCTAACCATTCAATCTGACAATGGGGTTTGGCAATGTTGCTGGGATTCATTCAGAGAGACTACACTCTTTGTCATGTGGACACGCCCCTCTGACCCCCCCCCCCCCCCCCCCGGAAAGCTAGGTGTCACGTGACTCGCTGCGAGCTCCGCAGCGCCAGACAGGCGTGTCAGAGGCTCTCGTGATGACATCACCGCACACCTGCGTGGGATTGGCTGTTTTGCCAGACGGCCGAGAGATCGAAAGCCCTGGAGAGTAATCCCTGTGCCCTGTCTGCAGGGCTCTGCCAGCGGTGTGCCACAGCTCTGGGAGTCCCAGTCAGGGGGGCACAGTCTCAAACCTGCAGTATCAGGACTGTTGGGCTGCACCTCTGAGTGAGCTCCTATTCTGGGCTCAGGGCCTCGGTGCTGAGCATGCACTGGTGACCCAGTTAATTTTGAGGTGCACCACAAAGAGTTATGAGCACCCCCTTCGGTTCTCACAATAACGAGGTGCCAGTTGATCGCTTGCTATGTCCCGCAGGTGGATGACGTTGCGCTGGCTGTCTTCGTGAAGATGCTGGGCGTGGAGCGATCTCAGATGGCACACTGGCTGTGCCACCGGCGGCTGGTGGTCGCCGGGGAGACGCTGGTGAAGCCGATGCCATGGCAACAGGCGTGCGAGGCGCGGGACGCCCTGGCCAAGCACGTGTACGGCCAGTTGTTCTCCTGGGTCGTCCGGCGGCTCAACGCTGCACTGCAGGCACCCAGGAGGACACCTAAATCCTTCATCGGGGTCCTCGACATCTACGGGTGAGCTGGCCAGTTGTGTGTGTGTATGCTTAATAATAATAATTATAACAACAATAAAAATAATTCTGTACACTTCTATAGCACTTTTCTTGATACTCCACTCAGAGCTCTTCACAGGTCATGGGGATCCCCTCCACCACCACCAGTGTGCAGCCCCACCTGGGTGGTGAGACAGCCAGAGTGCGCCAGTCTGCTCCTCAGTGGGGAGGAGAGCAGAGTGATGAAGCCAGTTCAGAGATGAGAATTATTAGGAGGCCATGATTGATAAAGGCCAGGGGGAAATTTGGCCAGGACACTGGGGTAACACCCCTACTCTTTTCAAGAGACACCCTGGGATTTTTAATGACCACAGAGAGCCAGGACCTAGGTTTAACATCTCATCTGAAGGACGGTTCCATTTTTACAGTATAGTGTCCCCGTCACTATACCTGGGCATAAGGACCCACACAGACCACAGGGTGAGCGCCCCCTACTGGCCCCACTAACACCTCTTCCAGCAGCAGCCTTAGCTTTCCCAGGAGTCTCCCCTCCAGGTACTGACCAGGCTCACACCTGCTGGGCTCCAGTGGGCTGCCAGCTGGGAGCTGCAGGGCGATAGAGCTGCTGGCTGGTTAGGCGTTGCAGTGACAGTGGAACAGTACCTGTGAAGAGCAGTTTCTTGCTTCGTCCAGTACAGGGTTGCATTTGAAGGGACCTGGGAGCAGCTCCTGGAACAGGAGTCAGCCAGGTGTGTCCTGCGAGATCGCAGTTCTAAGGCATCGCAGGCCGGAGTGATGCAGTAGCACAACAGAAGAGTATTCATCTGTCAGGCAGTCACAGGCTCCTCCTCCTCCTGCAGGTTCGAGATGTTCGAGAGGAACAGCTTCGAGCAGTTCTGCATCAACTACGCCAACGAGAAGCTGCAGCAGCAGTTCACCCAGGTGGGTCTCCTGGCCACGAGTCTGCCCGCTCTCCCTTTGCTTCCTCTGTCCGTAACGCCCCCCCCTCCCGCCCGCAGCGCGTCTTCCAGCTGGAGCAGGAGGAGTACGTGCGCGAGGGCATTCCCTGGAGCCGGGTCGAGTTCAGCGACAACCAGCCCTGCATCGCGCTGATCGAGGGCCCCCTGGGGGTGCTGGACCTGCTGGACGAGGAGTGTCGGGTCCGTAGGACACAGACGCCGCTGCTGCGCTGGGCACAGCCCGCCAGTCGGACGTGAGGCCTGTTTCTGGTGGCCTAATCCCAGCTGCCTTTGCCTTGCCAGATGCCGAAGGGGTCGGACGAGACCTGGGCCCGGAAGCTGTACGAGCAGCACCAGAACCAGAACCCCAACCCACATTTCGGGAAACCAAGAATGTCCGACACAGCTTTCGTCATCCTGCACTTCGCTGACAGGGTGAGATCACGGGCACAACACGCCAGAGTCACGCTGCGCTCAGGGGTGGAGTGCAGATCACAGCCCGCTTACAGCACAGGAGTGCTGCTGTTTCTCTCTCTCGCCGTGCGAGTCTCTGCGTCTCTGTGTCCGTGTCTCTGTGTCTCGGCGTCTCTGTGTCTGTGTCTTTCTGTGGCAGTGTCTGTGAGCCTCTGCATCTCAGTGTCTCTGTGTTTCTGTCTCTGGAAGTTCCAGTTTGAGTGTGAGCTGTTTGTGTCACAGTGTCCCTGCATCTCTGAGTCTCTGTGTCTCTGGCAGGTCCAGTATGAGTGTGAGTTGTTTGTGTCTCTGTCTCTCTGTGTATCTGCATTCACTGCGTTTCTGTGTCTCTGGCAGGTCCAGTATGAGTGTGAGCTGTTTGTGTCACAGTGTCTCTGCACCTCTGTGTTCTGCGTCTCTGTGTCTCTGTGTCTCTGGCAATTCCAGTATGAGTGTGAGCTGTTTGTGTCTCTGTGTCTCTGCATTCACTGCATCTCTGTGTCTCTGGCAGGTCCAGTATGAGTGCGAGGGGTTTCTGGATAAGAACCGGGACACCGTGTTTGAAGAGCCCATCAATATTCTGAAGGCCAGTCAGGTACTTGTGTCCCAGCAGTGACCAGTGGAGCTCGTAGTCTGGCGCTCCCTACCTCTGTATGGTTTCTGACCAGCTGTCTCCCTTCAAGCACAGGCTGAGCTGGGTGAATATTGTTATTTTAACAAGCCTGCCTGTGTAGATTTAATCAAAGGAAGAGTCTGTGACTACTGTGGTCCAAAACAGATCATGGCTCTTGGAACTGGAGTCTTTGACATTAGTCATTGGGGACAGTCTCTCTGTAATCACCACCTGTGTCTCCCCCCTCCTGCCCACTCTAGTCTGAGCTGGTGGCAGAACTGTTCCAGGAGGAACCAGCAGAGGGAGCCCTCACCCTCCCTGGACTGAAGTCTGTTTTGCCCAATGGGAGCCTGCGTGCGGGTAGAAGGAGTGGGCTTTCTACAATTCGAGAGTACAAACAGACAGTGGGGTTTCAGGTGAGCTCCCCCTAGTGGCCTGGCTGTGGTAACTACACACTTAATTGCACAGGGGCTCAGTGGGAATTCTCTGGCTGACCTCTGTATTGTCCATGTGTCTCTCCGCAGTTCCGGCAGTCCCTGCGCCTCCTCATGGACACGCTGAACTCCACCACGCCACACTACGTGCGCTGCATCAAGCCCAACGACCTCAAGCAGCCCTTCCTGTGAGTCTGACTCGGGTTCGAGCTGGTCTTCTGCTGCGCAGCAGGCGGATCCATTTCCAGCTGCAGACTCTTGTGCAAACAGCTCGTAAGGTTTACGGACAAAAGTCAGGAAGCTGCAGCACTGCACGGGTGCGAGCCTGGGCCCTGTCACTAGCGGACTGTGACTGGGATTCCCCAGGCGCACAGTTGGTTGAGCAGTGCTGGGGGTGGGGTCAGTCTGCAGGGATCTCTCTGCTCTCAGCTGCACAGCTCACCGTGCTGTGAGTGACGCGCCTCTCCTGCAATCAGGGCTCCTCCTCCGGTAATGGGGCGGAGCTGCCTGTGATGTGGTGAAAGGCGATTGGTGGGCAGTAGCTGTCGATCTGAGATTGTTCTGAAAGGAATGTCTGCGCCGGAGCCCGGCGGTGTGTCTCCCTGATGCCCAGCGCCGCTGCAGTTGGGATTTTCATCTCTCGCTGCGGCTTCTTTTTCAGGTTTGACCCCAAGAGGGCGGTACAGCAGCTCCGGGCCTGTGGGGTTCTGGAGACGATCCGGATCAGTGCCGCTGGCTACCCGTCCAGGTGAGCTGCTTCTGTTCTTGATAATAGAGCCACTTTCTTCGGCTCTACAGAGCTACAGGCTGCAGATCCAGTGTGGAAGGAGCTGAAGGCGCAAGGCTGGCTGGTGATGCACTAAAGCAGTAAAAGCACTAAAGCACTGCTGTCATCATGCTGTTTGCTGAACCTGGCAACAGTAAACTAGTGTGACAGTAACTGCTGTTGTTTTACCACAAGAGATCAGTACTAAAACCATTAATGACTACTGTATGGAGAAGGCAAGTCCAGTCCCTGGACTAGAGAGCCACAGCCCAGGAGTTTGGCTAGAGGAATTGGGATTCTTATTTGAGCTTTTCTCTCACAGCACCACAGAGTACAACAGACAGCACCACACCTTCGGGATCAATAAAGTCTTATCTACAGTGCCTTGCGAAAGTATTCGGCCCCCTTGAACTTTTCAACCTTTTGCCACATTTCAGGCTTCAAACATAAAGATATAAATTTTTTATTTTATGTGAAGAATCACCAACAAGTGGGACACAATTGTGAAGTGGAACGAAATCTATTGGATTTTTGAAACTTTTTTAACTAATAAAAAAATGAAAAGTGGGGCGTGCAAAATTATTCGGCCCCTTTACTTTCAGTGCAGCAAACTCACTCCAGAAGTTCAGCGAGGATCTCTGAATGATCCAATGTTGTCCTAAATGACTGATGGTGATAAATAGAATCCACCTGTGTGTAATCAAGTCTCTGTATAAATGCACCTGCTCTGTGATAGTCTCAAGGTTCTGTTGAAAGCGCAGAGAGCATCATGAAGACCAAGGAACACACCAGGCAGGTCCGTAATACTGTTGTGGAGAAGTTTAAAGCCGGATTTGGATACAAAAAGATTTCCCAAGCTTCAAACATCCCAAGGAGCACTGTGCAAGCGATCATCTTGAAATGGAAGGAGTATCAGACCACTGCAAATCTACCAAGACCTGGCTGTCCCTCTAAACTTTCAGCTCAGACAAGGAGAAGACTGATCAGAGATGCAGCCAAGAGGCCCATGATCACTCTGGATGAACTGCAGAGAACTACAGCTGAGGTGGGAGAGTCTGTCCATAGGACAACAATCAGTCTTACACTGCACAAATCTGGCCTTTATGGAAGAGTGGCAAGAAGAAAGCCATTTCTCAAAGATATCCATAAAAAGTCTCGTCTAAAGTTTGCCACAAGCCACCTGGGAGACACCCCAAACATGTGGAAGAAGGTGCTCTGGTCAGATGAAACCAAAATCGAACTTTTTGGCCACAATGCAAAACGATATGTTTGGCGTAAAAGCAACACAGCTCATCACCCTCAACACACCATCCCCACTGTCAAACATGGTGGTGGCAGCATCATGGTTTGGGCCTGCTTTTCTTCAGCAGGGACAGGGAAGATGGTTAAAATTGAGGGGAAGATGGATGCAGCCAAATACAGGACCATTCTGGATGAAAACCTGTTGGAGTCTGCAAAAGACCTGAAACTGGGACGGAGATTTATCTTCCAACAAGACAATGATCCCAAACATACAGCAAAATCTACAAAGGAATGGTTCACAAATAAACGTATCCAGGTGTTTGAATGGCCAAGTCAAAGTCCAGACCTGAATCCAATCGAGAATCTGTGGAAAGAGCTGAAAACTGCTGTTCACAAACGCTCTCCATCCAACCTCACTGAGCTCGAGCTGTTTTGCAAGGAAGAATGGGCAAGAATTTCAGTCTCTCGATGTGCAAAACTGATAGAGACATACCCCAAGCGACTTGCAGCTGTAATCGCAGCAAAAGGTGGCTCTACAAAGTATTAACGCAAGGGGGCCGAATAATTTTGCACGCCCCACTTTTCATTTTTTTATTAGTTAAAAAAGTTTCAAAAATCCAATAGATTTCGTTCCACTTCACAATTGTGTCCCACTTGTTGGTGATTCTTCACATAAAATAAAAAATTTATATCTTTATGTTTGAAGCCTGAAATGTGGCAAAAGGTTGAAAAGTTCAAGGGGGCCGAATACTTTCGCAAGGCACTCTATCTATCTATCTATCTATCTATCTATCTATCTATCTATCTATCTATCTATCTATCTATCTATCTATCTATCTATCTATCTATCTATCTATCTATCTATCTATCTATCTATCTATCTATCTATCAGCACCACAGTGTACAGCAGACAACTCCACAGTGTACAGCAGACAGCACCACACAGTACAACACAGTAAATAATAGAGACCGTATGCAGAGACCGTAATCAAACTGGGCAATTGGATGATTTGATGAATTGGACCTCTGAATAAGACAGTTTAGAGATGGGAAGAGACAAACTAACTGATCAAACAGAACAAACCACACAAGTCTTGAGACTCTGGAGATTTTGGAGTGACTCTTAGGGACTGGGGCTGGTCACCCCCGATCTAGTGTTTTCTGTATATTGTCAACAGTAATGTTAACCAGAAACTACTGCTGTTGGGGTTACAGGTGGTCCTACCCAGAATTCTTCAGCCGGTACAGGGTTCTGATTCGTGACAGGAAGGCAGGTCACGAGGACCAGCAGGCTGTGTGCCGCCGGGCCCTGGGGGAGCTCATATCGGACTCGGATCAGTATTGGTTCGGCAAAACCAAGATCTTCTTCCGGGCCGGACAGGTGGCCCTGCTGGAGAGGCTACGCGCTGAGCGCCTACACACAGCCTGCGTGACCATTCAAAGCCGGGTCAGGGGCTGGCTGGGCCAGCGCCGGTACAGGCTGATCTGTCAGGCCACCCTCACCCTGCAGAGATACATCCGGGGAGCCCTAGCCAGAAGGTGAGCCCCGAAACAAGTACCCCTTCACCCCAAGATCTGTTGGTAGGTCGCAACTCATGATCAGATCCTCCTGTCCCAGCCTGCAGTACTGCACATGACCAGAACGGTGCTCCACGCCACATTTCTAGATGGAAATGTTTAGATATAATGAACCATAATGAACCAGCCTCATGGTACCCTGTACTGTAACTTCCCTGTGTGATCCACTGTGTGATCCAGCAGCTCTGTCACCCTGCAGCTCCCAGCTGGCAGCCCACTGGAGCCCAGCAGGTGTGAGCCTGGCCAGTACCTGGAGGGGAGTCTCCTGGGAAAGAATAAGGCTGCTGCTGGAAGAGGTGTTAGTGGGACCAGTAGGGGGCGCTCACCCTGCGGTCCATGTGGGTCCTAATGCCCCAGTATAGTGACGGGGACACTAGATTGTAAAAAGGCGCTGTCCTTCAGAAAACCGAGGTCCTGACTCTCTGTGGTCATTAAAAATCCCAGGGTGTCTCTCAAAAAGAGTAGGGGTGTAACCCCGGTGTCCTGGCCAAATTTCCCCCTGGCCTTTACCAATCATGGCCTCCTAATAATCCCCATCTCTGAACTGGCTTCATCACTCTGCTCTCCTCCCCCCTGAGAGCTGGTGTGAGGTGAGTGGACTGGTGCACTCTGGCTGATGACTGTGATGATTTTCCAGGCTGGCCCAGTTGCTCCGGGTGTCCCGGGCAGTGCTCCTGATCCAGAGGACGTTCCGCATGGTCCAGGTGCGCCGGCTGTACCTGCAGCTTCGCTCGGCTGCTGTCACCATCCAGGCGGCCGTGCGTGGGACCCTCGCGCGCAGAGCCTACAGACAGGTAGGGGGCGGTAGCGTGCAGGAGAGGTAACTCCCTGTAGCCCGATCTCAACGAGACTCGGAAACCCAGCCGGGCTAGGCCTCCCGGGTCAGAACCGGGACAGGGGTCTTACAGTTTCCCGCTGCAAGTAGTTCTGGTGGAACAGCAGATGGGTGGCGCTCTTCCAGAGCTTCCAAACCAGAGATGCCAAAATAATCCCCCTGCAGCTCTGTCACCCTGCAGCACCCAGCTGGCCGCCCACTGGAGCCCAGGAGGTGTGATCCTGGTCAGTACCTGGACAGGAGACTCCTGGGAAAGCTGAGGTTGCTGCTGGAAGAGGTGTTAGTGGGGCCAGTAGGGGGTGCTCACCCTGCAGTCTGTGTGGGTCCTAATGCCCCAGTATAGTGACGGGGACACTATACTGTAAAAAGGCGCCGTCCTTCGGATGAGCTCTAAAACCGAGGTCCTGACTCTCTGTGGTCATTAAGAATCCCGGGGTGTCTCTCGAAAAAAGTAGGGGTGTTACCCCGGTGTCCTGGCCAAATTTCCCCCCTGGGCTTTACGCATCATGGCCTCCTAATAATCCCCATCTCTGAACTGTGAAGCTTGCCAGAGTCCTGATGCTGCTGGAGTTTGAGCTGGCGTCTCTCTCTCTCCTGTCCAGCTGGTGGCGCACTGCGCGGCCACAGTGCTGCAGGCACGAGTGCGCGGCTGGCTGGCGCGCCGCGGCTTCCTGCGTATGCGGCAGGCGGTGCTGTGCCTGCAGTGCTGCTACCGCCAGCTCTGCGCCCGCCGGGAGCTGAGGCGCCGCAGGGCTGCCGCGCGGTCGGTGGAGAGGTACCGCGAGCTGCACAAGGGCATGGAGGTCAAGCTCATCCAGCTGCAGCGCAGAGCGGACGAGCAGGTGAGAGGGGCTGGGGTCAGAGGGCACAGGGCAGGTGAGAGGGGCTGGGGTCAGAGGGCACAGGGGCTGGGGTCAGAGGGCACAGGGGCTGGGGTCAGAGGGCACAGGGCAGGTGAGAGGGGCTGGGGTCAGAGGGCACAGGGGCTGGGGTCAGAGGGAACAGGGCAGGTGAGAGGGGCAGAGGACAGGTGAGAGGGGCTGAGGTCAGAGGGCAGAGGACACAGGGCAGGTGAGAGGGGCTGGGGTCAGAGGACACCGGGGCTGGGGTCAGAGGGCACAGGGCAGGTGAGAGGAGCTGGGGTCAGAGGGAACAGGGACTGGGGTCAGAGGGCACAGGGCAGGTGAGAGGGGCTGGGGTCAGAGGACACCGGGGCTGGGGTCAGAGGGTACAGGGCAGGTGAGAGGGGCAGAGGGCAGGTGAGAGGAGCTGGGGTCAGAGGGCAGAGGGCACAGGGCAGGTGAGAGGGACTGGGGTCAGAGGGCAGAGGCCAGGTGAGAGAAGCTAGGCTGGTCTATCTCAGACTGGATGAAATGTGGACTATTAACCACACACTCAGCTGGAAAGCCCCTTGACGTCTCGAGGAGATGCCTCTATGCTCTCTGGACTCTCTAGAACAGGTGCAGGACTACTCCTGGAGTTTGCTTCAGGTGGGTTCCTCAAATTCTGCTGCTTGAGAAAAGCTGTTAATTGACCCCCAGGCCCGGGAGAGCACACTGCTGAGGGAGGCCCTGGGTTCAGAGCGGGCGGCTCACCGCGCAGAGCTCGCCCGGCTGCAGGGGGCGCTCGAGAGGCTGCAGGAGCAGGGGCAGGGGCGCTCAGCCCTCGCCCGGCTGCAGGAGCAGCGACGGCAGGAGGAGGAGGAGCAGAGGAGGAAGGCGGCGGAGAGGGATACGCAGGAGATCGCCCGGCTCACGCAGGTGGACAGCTCACCACTTCCAGCCTGGTTTGCTTTTACACGACTGCGCCAAAGGCTTCGGCAGTTAGACATTTTCTAGCTGTTGTCTTCAGCCCTGGCTGCTGACTCTCCCTGTTGCTCTGCTCCTCACTCTGTCTCTCAGGAGGTCCAGGCCCTGCGGGAAGAGAAGGCGGCTCTGGAGGCAGAGAGGGAGGCACTGTGCACCCGTGTCCTGGCGCAGGAGAGCAGTCTGGAGGGTACGTCCCACTCTCCACCAGTCTGCCTACCTGTTCCAGCAGTCTTTCAGGCCACTTCTCCCTCTGTCCACCTGTACACCTTTTCAACTGTCCACCTGTCCCCTGGTCCAGCGATTCACCTGTCCACCGATTCACCTGTCCACGTCTCCGACAGTTCCCCAGTCGCCCTGTCCCCCTGTCCACCAGTCTGACTGTCTCCCTGTTTGTTTGTTTCCTCAACTATCCTTCTGTTTGCTTGTCCACCTGTCTGTTTGTCCACCTGTCTTTTTCTCAAGCTGTCCTGCACCTCAGGGCACTGGTGCAGACTGGGAGGGAACTCCGATTGACCTGTCCGGTCTGTGTGTATTCATTCAAACCTCCCTGCATCTCCCTGTTTCTCTCCTGTTTTTTGACACTTTACACTTTTTCCCAAACTTCTCTCTTACCTAATCGGCTTCCAGCAGCACTTTGTGAAACACAGTTCTGTGGTAGTGTGGACAGGCGGCAGTCTGCCCCTGGGGCTGCTGGGTCATTGTGCTTGACCGTGCTTCTGTGTTGTCTGTGTGCACGGCGACAGAGCGGGTGGCCCAGCAGGTGGCGCAGTCGAGCTCCTCTCTGCACGCCGAGCTGGAGGAGGAGAGGAGGCGGTACCAGGGCCTGCTGAGGGAGTTTGGCCGTCTGGAGCAAAGATACGACAACCTGAGGGAGGAGGTTATGCTGGCTGAGGTAGGGCCCTGAGCTGTGGAGAATGATACTGCAGTTCCCCAGGCTGCCACAAGAGGGAAGCAGAGTGCTGCTCACTCTGTAGTCTGTCGGTGTGTTTGAGGTGACCCATGAACCCGTTTTGCTACATTACAAGAGGCAGCCTGGTCAGCTGTTCTGCAATTCAAGAATCTAGATGGTGAGTTGTTTTCCATTGGAGGCTATAGACTGTACAGTCTTTTGTTAGCTTCTCACGTTGGTTTAGGAACCCCTCTGAGAAGAGCTAGGAACTGTGTGACTCCTGCTACAGTAGTACAGATGGCTGTGGGATTTGTCCCGCAGTGTGAGAATAAGTGTGTGAGTGCTTGAGTGTGTGTGAGAGAGTTTTTGTGTGTGAGTGTGTCAGCAGGTTTGTGTGAATATGTGTGTGAGCAAATGAGTGTGCGTGAGCATGTGTGAGTTAATGAGCTGGTGTGTGTGTGCATGTGCGCAAGTGTGTGAGGATGTGAGTGAGAGTGTGAGTGTGTGTGAGTGTCTGTGAGAGTGTGAATGTGTGTGTGTGAGTGTGTGTGAATGTGTGTGTGAGTGTGTGGGAGTGGGAGTGTGTGTGAAATCATCTGAGAGTCTGTCTATGTCCTCCACATGCTGGGTTTTCAATTGAAATGCACATGGTGCTGTACTGTTTGTAGTACAATACAGCAATAAGAAAAATAGAGCTGATTCAGAACTGTTGGACAGTGTCTGTTTTCTGATAAGGCTGAGTTTTCAGTGGAGCCCCCTGGAGGTGAAGTGGGGTGTAGCAGGAGTTCTGTTCAGACTGGAGTGGACCTGGTTCTGTTCTGTGCCATGCAGAGGTCTCGTGGTCACCGGCGGACGGACTCATCCCAGAGCCTGGTTCTGGGATTCATCCCGCCTGTGTCTCCCGGCGTGGAGGAGGCAGACAGGAGGATCAGTGTGACATCACCCCCCCCGGAGGGGAGAGCCTGGGTCCTCGGAGCACCCTGGGTAGGAGTGGGCGAGAGTGAGCAAGTGTGAGTGTGAGTGATAATGTCTATGAGCGGGTGTGTGAGCACTTCAGTGTGAGAATAAGTGTGTGAGTGCTTGAGTGTGTTTAAGAGAGTTTTTGTGTGTGAGTGTGTCAGCGAGTTTGTGTGAATATGTGTGTGAGCAAATGAGTGTGAGTGAATGAGCTGGTGTGTGTGCATGTGAGCAAGTGTGTGAGTGTCTGTGAGAGTGTGAATGTGTGTGTACGAGTGTGAGAGTGAGCGAGTGTGTGTAAGTGTGTGTGTGAGTATGTGGGAGTGGGAGTGTGTGTGAAATCATATGAGAGCCAGTGAGTGTGATCGAGTGAGAGAATTGTGTGTGTGTGTGGGCAAATGAGTGTGAGCATGTGTGAGTGAATGAGCTGGTGTGTGTGTATGTGAGCAAGTGTGTGAGGGTCTGTGAGAGTGTGAATGTGTGTGTATGAGTGTGAGTGTGTGTGTGAGAGTGTGAATGTGTGTGTATGAGTGTGAGTGAGTGTGTGTGTGTGAGGGTCTGTGAGAGTGTAAATGTGTGTGTGAAATCATATGAGAGCCAGTGAGTGTGATCGAGTGAGTGAGTGTGTGTGTGGGAGTGGGAGTGTGTGTGAATGTGTGTGAGTATGAATGAGCACGTGAGAGTGTGAGAGAGCGTGTCAGAGACACACTGACACTCACCCTCTGACTGTCCGTCACCAGGACTCGCTGATGGAGGCGGTGGGTGTGGCCAAGGATGGAGCTGAGCGAATGAGAGGAGAGGACCTGCGTCATGCTTATGACGCAGTCCGAGTCGCTAACAAGTGAGTCACTTTGGCAGCTATAGGAGACTGGTAAAGGGTGCAGCGATAGGGGACTGATACAGGGTGCAGCTATAGGGGACTGATACAGGGTGGAGCTATAGGGGACTGATACAGGGTGCAGTGATAGGAGACTGATACAGGGTGCAGCTATAGGGGACTTTTGTTGGGACTAATAAAAAGTTTCTGAAGTGGATTAATGCGATGAATAATACAGGAAACCATCGACACTGTTAAGCGGGACAGAACCAGCAGAAGAAATACACTGCCTGCTGCTCAGCTCTCTTCCAATCTCCCGATCCTCCTCCTCTCTCTCTCTCTCTCAGGATCCTGGAGTCTCAGCTCCTGTCCCAGCGCTCGCAGTGGGAGGGAGAGATCTCTGCATTACGACAGCAGGCTCAAGGGCCCAGGCAGGAGGGAGGGGTGTCGGACTTGGCCCTCAGCCCCCTGATTGACACCCCCCTGCCCCCCCCAGTGCAGGAGCAACTCGCGGCCCTCGTCTCCGACAACATGGTGAGGGGAACATGGGGTCTACATGCTGCACTGTCCATGCGTGATGATGACTTATATGCTGTGCATTAATGTGACTCCTGTGTCTGTTGTTGTCTGTTAATGCATTGTGTTGATGGACCAGTAGGTGGCGCGCCCCCTCCAGTGCACCATTATGGTGTTCAGCAGCAGGTTCTGTCCCTCAGTTAAGATGTTAAACTGAGTCCCAGGGATGTTTGCAAGAGTGGAGGTGCTACCCCTGGTATCCCGTCTAGGGATGTGCAGGGGGGCTGCTGTGTGTCCTGTGTGTCCTGTCTATCCCTGTGTGTCCTAAGTGTCCTGTGTGTCCTGAGTGTCCTGTGTCCTGTCTGTCTCTGTGTGTCCTGTGTGTCCTGAGTGTCCCTGTCTGTCCCTGTCTGTCCCTGTCTGTCCTGAGTGTCCTGAGTGTCCTGAATGTCCTGAATGTCCTGTGTCCTGTGTGTCCCTGTCTGTCCCTGTCTGTCCCTGAGTGTCCTGAGTGTCCTGTCTGTCCCTGTGTATCCTGAGTGTCCTGTGTCCTGTGTGCAGGATCTGATGGAGCAGGTGGAGGCTGCGGAACAGGAGTGTCGCAGGCTGAGGAGGGAGCTGAGGGACCTGAGAGACACACTGACACTAATAAACACTGGTCTGGCACCCTCTCTCTCACTCTCTGTATCACTCTCACTCTGTGTGCAGTCTGTCACTGTGAGCATCACTCTGTATCACTCTCATTCTGGGAGCATCACTCTGTATCACTCTCTCCTTGAGCACTCTGTCACTGCGAGCATCACTCTGTGTTCCCTCCTTCCTCTGTGTCTCACTCTGTATACCCCTTTCTCTGTCTCACTCTGTGTACTTCTCTCTCTCTGTGTCTCACTCTGTATACCCCCTCTCTGTGTCTCACTCTCTCTCTCTGTCTCACTCTGTGCACCACTCTCTCTCTGTCTCACTCTGTGTACCACTCTCTCTCTCTCTCTGTCTCACTCTCTGTCTCACTCTGTGTCTCACTCTGTGTACAACTCTTTCTCTGTGTCTCACTCTGTCTCACTCTGTGTCTCACTCTCTCTCTCTCTGTCTCACTCTGTGCACCACTCTCTCTCTGTGTCTCACTCTGTGCACCACTCTCTCTGTGTCTCACTCTGTGTACTTCTCTCTCTCTGTGTCTCACTCTGTATACCCCCTCTCTGTGTCTCACTCTCTCTCTGTCTCACTCTGTGCACCACTCTCTCTCTGTGTCTCACTCTGTCTCACTCTGTGTCCTCTGTTCTCAGACCCAAGGTCTGCCACACCCACTGGAAAGGAGGGCTCAGCTGCCCAGCACAAGGGGGAGCCGTCTCTGGGGCTGCTGGAGTGCAAGAAGAAGGACGAGGCGCAGCTGCTCAGGACGGTGGTCACAGGTTGGTCACTGGCAGACTGATTCTGGCCGCAGTGCTCTCGTACCGCTGAGGCACACCGGTCCCTCACAGCGCCTCTTCTCTCCTGCAGACCTGCGGCCAGACACCGCGCTGTCCCTGCCCCCCGGCCTCCCAGCATGCCTGCTCTTCCTGTGCATTCGCCACCTGGACTGGGCTGGGGAAGAGGCCCGAGTGCGCTCGCTGTGCGGTGCCGTGGTTAGCGCCATCAAGGGGGCGCTGAAGGTATTGCATGCACATGACTTGACATTTTTCTTTTTTTTTTCCCTCAGCATAATCGTTAACTACTTTAAAGTTTTTCACAGACTGACATAAATTCTTCTTTCTTTACTGGCCCCAACGAACATGTTTAAAAGCGACGGATATATTGTTATAAAGCTCTACTTGTCCCATCCCCTGCACCTGCTGATGTGTACTATTAAACAGTTAAAATCTCCAATCTGGTCTTCGTTTTCCTGTTGATGTAAAGACCTTCAAATGTCATACAGTCACGCGAAGCAGTCAGTGCTTTCTCCTTCCTGTCTCCACTGTGCACTTTCTTGTTCTGCTCCTCCATGCTGTGATCCTATGTGTTTCGTCTGATCTCTCCCTAGAAACACAGTGCCAACCTGGACATGACAGCTCTGTGGCTCAGGAACAGCTTCCTGTTGACTGATCTCCTGACACAGCACAGCACACCGCAAGCCAGCGAGCAGGTGGGTTGTGTGTCTGCGTCTCTGTGTGTGAGTGAATTTGTGTGTGCATCTCTGTGTGTGAGTGTGCATCTGTGTTTGTGTTTGAGCATTTTTGTGTGTGACTGTGAATCTGTGTGTGCATCGCTGTGTGTATGTGAATTTGCGTGTGCATCTCTGTGTGTGAGTGTACATCTGTGTGTTTGTGTGCGAGGATATCTGTGTGTGAGTGTGAATTTGTGTGTGCATCTCTGTGTGTGAGTGTATACCTGTGTGTTTGTGTGTGTGCATCTCTGTGTGTGTGTACATCTGTGTGTGTGTGCATGAGAGTGTGGGTGTGTCTCTCTGTGTGTACCCATGTATCTGAGTGAGCAGCTCTGTGTGTGATTATGCATTTCTGTGTATTGGAGTGTGAATCTTTGTGTGTGCAGGAGAGTGTGGGTGTGCCTCTGTGTTTGTGTCAGTGAGTGTGGGCCTGTGTGTGAATATGAGTGTGTGTGTCTGGGTGTATTCAATAATCCATCTGATTCATGCATTATAGAACATCTGATTAATCCCCCCAAGAATGCAAATGGTTTCAACTCCCTCAGCCCCAGAGCACATCTTGAAGAGAACATTTTATTTTTATGCTTAATATATTTTTTTCAGCACTTTTCCCTGGAGCCATCAAGCTAAAGAGACATTTTTCTGAAAATGAAAACTAACATCTTTTCAAAAGAGTATTCTATTGTATTGCTGTTAGACCAGACACTACCAAAAAGTGCATAGTAGGCTTCTGTAGGTTTCTGGATTTAATCTGTGACTGTAATCAGCTGAAATCTAGTTTGCATCTATCTGCACTACCACACTGAAATGCACTGCCTTCTGACCTTTGACCCTGTCCCTGTGGGACCAGCTTGATTCAGTGGAGGAAACCCCACAGCTGACCTTCGACCTGAGTGGGACACGCCAGGCCCTGAGCAACCTGTCCATCCAGGCGTACCATCAACTGCTCGGCATTACAGAGAGCCGCCTCCAGCCCCTGATCGGTGAAGCCTGGCTGTCTGATCCTGCCTCAGTGTTTCTGATCGGCCATCTCTGTCTGCCTGTTTCTGTGTGACTGTCTCTCTCTCTGACACGGGCACAGTGTGGGTGTTTATCTGTCTGACACCGGCACAGTGTGGGTGTTTATCTCTCTCTGACACGGGCACAGTGTGGGTATTTATCTCTCTCTGACACGGGCACAGTGTGGGTGTTTATCTGTCTGACACAGGCACAGTGTGGGTATCTCTCTGACACGGGCACAGTGTGGGTGTTTATCTCTCTCTGACACGGGCACAGTGTGGGTGTTTATCTGTCTGACACGGGCACAGTGTGGGTGTTTATCTCTCTCTGACACGGGCACAGTGTGGGTATTTATCTCTCTCTGACACGGGCACAGTGTGGGTATTTATCTGTCTCTGACACGGGCACAGTGTGGGTGTTTATCTGTCTCTGACACGGGCACAGTGTGGGTGTTTATCTCTCTGACACGGGCACAGTGTGGGTGTTTATCTGTCTCTGACACGGGCACAGTGTGGGTATTTATCTCTCTGACACGGGCACAGTGTGGGTGTTTATCTGTCTCTGACACGGGCACAGTGTGGGTGTTTATCTCTCTGACACGGGCACAGTGTGGGTATTTATCTGTCTGACACGGGCACAGTGTGGGTGTTTATCTCTCTGACACGGGCACAGTGTGGGTGTTTATCTCTCTCTGACACGGGCACAGTGTGGGTATTTATCTGTCTGACATGGGCACAGTGTGGGTGTTTATCTCTCTCTGACACGGGCACAGTGTGGGTGTTTATCTCTCTCTGACACGGGCACAGTGTGGGTGTTTATCTCTCTCTGACACGGGCACAGTGTGGGTATTTATCTGTCTGACATGGGCACAGTGTGGGTGTTTATCTCTCTCTGACACGGGCACAGTGTGGGTGTTTATCTCTCTGACACGGGCACAGTGTGGGTGTTTATCTCTCTCTGACACGGGCACAGTGTGGGTGTTTATCTGTCTGACACGGGCACAGTGGGTGTTTATCTCTCTCTGACACGGGCACAGTGTGGGTGTTTATCTGTCTGACACGGGCACAGTGTGGGTGTTTATCTGTCTGACACAGGCACAGTGTGGGTATTTATCTCTCTGACACGGGCACAGTGTGGGTGTTTATCTGTCTCTGACACGGGCACAGTGTGGGTGTTTATCTCTCTCTGACACGGGCACAGTGTGGGTGTTTATCTCTCTCTGACACGGGCACAGTGTGGGTGTTTATCTGTCTGACACGGGCACAGTGTGGGTGTTTATCTGTCTGACACAGGCACAGTGTGGGTATTTATCTCTCTGACACGGGCACAGTGTGGGTGTTTATCTGTCTCTGACACGGGCACAGTGTGGGTGTTTATCTCTCTCTGACACGGGCACAGTGTGGGTGTTTATCTCTCTGACACGGGCACAGTGTGGGTATTTATCTGTCTGACACGGGCACAGTGTGGGTGTTTATCTGTCTGACACGGGCACAGTGGGTGTTTATCTCTCTGACACGGGCACAGTGTGGGTGTTTATCTCTCTCTGACACGGGCACAGTGTGGGTGTTTATCTGTCTGACACGGGCACAGTGTGGGTGTTTATCTCTCTCTGACACGGGCACAGTGTGGGTGTTTATCTCTCTCTGACATGGGCACAGTGTGGGTGTTTATCTCTCTGACACGGGCACAGTGTGGGTGTTTATCTCTCTGACACGGGCACAGTGTGTGTTTATCTCTCTGACAGGGGCACAGTGTGGGTGTTTATCTCTCTGACAGGGGCACAGTGTGGGTGTTTATCTCTCTGACACGGGCACAGTGTGGGTGTTTATCTCTCTCTGACACGGGCACAGTGTGGGTGTTTATCTGTCTGACACGGGCACAGTGTGGGTGTTTATCTCTCTCTGACACGGGCACAGTGTGGGTGTTTATCTGTCTGACATGGGCACAGTGTGGGTGTTTATCTGTCTGACACGGGCACAGTGGGTGTTTATCTCTCTCTGACACGGGCACAGTGGGTGTTTATCTCTCTCTGACACGGGCACAGTGTGGGTGTTTATCTCTCTGACACGGGCACAGTGTGGGTGTTTATCTCTCTCTGACATGGGCACAGTGGGTGTTTATCTGTCTGACACGGGCACAGTGTGGGTGTTTATCTCTCTCTGACACGGGCACAGTGTGGGTGTTTATCTCTCTCTGACACGGGCACAGTGTGGGTGTTTATCTCTCTGACTGCCTCTCTCTCTCAGTCCCTGCGATGCTGGAGAGTGAAACGATTCCTGGGCTGTCCAGCTCGGCGGGGAAGGCAGGGGGATCTAGGAAACGGGCCTCGGGTGCGAGCAAGGGGGGGCCGGGCATGGCTGCTGTGCTCCAGGAGCTGGGTGCTCTGGACGCTGCGATGGCGCACCAGGCTCTGTGCCCACAGCTGCGCAGACAGGCCTTCCAGCAGCTCAGCCACCTGCTGGCTGCCACTGCTCTCAACAGCCTGCTGCTGCGCAGGGACGTCTGCTCCTGGAGTCGCGGCCTGCAGATCAGGTAAAGGGCCTGCTTGTCTATCCCTCTCACCTGTCTGCCTCCCCTCACCTGTCTGCCTCCCCTCTCTGTCCCCCTCACCTGTCTGTCTCACCTGTCTGTTCCCCACACCTGTCTGTCTGCCTCACCTGTCTGCCTCCCCTGTCTGTCCCCCTCACCTGCCTGTCTCGCCTGTCTGTCCCCCTCACCTGTCTGCCTCCCCTCACCTGTCTGTCTGCCTCACCTGCCTGCCTCCCCTGTCTGTCCCCCTCACCTGCCTGTCTCGCCTGTCTGTCCCCTTCGCCTATCTGCCTCCCCTGCCTGCCTCACATCTCTGTCCCCTTCACCTGCCTGCCTCACGTGTCTGCCTGCCTCATCTGTCTGTCCCCCTCACCTGTCTGTCTCCTTCACCTGTCTGCCTCACCTGTCTGTCCCCCTCACCTGTCTGTCTCCTTCAACTGTCTGCCTCACCTGTCTGTCCCCCTCACCTGTCTGTCTCCTTCAACTGTCTGCCTCACCTGTCTGTCCCCTTCACCTGTCTGCCCTCTTCACCTGTCTGTCCCCCTCACCTGCCTGTCCTCCTCAACTGTCTGTCTCCTTCACCTGTCTGCCCCCCTCACCTGACTACCTCATCTGCCTGTCTCACCTCTCTGTCCCCCTTGCCTGCCTGCCTCCCCTGTCTGTCCCCCTCGCCTGCCTGCCTCACCTGTCTGTCCCCCTGTCTGCCTGCCTCACCTGTCTGTCCCCCTCAGACAGACATCACTAAATCTCATCTTAACCTCACCCGTTCTCTCTCCTTATCCCTCACACATCTTTATCAGGTACAATATCAGCCAGCTGGAGGAGTGGCTGAGGAGTCGCTCCCTGCAGACAGGGGGCACTATGGACTCGCTGGAGCCTCTGATCCAGGCTGCCCAGCTGCTGCAGGTCAGCAAGAAGTCAGAGGAAGATGCCCGAGCCATTGTGGAGACCTGCACTGCCCTTTCCAGCCAGCAGGTGGGGATATTGTATATGTCATTGTACCCTTATACAGTAGAGCAGCAACACAACTGCTGTGTGAAGGGGCTGCAGTGGATTTCTAAATTAAATTTGATCCAATTAGCAGCTTCACACCTGTGGAGGTAAAGATGCTGCTGTCTCATTCACACCACCATGTTGATGCTGGGGAACAGGCAAGACAGCAGCACATTCTTGAGACTTTGAGTTTACTGTTGCTCAAGAAAAATTGAGCAAATACTGCCTACATCTGTCTTTGTCCCTGTTCCTATGTCTGTTTATTTATTCTGGCTTGATTTATTTTCTCTGTCTACCAAAGTGTCAAGCTGGTAAGAGCTTAAATTATTCAGTCAGTCCAGTGTTATTTAGGATTGTTCGAGAACGTTTTGATTTAGGATGTTTCAGATAAAAGCCCTTCAGCTGCACAGAGAGGAATGAGATATGAATTCTTGATATCATGATGACAGTCATGTCCCAGTCACTTGTGTTGTGTAGCTGCTCGTGTTGTGTTCCAGGTGATTGTTGTGTTGTGTGTTGGAGCTGTGTGGTGTCTCTGACTGAGCTTAGAGTATCACATAGCAAAGAGCCTTTTCAAAGCGTCTCAGAAGGTTGAAGCTGGCTGTTTTCCAAGTGCCCTGCCTCTTGCGTATGAATTCAGCGGTGGCAGTTCAGAAATCTGTGTGCTTGTTGGGTGTCGCGGTAGAATTTTACAGACGATTGTGGTAGAGGAGCTTCACGTTTCTGTTGGTGCGGGTGTCAGTTGATCTGATCCAGCAGATACAGGCGGAACGTACAGGGAAGTGCAGTTAAAACTCGGAACAGGAGGCACTTCTGTTGCAATAGAGCCCAATCCGTCATTCACCACCCCAGCCATCCCGGCCAGAAACTGCGCTGGCAAGTGTTCTGGATGTAATTGTTTTGTTAGTAATGTACTGCCAACATTGTGTGGTGTCGTCTGCTGTTCTGTGATTGTCTTGAGAAAGCAGCATGAATAAGAATTCCAATGTACATGTGCAAGTGGCAATGAGCGCCTCTGCTCTACTCTCCTGTTCACTAAGGGTTGTGGGAGTCTGGAACAAGCTGTCTGATCAGCTACCTGACATGTTGTTGAGGTTGCTGCCTTGTCTCCTTTCAAGCCGGCCTCCTTGTTTGTAAACTCTCCTATGATCTTATGACTGGAAATTTTCTTTTGTCTCATTTTTTCCTGTCCACCCAAACACCTACATCCATGTCGACAGTAAGAGGACGTGTGCTTATCTCTCTCTTGCTCTCTCTCTCTCTCTCGTCCCTGGGTACCAGATCGTGAAGATCTTGAGCCTTTACACGCCTCACAGCGAGTTCGAGGAGAGAGTGACGCTCAACTTCATCCGCACCGTGCAGGTACAATACAGCCTGCAGAGCTCAAGACCAGCTCTATGAGGGGAAGCGTAGTTTAATAATAATTCCTTACCTTTATATAGCTATGGACACTCCACTCAGAGCTCTTCACAGGTAATGGGGATCCCCTCCACACCCACCTGGATGATGCGCCAGTCCGCTCCTCACACACCAGCTCTCAGTGGGGAGGAGAGCAGAGTGATGAAGCCAGTTCAGAGATGGGGATTATTAGGAGGCCATGATGGGTAAAGGTTAGGGGGAAATTTGTTCAGGACACCAGGGTTACACCCCTACTCTTTTCAAGAGACACCCTGGGCTTCTTAATGACCGCAGAGAGTCAGGACCTTGGTTTTACGTCTCATTTGAAGGATGGCGCCTTTTTTACAGTATATTACTTTATTGGCCATATACAATTTCTTGTATTAGGAATGTGTCTTTTTGCAGACCCCAGCTTGCTCTCCGTGAGACAAAGACAGGGAGAGAAGCTGGGGGTCAGAGTGCAGGGTCAGCCATTTATACAGCACCCCTGGAGCAGTTGGGGTTAAGGGCCTTGCTCAGGGGCCCGACAGAGTAGGATTCCTCTGCCGGCTGCAGGATTTGAACCAGCAACCTTCCAGCCACAGGCGCAGATCCTGAGTCACAGAGCCACCGCTCCGCCCCATACTGGGGTGTCACTATACTGGGGCATTAGGACCCACACAGACCCCAGGGTGAGCGCCCCCTGCTGGTCACACTAACACCTCTTCCAGCAGCAGCCTCAGCTTTCCCAGGAGTCTCCCCTCCAGGTACTGGCCAGGCTCACACCTGCTGGGCTCCAGTGGGCGGCCAGCTGGGAGCTGCAGGGAGGTGTTGCGAGTCGTCAAGACTGCAGCCTGGCTCCGCCCTGCCCTGACTCCCTGCCCTCCGTCCGTTCCAGGCCCTGCTGACCGAGCGAGCCGGGCGGGGGCCCCGACAGCTGCTGCTGGACGTGCGGCGCGTGTTCCCGGTCACCTTCCCCTACGTGCCACCCCCGCCACTGCGGGCCGAGCAGCTGGACATCCCGACCTGCCTGGGGCTGGCCTTCCTGCGCAGGGTGTAGCAGCGCGGCTGCTGGGAGCTGGACTGGCGGCCCCTGCTGGACAGGAGGGGTTACTGCCAAGAGCTGCTGTGTGAATGGGGAAACAGCGCTTCTGGGAAAATTGGCCCTGATGTGTCTGTGTGTGTCCTATGATGGTTTCTATCCTCCGTCCCGCCTGTGCAATGGGGTTTCTAGGGGTAATTACCCCAAAGAGGGGCTCTCTCTCCAACACCTCAGCGTCATTTGACCCTTAGAAATCTGCAGAGTGACCTAGAAATGGCCAATAGGTCTGTGCTGTGAGGATAGCAATCTATTTCATTTTAATAATAATAATTGCTTACACTTATATAGCGCTTTACTGGACACTCCACTCAAAGCGCTTTACAGGTAATGGGGATCCCCTCCACCACCACCAGTGTGCAGCCCCACCAGGATGATGCGCCAGTCCGCTCCCCACACACCAGCTCTCAGTGGGGAGGAGAGCAGAGTGATGAAGCCAGTTCAGAGCTGGGGATTATTAGGAGGCCATGACTGGTAAGGGCCAATGGGAAATTTGGCCAGGAGACTGGGGTAACACTCCTACTCTTTTCGAGAGACACCCTGGGATTTAAAAAAATAAAATAAAAAAAATTTTAGCCGTAGTGAAGTCATTCCTCTTCAACTGCAACACACTCACTCACGAAAGAGCCCTTGCTGACTAATCCCACCCTGCCCCCTGCTGGGCTAGCGACACGACTCGGAGGACTCAGACTCGAACCCGCGACGGGGGAGCTCGTCTTGTGCTGGTAGGGGCCTTGCACTGCAGAATCGTCTGCTCAGCAGCCCTGCAGAAAAGCACAGCCTGTGTCTTTTCAGCAGACAGCAGGTGCTCTCCTTTCGCCGACAGCGAGGGGGCCGGTGCGGTGACCGCGCGTCTCACACCCCATTAGCGGGGCTCCCCTGGGGCCATCGATCTCTCACTGCGTCGAGAGTTATACCCCCCTCCCCCCGCGCAGCCAGGCGTGAGGCGATCAGCTCCAATTACTCCCTGTGTCTGTGCTGGCGCGCGATTCAGTCGCGAGAACAAAAACCTGCGTGGAGCTGAGCCATTGCTCTCGGCCTGCACCTATCAAGGAGGAGTTCTCTTCAGCCGTAGTCGTCGTGCCGCAGGGATCGCGGCTTCTCTGATGCACTTGTCTGCTCGTCAGAAGACTATAACAGTTAAGGATCTGGGGTGTTCCTGTTCTGCAGCTGGGCAGCATAGCCCTGCTTATACTACCAGCGTTCTGCTGGGCCTCAGTTTACTGGTCTAGCCCTCCATTCCGCGGACTAGCTGGGTTATCACACGCACGGGCACCACTAAGCTTTGTCAAGATGGAACCGAATGCCTCAGCACAGTCGCCATATCAAAGTGTCTAACCAGTCGCTTTTAAGCCTCTCCCAAAATGGAGCCCAGAAACTATCCAGCTGTTAAGAGGGACTCATGTTTGGCAGAGCCTGGAGCCCCAGGTTCAGTTTTTAGGTTCAGGGGAACCTTCTGTCCCGTGTGGTTGCCCTGCTCTGCCCCGTACCTGAAGTGTGCTGCGTCGCAGTGGGGGGGGCCTAGCCAGGACCCCGCAGAGTCAGGGCGTCGGCGTGTCCACTCGATCTCGGCAGAGACAGGGGAGCGCGCGCGGGTTTGTGAAGAGAGAGAGAGAGAGAGACGCGGCCTTTCCCTTTTTGTTTTTCCACTATTTTTATTAGGATTGGAAGCAGATGCACAGCAAGACTGCACTCCCCCCCCCAGCCCCAGCCCCCCCCCCCCCGATGATGCCAATCATCCTCATCATGATAAGAAGAAGAACAACAATAATAATAAAAAAATTAGAAACATTTTCAGTATAAAAAAATTCTCTCATGCGCGTACCATTTGTACCACTACACATCCGTAATACATATATTTATATATTCACAAGGCTGAAAAAAATAAAAAATTAAAGGTCATTCTTTTAAAAAAAAGACGACAGTTGACTATCGACACCGCGGAGGCGTGCTGGCACAAGACGGTGTTTCCCATCATGCACTTCTTCTATATACAAGGGCTGCGTCGCTGCGCAGGTGTAGGCGTGTGTGTGTGTGTGTGGGGACACTTGCACCGAGCTCCTCCTGGCAGGGAGTCTCGAGGGCCTAGGGGGCGCCAGCGCTGTACTTGTGTGCGCGGCTGTGTCAGGGAGACGCTGGGTGGAGGGGGTTTGTGCTTGAGTGTGGGCGCAGCTCTCCGCACACACGCCGGAGGCTGTTGGGAAGGGTTTGGGGGGGGGGGGACTGGGGAGGGGGGTGTCTTTCCTTCATGTGGCATTCAGCACAGCCTGTCTCCAGCGTTCAGGGCTCTTACCTCTGGTGCCTGTTCTCTAGTGGCTGCACACTCTCGCTCAGCGGGCTGGGGGGGCAGCTGCAGCAGTCTGTGCAGATGGTACAATTCGTCAGATCTCAGGTCCGGTGAGGACAGACATCAACAGGGTGTTTAATAAATGCATAGAGTTCAGCTGAGAGAGACGGGCTGACCTTTCACCTTTGATCTTTGATGTTAGCGGAGGAGTGCCCGTATAGTTGAAGAGTAAGGTTGCTGAATGACATATACTGCCATCTTGTGAAAGCCAAGGCCGATAACATTTGAAATAAGAAACGTTGAAAGTCCCTTGTTAGGTTTCTGCGAGCAGCATTCTGCGGTTTTTTTCCCCAGCGTGTGGTGTTACTAGAGTGGATTAACATAGCCGAGCTGTGTGAACGTGCCCGCTCTGCTCGCAGAAGCCACAGGGTCGTGTGGCCTGCGTTTCTGCACCTTGGCACAATTAATCTTAGTGAGTTCATTGGTGGCTCAAAGGGAACTGCATGCTGCTTTTTTGTTGGGGGGGGGTCTCTTAACGTCAAAGGAGCTATAAGATGTTCCACAGGCCTGGAGCGAGGCAGTAAGGGAATAATCACCCCAGGTAAACCAGCGAAGGCTGGAAAAACTCCAACATTGGAGCCATCTCCTGTTTCAGCCTGGGAGTTGGGAAGCGCTGGCGTTAAACTGGTGCAGGTGCAGAAGCGATGAAGAGCGGATTCTGACTGGGATGGTGATTGTGAACCTGAGAAATCTCTGCAGCCCTATTACAGACTGGAGATGCACTCCCACAGGCTGACCGCAGTATGGCCCGGAGAATTCCTCCTCTCCGCTCTCGAAGGAGAAAGATGGCGAGACACCAGTCGTAGTGTGTGTATCGTTTCTATCCCCCCCCTTCCCAGGAGACTGTGCAGAGACTTTCCCTGGGTGTAAGACTGCTCCTGCGTGCAGCTGCCCCATCAGTACTCTGAGGAAAAGGACAGTTTTGGAGATTAAACCACCTACAACCTGGTCTCTGTTTTCACATAACGCAAACACCACAGTCCAAAACTCGACTTTAAAGCACTTGTGTTCCAGCAGTTGGACTGACGGAGTCGTGTTCGGGGCAGCGGGTGGTCACGCAGGCTGGCGGTGTCATCGGCTTGAGGTGGTGGCGCGAGCGCAGCTATACCGCCTGCTGGACCAGACCGCCGCTACTCTGCCTCAGTCTCTACGCTACGGGGCCAGAGCACGTGCTGCTGGCTTCCAGAGAAGCTGCAGTTCCCTCCGGTGTCCACCAGGGAGGCAGTCTTCAGCTCCCAGCTCAGAGTCCTCCAGTCCTCACTCCATCCTGTGCTTTCAATTTCCTGACGGCTGCCGGGTCTGGCGCTCTCGAAAGCCCGGCTGTGGCTGGCAGGGGGGGGGGGTTGGTGGATCAGAACCAAGAAGGCACTACGTCTGACGTAGCCCATTGTAGCCTGGTAGGGGGCGCTAGTTGTGCTTTTTTTTCCCCCCCCCCAAAAGAGTGAGACTGCAGTACAGAAATTAGTGGCCCCGATGGTGGGGCGCCCTTGCTGTTCTGGCAAGTTGTTGGGGTGCAGTCCCCCAGAACACAGCCGCTCACTGCAGCTGGATAGTCTCCACACCCTGCAGCCCCCATTTGTCTGGGAGGGTGGAACTCACTCATGCACACGTGAGGCATGTTTTCAGCTCAAAGGGACTCTTTCCGATTAGAAACGACATCGACGAACAATAAAGACACAGGTTTCCATCTCAACCAGCCTTGCTAGCTCTGGGCAGGGGGGGTGCGTCTGTAGACATACGTGTACGAAGAACACACATGCACAGAAGGACTCGAAGAGCCTCGGGCTGCCCGTGCACAAGGGGAGGGTGCGAAAAAGAATCACAGTGCTTGGAGGCGCCATTTCTTCATGCAGAACTTGCACAAGTTTTAAAGGAAACCTTTAAACCAAGGGTGGTGTGCCCCTGAACAGGCAGGCAATCAGACAGACACTAGATCGAAGGGACCTACAGACCAAACACATCCACATTAAAGTGTAAAAAAAAAAAGTCAAGAAGATCAAACAATAAAGAAACCAACTGGTAATTAGAATTGCCTTTTACCTATTCTTATTTTTTTAGAGTATCTTTTGAATAAAATGCCATTTCCGGGGATGGATCGTTATCTTCATGGCTATTGAGTTAAAGAACGTGCACAGCATGAGCCAGCCGCTCCTGGGACAGGAACAGGAAGTGTGAAAGGGCCTGGCAGCACAGGAGGCTGATGGGAAATGTAGTTTCGGAACCCCCTCGTGTCTTTCATTGTTTTGGTTTTTTTGTCACCTCCATTACTGCATAGCAGAGCCGGAATTTGCATAACCGTGGGGAGGGGGGGGGGGGGGAAGCGCTGTGCTCCCAGGAAAGCTCACCTGGTGCAGGTGGCAGGACACAAGGCAGCGAGGGGAGAGGGAGAGGAGGGAGAGGAGGGAGAGGAGCCGCTGTGCGGGCACTGCATGCAGCGTTCCTGCCTCTGGCGAGCGTACTCTGCTGACGTGATTTGTGTTTTTTTTTTGCTTTTCTTGAACCTTTTTCTAAAAAGTTGCGTCTTACGTCGTTGTGGCTGGAAATAGGAGCAGCTAGAAAACGTGTGTCCTTCCCTCTGGGGCGTGCTCTAGCTCCCCTCCTCCGCGGAGCGCGTGTCGGACTTGAGCTTGACGAACTCCTTGGCCACCTCGTCGTTGTTGCGCTGCGACAGGATGCGCAGCACGGTCAGGCCCGTCTCGTCCATGTGCACGCGGCGCGCCAGGGGCAGCCAGCAGGCCACGCTGCCCCGCGCCGCCAGGTCCTTCAGCTGCAGCACCGCCATGCCCACGGTGCGGTCCTCCCGGGCGAAGCAGTAGTCCTTCACGCACACCTGCAGCTCGTAGCACTCCGGGCCCGACTCGCTGCTCAGGGTGCTGGGGGAGAGCAAGGGGAAGCCGGGAGCTTCAGGCACATGCAGATCACTTCCAGCTCAGAGCACACAGCGCAACAGCACATCTCCACACTGCACTGACACACACACAACCACACTCACAACACGGAGACCCAGACACACAACCACACTCACAACACAGAGACACAGATACACAACCACACTCACAACACGGAGACACAACCACACTCACAACACAGACACACAACCACACTCACAACACGGAGACCCAGACACACAACCACACTCACAACACGGAGACCCAGACACACAACCACACTCACAACACAGAGACACAACCACACTCACAACACGGAGACCCAGACACACAACCACACTCACAACACAGAGACACAACCACACTCACAACACAGAGACACAGACACACAACCACACTCACAACACGGAGACCCAGACACACAACCACACTCACAACACAGAGACACAGATACACAACCACACTCACAACACGGAGACCCAGACACACAACCACACTCACAACACAGAGACACAGATACACAACCACACTCACAACACAGAGACACAACCACACTCACAACACGGAGACACAGACACACAACCACACTCACAACACAGAGACCCAGACACACAACCACACTCACAACACGGAGACCCAGACACACAACCACACTCACAACACAGAGACACAACCACACTCACAACACAGAGACACAGACACACAACCACACTCACAACACGGAGACCCAGACACACAACCACACTCACAACACAGAGACACAGATACACAACCACACTCACAACATGACCACACTCACAACACAGAGACACAACCACACTCACAACACAGAGACCCAGACACACAACCACACTCACAACACGGAGACCCAGACACACAACCACACTCACAACACAGAGACACAGATACACAACCACACTCACAACACGGAGACCCAGACACACAACCACACTCACAACACAGAGACACAGATACACAACCACACTCACAACACGGAGACCCAGACACACAACCACACTCACAACACAGAGACACAGATACACAACCACACTCAAAACACAGAGACACAGATACACAACCACACTCACAACACGGAGACCCAGACACACAACCACACTCACAACATGGAGACCCAGACACACAACCACACTCACAACACAGAGACACAGATACACAACCACACTCACAACACAGAGACCCAGACACACAACCACACTCACAACACAGAGACACAGATACACAACCACACTCACAACACGGAGACCCAGACACACAACCACACTCACAACACAGAGACACAGATACACAACCACACTCACAACACAGAGACACAGAGACACAACCACACTCACAACACGACCACACTCACAACACAGAGACACAACCACACTCACAACACAGAGACACAGACACACAACCACACTCACACACGACCACACTCACAACACAGAGACACAGATACACAACCACACTCACACACGACCACACTCACAACACAGAGACACACACACACCCACACTCACACACGACCACACTCACAACACGGAGACACAGACACAACCAAACTCACAACACAGAGACTCACACACAACCACACTCACAACACAGAGACACACACACACACACACACACACACACACACACACGACCACACTCACAACACAGAGACACACACACACACGACCACACTCACAACACAGAGACACACACACACGACCACACTCACAACACGGAGACACAGACACAACCACACTCACAACACAGAGACACACACACACACACACGACCACACTCATAACACAGAGACACACACACAACCACACTCACAACACAGAGACACAGACACACAATCACACTCACAGCACACAGAAACAGACACACAGCATCACTCACAGCACACACAACCTCTCTTGCAACACACAGACACAAAACCTCACTCACACCCCTCAGAAATAGACACACAACCTCACTCACAGCACACAGACACACAACCTCACTCACAGCACACAGAAACAGACACACAACCTCACTCACGACACACACACACACACACACACACACACACACACACACAGAACCTGAAACAATCCAACTCACAAGTTGAAGGTCTCGTTATACTTGGGCGCCCAGCTGTTGTTCTTGGACTTGGTGGCGAACTTCCTCTTCCTGTCGCTGAGGTGCGGCCCGACGATGTGCACCTCCACAAACGGGCGGAATATTCCGGAGGTCTGCCAGCGCAGGTCATTGGCTGCAACAACTGTGGGAGTGATTAGCAACACTCAGACTTGCTGCTGGGCGCTCCTGTGGGCTCTGCCCACGCTGGCACGCACACAGCTCTGGGGCTCCTCGGTTTCCCCTGTTTTGAGTGGGATCCTAGATCTACACTGCGCTCCCCTTGGGGCCCCCTGCACGGCCATCTTCCATTTTACTGGGGTCTTTTCATCAGCTGTTAATCACCAGGCACTGGACTATTCAATTAGACTCCGTGCTGCTCCCAACACCCTCTAGTTTAACTGCTGAATGATCTGCCTGCTGGCACTGGAGTATTCAAGCCCATCGACTCGATGAGGGCCCATTTCCAATAGACACTAAAACATGAACTCGAAGAGACACTGAACCCCTAACTCCCAGTCTTCCGATTAATAAGCACCATAACAGTCCGTCTGTCTCCTGATGTTAACATACAGGGTGCATTCAGGATTCACCCTGTGCCATCTGGACTCCTGCTTCACTGATCAGCGATGCCCAGCTCCTTCAGCTCCTAGCTCAGATGGCTCACCCTGTTGATCCGCAGTGCCTTCATCCTCAGTGAGTCTGGCAAACTGTCTAGACAATAGCCACCCATCCGGCACCTGTGCTACTCCTCCTACAGACACAAACTGTTATCTAGATCATCCCTCACTCGCTGATTCCTGCAGGCTTGGAGTCTGTTATGAAAAATCCCTGTCATTCACCCTCTCCTAACAGCCTGGTGTCTCGTTCCTCCTGTCTGTCCTTATAGGCTCCACAATCCAACCGGGACGATATGTTAATTGCTTCATCAGCCCAGACAGACTCACCCTTCACTGTGATCTTGTGCTCCCCAGTGTTGGGGTGGGTGAAGATCTCCACGTGGATCGACACTTCTCCCACAGGGTCGTCCACGCCTGAGCCTAACCAGGGGCGGGGGTCAGAAGGTCAGAGGTCAAGTCAGAGACAGGTACAGTAGGATATGTTGCTAGAATAGTCTCTCGGCCAATCGGAACACCTCCTTTCAATTAATGCCACCCACTCAGAGACAGGAAGGGGGCAGTGTCCTTCACTGATCCCTACTATGATTGCTATTGGAATTCAACTGCAGATTGTCAATATTTTAACGTCTTGAACTCCTTTTGGCTGGCGTCTCGCCCAGGGCGTGGCTGAGAGGAGGTGTCGTGAACCGTGATTGGCCGGTGACAGAATCATACAGTAGTCACGGCTATGGTTTGGGATCTTTGGAAACCGATATCATAAGATAGAGTGCAACCCGGAAACACAGGAGACAGCAATAATAATAGATTCAATGGATTAATCCATAGACTGCTGAGATCTGTTACAGCTTTCAAAGTAACGACTGTGGGACTGAGATTGATGTTCCGGCTGCCCAATCCATAGCCTTGATTTATTTCTGTTAGCCAATGGGAGCCTCACTAGGTGCAGAGCGAGGTGGGATGGTAAAAGGAGGAGGGGCTTGGGGGAAGGAGAGTCGAGTTCTGATTGGATGTTGGGGTTGACCTAGAGTTTTCCATAGGTTCACCAAAGCAGGCAAGCTAAAGGCAAAGTTAAAGTCACATGCTCAAACATATTCCAACCTCCCCCCCCTCCGCCCAGAGCAAGCACAGAGAGCAACAGCCAGCATCCAACATTCACTGCCCGGTCCACAGCCCGGCCCAGGTCCAGCAGAACTTCCTCGGGGCTCCTGCTGGAGTGAGAACAAACAGTCGCTCCTGGACCCTACAGCGCCAAGGACCCGAGAGCTACTAACTCACAGCTCAACAGTCCCAGAACCCCGACTCACAGCTGGTCTTCCCCAGTAGCTGACGAGAGTCTTGGGGTACGGCAGGCTGCAGGGGGGTGCTGTTGACCCCTGAAGGCTGCAGCTGAAGAGCAAGCCCCCGGGGGTTCAGGTGGCCTGGGCTAGGCCAGACCGGACCGCGGCCCGATGCTGCCGGCTCAGAGGGCCGGGGGGGTACACATGCAGAGGGGCCCAGAACGAGGGCCCGGAGTCAGGCAGCGGCTCAGGCTACCAGGAGGGGGGGATGGAGAGGGGCTGGGCAGCGTTCGAACCCTGCGGCAACACCCCGACTCCACGCTGACGAACCCAACACAAGGCCCCCTGCTTCCAGTCTGAGAACCTGCTGCCCGCAGCCCAATAAAAAACAGCTGATGCCCAAAGTACCAACAGCCGTTCCCAGACATCGTTAAGAAACTAAAATCCTACATCTCGGAGAGGCCCGACAGCCAATTAATCATTCAGAAACAGACTGACTGACTGAGCTACGGTGTACCACCTATTTAGCTACATTCTTAGGGGTTTTCTATTTCCATTCTGCAGAAACCTCAGGCCCTGAGCCATCAGCAGTCTCAAATGTTTCCTGTCTGAGTCTGGAGGAAACGAGCTGACTTGGCGTTTGTTGGGTATCTACGAGTCTGGTGGGGTCGATAGTCAGCCCCCCCCTCCCCTCCCCCCAGCTGCAGGCAGCGAGACAGCAAGTGGATTTGAAAATGACCCTGACTGCCATAGTCAGCTCTTCCAGCCGGCCCATCTTCTGATTAGGCTCCGGAGAACGGATCAATCAGGGCCGACAGCTGCAGGGCTCCGGGGTTAGTCCTCACACATCCGAAAGGAGCTATTTCACTAGCGATGGCTCACGTATCCCCCCCCTGAGGCTGAGTGGCCACCCCCACTGGCTTAGAAGATGCACTGCTGTACTGCTGGTGGAACGTGCAGTTTAACGATATTACACTCAATACATCAGCACGCAAACGTTTAGCTTGCCAGCAGGGGGCAGCGTGGCCTGTCACGCTGTGAGGCTGTTTGGCTGAGCTGCAGTCTTGTCCACTGCCAGGCCAGTAAATAACGGCCGGCTGGACCAGCCTTCCTCCCCTACGCTAATGGACTGAAAAGGGCCAGGACCCTGTGCCAGGGACAGAAAACATGATTTTGTCCAGTGACTCGGCTCCCTTTGATCGATTGTAATTTACGCTAAACGAGCTGTTCGAGCGACTCGGCCATGTTTGCCAGCAGGCCGGCTCTCTGGCCAGAGACCAGCAGGCGGTTCAGCTCCGGAAGGAGAATAAACAGCCGGGATTCTCCAGCCTCGTCCCGAAGGACCCGCTCCGCGAGCAGGCTCCAGACAAGACAGCTGCCTCTTCCCAGCAGTCCGCCGTTGTCTTAGTCCAGCAGATGTGACACTTGAAACAGGGTGTCTGCAGGGGCACATCTGGCCAGATTCAGTCCACAAGCTTTAACAATTAACCAGCAAGAGGCTGCTTTTAGAAACCCATGTAAAAATTTGAATTTTAAGTAGGTAGCTGGGTCAGCAGCTAATTGAATTTGATTTTGTTTTGGGGGGACACAGTTATCCAGCCAGCCCCAACAATATGACGCTCAGGGTGTGGGTATCTTCAGGAGACATGCGCTGGCGTGTACCTACAGCCTGTCAGGGTGTCCTGTCTTATGGTTCTCTGTTGTTTTAGGGTTCCAACACCCCCATCCCCAAGCTAAAAGAACAGAGCCCCGTACCCAGGGGGAACGTGGGCGCCCCCCTCCTGTCAGACTGAGCACACTCCTGCTTTCCCGTCATTCAGACATTCCGCACAATCCAGGCAACATCACTGTGCTTCCAAGGCCTGGAGAGGAACAGACCCTGAGAGAGCACGCCCTCGGCCAAGTGCAAGGTCCGCGACTCGCACACCCACACACACGGCTGGCTGTGCGGATGTGTACGGCACACAGGCGCACGCGAGCGTGGATCAAGCTCTGTGCGCCGCACAGGGACACAGCGCACAGAGCAGAGTTGTGGATGAGTGTGTGTGTGCATGTGTTCGTGTGTACAGTACGTGTGTGTGTCTGCGCGCATGTGTGCATGTGCGTGTTTTAGTACCAGCCTCTGTGTGTGTGCATGTCTCTCTGTGTTTGTGTGTCCTCTGTGTGTGTGTGTGTGCATGTCTCTCTGTGTTTGTGTGTCCTCTGCGTGTGTGTGCATGTCTCTCTGTGTTTGTGTGTCCTCTGCGTGTGTGTGCATGTCTCTCTGTGTTTGTGTGTCCTCTGTGTGTGTGTGCATGTCGCTTTGTGTTTGTGTGTCCTCTGTGTGTGTGTGTGTGTGTGTGTGTGTGTGCGCATGTCTCTCTGTGTCTGTGTGTCCTCTGTGTGTGTGTGCATGTCGCTTTGTGTTTGTGTGTGTGTGTGTGTGTGTGTGTGTGTGTGTGTGCGCGCATGTCTCTCTGTGTCTGTGTGTCCTCTGTGTGTGTGTGCATGTCCCTCTGTGTCTGTGTGTCCTCTGTGTGTGTGTGTGCATGTGTGCATGTCCCTCTGTTTGTGTGTCCTCTGCGTGTGTGTGCATGTCCCTCTGTGTTGGTGTGTCCTCTGCGTGTGTGTGCATGTCTCCCTGTGTTTGTGTGTCCTGTGCTTGTGTGTTTACTGTGTGTGCAGCGGAGTCTCAGGGAGGGTGCTGCTGGGCTGGTGGGGTCTGTGCTCTTGGAAGCCTGTTTTTTTTGGGTGCTTGCACACGTACCCTTTTCGGGGTACACATCCTCGCTAAGTGTGTACCTCACCCCCTTGCCTCCGTGCACTAGCAGGGAGGGGGGATGAGGGAGTGCCGGGAGGAGAGAAGAAAAAGAGGGAGAGAAGAAGGAGACATGAGAGAACAGAGAACGCGATGGCACACTTTCACAGCGACATCCTGCTCCACAGAGCAGAGCCAGTCAGGACAGGCCTCAGCCTTCCTTTGCTGTGTTTTAACTGGTCTCTGGTCACATAATTCTTACAGCTGAGCTCACATGTCCCAGAGAGCACACCTGTGCTGTGTATTTCAGCACTGAACAAAACACACCCAGAGCTCATCTGGTCTCTGAAGCAGCAGGCTTCAGTTATTGGACCAGGTGCCTGTGGACTAGCTGCCTCTTGACTGATGAAACAGGTCTGTGAGACTGTGCTGAGTCCAGGTCCCAACACAACAGAAAAATCCAGTTTTGAAATTAATTATCTCACATTCAAAATGTGTATACCTTCACTTATGACTTGAAAACAGTCCTCTGTAGTTTAATCCCAAGAAGTTACATCTATGACAAACTACATACAACAGCATAACGGGTCAAAATTACTTCACAGCGATGCCGAGTGGATCACATACAAATTCGCTGCTATTAACTCTCCAAGAACCTAAATTCATGTCAATTTAATTGTGTTTTGTTCAATATTCCACCCTTGAGAAGACATTGCAAAGTTTGGTTTGCTAAAAAGAGAAAAAGATTAAAATGATTGGACAGTCTCGATGATTACAGTACTATTACTCAACAAGAGTGATGGGGAAGAAGACTTCCTATCTGGAACAGCCTGGGATAGGCTCTGTGATTCACCTGGGACAGTCCATCTGACCCTGAGACACACCTGGGACAGTCCATCTAACCCTGCAACACACCTGGGACAGTCCATCTGACCTGAGACACACCTGGGGCAGTCCATCTAACCCTGCAACACACCTGGGACAGTCCATCTGACCTGAGACACACCTGGGACAGTCCATCTGACCCTGAGACACACCTGGGACAGTCCATCTAACCCTGCAACACACCTGGGACAGTCCATCTGACCTGAGACACACCTGGACAGTCCATCTGACCTGAGACACACCTGGGACAGTCCATCTAACCCTGAGACACACCTGGGACAGTCCATCTGACCTGAGACACACCTGGGACAGTCCATCTAACCCTGAAACACACTGGGGACAGTCCATCTAACCCTGAAACACACTGGGGACAGTCCATCTAACCCTGCAACACACCTGGGACAGTCCATCTGACCTGAGACATACCTGGGACAGTCCATCTGACCCTGAGACACACCTGGGACAGTCCATCTGACCTGAGACACACCTGGGACAGTCCATCTGACCCTGAGACACACCTGGGACAGTCCATCTGACCCTGAGACACACCTGGGACAGTCCAGCTGACCTGAGACACATCTGGGACAGTCCATCTAACCCTGAAACACACTGGGGACAGTCCGGCTGACCTGAGACACACCTGGGACAGTCCATCTGACCTGAGACACACCTGGGACAGTCCATCTGAGCCTGAGATACACCTGGGACAGTCCATCTGACCCTGAGACACACCTGGGACAGTCCATCTGAGCCTGAGATACACCTTGGACAGTCCATCTGACCTGAGACACACCTGGGACAGTCCATCTGACCCTGAGACACACCCGGGACAGTCCATCTAACCCTGCGACACACCTGGGACAGTCCATCTGACCCTGAGACACACCTGGGACAGTCCAGCTGACCTGAGACACACCTGGGGCAGTCCATCTAACCCTGAAACACACTGGGGACAGTCCATCTGACCTGAGACACACCTGGGACAGTCCATCTGACTCTGAGACACACCTGGGACAGTCCATCTAACCCTGCGACACACCTGGGACAGTCCATCTGACCCTGAGACACACCTGGGACAGTCCATCTGACCTGAGACACACCTGGGACAGTCCAGCTGACCTGAGACACACCTGGGACAGTCCATCTAACCCTGAAACACACTGGGGACAGTCCGGCTGACCTGAGACACACCTGGGACAGTCCATCTGACCTGAGACACACCTGGGACAGTCCATTTGAGCCTGAGACACACCTGGGACAGTCCATCTGACCCTGAGACACACCCGGGACAGTCCATCTAACCCTGCGACACACCTGGGACAGTCCAGCTGACCTGAGACACACCTGGGACAGTCCATCTGACTCTGAGACACACCTGGGACAGTCCATCTAACCCTGCGACACACCTGGGACAGTCCATCTGACCCTGAGACACACCTGGGACAGTCCATCTGACCTGAGACACACCTGGGACAGTCCATCTGACCCTGAGACACACCTGGGACAGTCCATCTAACCCTGCGACACACCTGGGACAGTCCATCTGACCCTGAGACACACCTGGGACAGTCCATCTGACCCTGAGACACACCTGGGACAGTCCAGCTGACCTGAGACACACCTGGGACAGTCCATCTAACCCTGCGACACACCTGGGACAGTCCAGCTGACCTGAGACACACCTGGGACAGTCCATCTAACCCTGAGACACACCTGGGACAGTCCATCTAACCCTGCGACACACCTGGGACAGTCCATCTGACCTGAGACACACCTGGGACAGTCCATCTAACCCTGAGATACACCTGGGACAGTCCATCTGACCCTGAGACACACCTGGGACAGTCCAGCTGACCTGAGACACACCTGGGACAGTCCATCTAACCCTGCGACACACCTGGGACAGTCCAGCTGACCTGAGACACACCTGGGACAGTCCATCTAACCCTGAGACACACCTGGGACAGTCCATCTAACCCTGCGACACACCTGGGACAGTCCATCTGACCTGAGACACACCTGGGACAGTCCATCTAACCCTGAGATACACCTGGGACAGTCCATCTGACCCTGAGACACACCTGGGACAGTCCAGCTGACCTGAGACACACCTGGGACAGTCCATCTAACCCTGAGACACACCTGGGACAGTCCGGTTGACCTGAGACACACCTGGGACAGTCCATCTGGCCCTGAGACACACCTGGGACAATCCAGCTGACCCTGAGACACACCTGGGACAGTCCAGCTGACCCTGAGACCCTAAAGGGAACCTACAGTCTGTCTCTACAAATCACAGCTCTGACACAGGAGCGTCAGTCTGCCAGAGACAGCAGCTCACAGAGAGGGGGTCCGGCTCACCCTGTGCGTTCTGGGACTGGACGAAGGTCTTGATGAGCGTGTCGGTGGCCTGTGTGTAGAGGGACAGGGCGTAACGCAGGGACTGCAGGTCAGGGCTCTTCTCCAGGAACGTCTTCTTCAGCCCCACGCCTCCTGCGTGGAAGTATTGCTGCAGACACAGAGCAGAGCAGACGAGTGCTGGAAGCCCTGCTAATTTCACTGCGTTTTCTCTCGCCAACAAAAAGGACACAACAGCTGCAGCAAAGTCCCGCAGGTGTTTCACTGTGAGCCTGTCAGCTGGCCACATTTCAGGTGGTGTGTCATGAATGGATTCAGCTGGTGGAGAACTGTCAGTGTGCCTGTCACTGTCAGTCACTGTTAGTGCGTCGCTATAAGTGTGCCAGTCACTGTCAGTCACTGTTAGACACTGCCAGTGTGCCTGTCACTGTCAGTCACTGTTAGTGCTTCACTATAAGTGTGCCAGTCACTGTCAGTCACTGTTAGACACTGCCAGTGTGCCTGTCACTGTCAGTCACTGTTAGTGCTTCACTATAAGTGTGCCAGTCACTGTCAGTCACTGTTAGACACTGCCAGTGTGCCTGTCACTGTCAGTCACTGTTAGACACTGCCAGTGTGCCTGTCACTGTCAGTCACTGTTAGTGCTTCACTATAAGTGTGCCAGTCACTGTCAGTCACTGTTAGACACTGTCAGTGTGCCAGTCACTGTAAGTCACTGTTAAACACTGTCAGTGTGCCAGTCACTGTAATCCACTGTTAGTCAGTGTGTCCTGTCACTGTAATCCACTGTTAATCAGTGTGTCAGTCACTGTTAGTCAGTGTGCCAGTCATTGTAATTTACTGTTAGTCAGTGTGTCAATCACTGTTAGTGTGCCAGTCACTGTCAGTCAGTGTGTAATTCACTGTTAGTTTCCAGTCACTGTCAGTCAGTGTGTCAATCACTGTTAGTGTGCCAGTCACTGTCAGTCAGTGTGTAATTCACTGTTAGTGTGCCAGTCACTGTCAGTCAGTGTGTCAATCACTGTTAGTGTGCCAGTCACTGTCAGTCAGTGTGTAATTCACTGTTAGTGTGCCAGTCACTGTCAGTCAGTGTGTAATTCACTGTTAGTGTGCCAGTCACTGTCAGTCAGTGTGTCAATCACTGTTAGTGTGCCAGTCACTGTCAGTCAGTGTGTAATTCACTGTTAGTGTGCCAGTCGCTGTCAGTGTGTCAATCACTGTTAGTGTGCCAGTCACTGTAAGTTACAATTAGTGTTCCAGTAATTGAAATTCACTGTTAATCAGTGCGTCACTGTCAGTCACTGTTAGTCAGTGTTAGTCAGAGTGCCAGTGTGCCAGTCATTCTGTCTCTCAGGTGTTGTGCTCATACCTTGATGGTGTCCAGCGCCAGCTCCACCACAGCACATTGCTTCGGAGAGAGAGACTTGGGCTCTTCCCGCACCATGTGGTCCTGAGAGAGAGAGAGCGAGCGTCTCTTTAGCATTTCTCACGCCGGGCAATACCGTGCTTCTACATTCATGTGAAAGAAACCAGTCTCCTGTACCTTGAGCTTGGACAGCTGACCCAGCTCCTTGGCGGCGTTAAAGATCAGCTGTGTGCCCTGGAGAGAGAGGTGAGCAGAGTGAAGGACTGTGATGCTGGGGCAGTGTGCTGCTCGGACTGGCACACAGACTGCATGCCACACAGCGCCACCAGGAGGTGACACTGGGAGAGTCGAGAGAAAGACATACACCCGCGCACTCACCCACACGTAGGCACAATCACACACAACACTAACCCACAAGTAAGCACAATCACACACACTCACCCACAAAATCATATACACACACTCACCCACACGTAGGCACAATCACACATACTCACCCACAAAATCACACACAACACTAACCCACAAGTAAGCACAATCACACACAATCACATACCAGGGCACTCAACAGGCCACACAATCACACATGTAGGCACACAAGGTTGTGCTTCCATTCTTGTACACATTGCCCACTGACTCTCATTTTATGTTTAATTACTAGTCTACACAGCAGGGTTCAAGTACAAAGAAGAACGTGCTTCTAAAGTCAGTGTTTCGTTTTTTAAAAAGTATCATGTGTCTTTGAGGTCCTGTTACTGTGTTTAGACAGACTCATCATGCATGCCACACATGCATACACACGCACTCACACACATGTTCACACATACGCACACTCATACTCATACACACGTTCACACGTTCACACGTTCACACTCACACACACACAAGTTCACACATTCACACGGGTTCACACACATACGCACTCACACACATGCACACACACATATACACAGATATACAATCACACACACATGTGTTCACACATACTCACACATGCACACACACACACGTTCACACATACACAATCACACACATACGTTCACACATACGCACACTCATACTCGTACACACGTTCACACATTCACACTCACACACACATACGCACTCACACACATATACATATACACAGATATACAATCACACACACACACACACGCGTTCACACATACTCACACATGCACACACACACGTTCACACATACACAATCACACACATACGTTCACACATACGCACACATGCATGCACACACGTACAAATGCACAAGTAAGCATGCACAGCACGCACACAGTCACACACACACTCACACGCGCACAGTTACCTGCCCCTCTCTCTCAGACAGCCCCTCCACACACACAGAGAGACAGACCACCAGCTAACCCGCACACAGGGCGTGCATACAGGCACAGAGCAGCAGGGGGCGCTGCGAACAGGAGAGGTTACAGAGGTCGGACGACAGCGTGGGCACACAGACGGGACACAGAGCTGGAGGAGCAGCTGACCGGGGCGCCTGACAGTGGGTCCGATGGGATGGTGGGATTCATGGATATATCACCTCATCAGGAGCCCTGCACACACTGGTGACCCTCTACATGTCAATCGATACGAAATCCTGAATCAACACGAGCAATACCTGCACGGGAAGCAAGGTCTTGATGCTGTTTGCATCTCAGGGGCAAATCTACAGTCAGTCAGGGTGGCCGACGGGCTCTGAGGACGGTCACTGAGTACTCCTGTCCCAGCCCAGACTGGTGTCTCTGTCAGACCTTGATGCCCTGACTCCTGGGCTTGATGACAGAGGTGGGGCGGGGCAGTTAGCAGAGAGAATCAGAATCAGACACCTGTCTGTCTCTCCCACCCTCAGAGCAAGCACGCTAGCAGTGTTCTTCTCATGTTTTAAATCAATTAACTACATACAGTGGCCAACTGTGTCCACCAGAATTCACCCAAAGGCCAGAGTAACAGAAGACACAGAGAAGAAAAGGAGGGACACAGAGAGAAAGGCAGATGGGGGGGGCGACAGGACACATTGAGCTACAATGTGAATTCTTACATCGCTGTGACACGCAAGCTTCACCCTGCCCTGCAAAGAGAGGACAATTAATGACATCACGGAGAGTCGACGAGCCCCGCCTCCAAGCCCTGATTGGCTGCCCGGGATCTGGCTGCCTGCTGCTTCACCACCTGTCCTCTGAGCTCCCGCAAGCCAGCTGGCACCGCGCTTTTCCACTGCGAGCCTGCTCGACCAATCAGCGCTGCCCACCGCGGGTTTCTCACACCTCATCGGGGTTTTTTTTTAATGGAAGTGCAAATGAAATATTTTACAGAACAGCGAAGAAACCCTCAAAATGCTTGCAGAGCAGCGGCTTACAATATCCCTCTGAGAAAGAAGAGATGCACTTCACTGCTTCTCTGTGCAGTTTCCTCATTACAGTCAAAGCAAGTGAACGCTGTGAAAATGAGGCTGTTGCTCTTCTGGAAGGAAGGGGGCTCTATTAACCCTTCAAGCACAACAGATCCTTTCTGAAGAGCCTGTCGGTCAGTCAGACAGGAGGTCAGACACCCAGACGCCCTGTCCCCTCGCTCATCAGTGCCCACAGCACTGCGTCGGCCTGAGACCACTGGGATGACTGGACATACTGCAAAGCAAGACGGCCCTCGCCCAGAGACATTTCCAACAGAGCAGAAACCAAGCCATATCGTTGTCTTAGCAAGCATTTCCAAACCTGTGTTGTAAACCAGTGCCTTAGCGAAATGCAAACCATCTCAATACGCCGGTCTTTCAAGTGGAATGCAAAAAAAAGACACTGGAATTCATCAGCAGGGAAATGTAAAGACCTTTAGCAGAGTGAGTAGTGGCGCCTTATTTACCCTCTGTAGAGAGACCAGGGGGTGTGGACCCCCCTCTGTAGAGAGACCAGGGGGTGTGGACCCCCCTCTGTAGAGAGACCAGGGGGTGTGGACCCCCCTCTGTAGAGAGACCAGGGGGTGTGGACCCCCTTGTGACCCTCTGTAGAGAGACCAGGGGGTGTGGACCCCCCTCTGTAGAGAGACCAGGGGGTGTGGACCCCCCTCTGTAGAGAGACCAGGGGGTGTGGACCCCCCTCTGTAGAGAGACCAGGGGGTGTGGACCCCCCTCTGTAGAGAGACCAGGGGGTGTGGACCCCCTTATGACCCTCTGTAGACCAACCTGGGGGTGTGGACCCCCCTCTGTAGAGAGACCAGGGGGTGTGGACCCCCTTGTGACCCTCTGTAGAGAGACCAGGGGGTGTGGACCCCCCTCTGTAGAGAGACCAGGGGGTGTGGACCCCCCTCTGTAGAGAGACCAGGGGGTGTGGACCCCCTTGTGACCCTCTGTAGAGAGACCAGGGGGTGTGGACCCCCCTCTGTAGAGAGACCAGGGGGTGTGGACCCCCTTGTGACCCTCTGTAGAGAGACCAGGGGGTGTGGACCCCCCTCTGTAGAGAGACCAGGGGGTGTGGACCCCCTTGTGACCCTCTGTAGAGAGACCAGGGGGTGTGGACCCCCCTCTGTAGAGAGACCAGGGGGTGTGGACCCCCTTGTGACCCTCTGTAGAGAGACCAGGGGGTGTGGACCCCCCTCTGTAGAGAGACCAGGGGGTGTGGACCCCCCTCTGTAGAGAGACCAGGGGGTGTGGACCCCCTTGTGACCCTCTGTAGAGAGACCAGGGGGTGTGGACCCCCCTCTGTAGAGAGACCAGGGGGTGTGGACCCCCCTCTGTAGAGAGACCAGGGGGTGTGGACCCCCTTGTGACCCTCTGTAGAGAGACCAGGGGGTGTGGACCCCCCTCTGTAGAGAGACCAGGGGGTGTGGACCCCCTTGTGACCCTCTGTAGAGAGACCAGGGGGTGTGGACCCCCTTGTGACCCTCTGTAGAGAGACCAGGGGGTGTGGACCCCCCTCTGTAGAGAGACCAGGGGGTGTGGACCCCCTTGTGACCCTCTGTAGAGAGACCAGGGGGTGTGGACCCCCCTCTGTAGAGAGACCAGGGGGTGTGGACCCCCTTGTGACCCTCTGTAGAGAGACCAGGGGGTGTGGACCCCCCTCTGTAGAGAGACCAGGGGGTGTGGACCCCCTTGTGACCCTCTGTAGAGAGACCAGGGGGTGTGGACCCCCCTCTGTAGAGAGACCAGGGGGTGTGGACCCCCTTGTGACCCTCTGTAGAGAGACCAGGGGGTGTGGACCCCCCTCTGTAGAGAGACCAGGGGGTGTGGACCCCCTTGTGACCCTCTGTAGAGAGACCAGGGGGTGTGGACCCCCTTGTGACCCTCTGTAGAGAGACCAGGGGGTGTGGACCCCCTTGTGACCCTCTGTAGAGAGACCAGGGGGTGTGGACCCCCCTCTGTAGAGAGACCAGGGGGTGTGGACCCCCCTCTGTAGAGAGACCAGGGGGTGTGGACCCCCTTGTGACCCTCTGTAGAGAGACCAGGGGGTGTGGACCCCCCTCTGTAGAGAGACCAGGGGGTGTGGACCCCCTTGTGACCCTCTGTAGAGAGACCAGGGGGTGTGGACCCCCCTCTGTAGAGAGACCAGGGGGTGTGGACCCCCTTGTGACCCTCTGTAGAGAGACCAGGGGGTGTGGACCCCCCTCTGTAGAGAGACCAGGGGGTGTGGACCCCCTTGTGACCCTCTGTAGAGAGACCAGGGGGTGTGGACCCCCCTCTGTAGAGAGACCAGGGGGTGTGGACCCCCCTCTGTAGAGAGACCAGGGGGTGTGGACCCCCTTGTGACCCTCTGTAGAGAGACCAGGGGGTGTGGACCCCCCTCTGTAGAGAGACCAGGGGGTGTGGACCCCCTTGTGACCCTCTGTAGAGAGACCAGGGGGTGTGGACCCCCTTGTGACCCTCTGTAGAGAGACCAGGGGGTGTGGACCCCCCTCTGTAGAGAGACCAGGGGGTGTGGACCCCCCTCTGTAGAGAGACCAGGGGGTGTGGACCCCCTTGTGACCCTCTGTAGAGAGACCAGGGGGTGTGGACCCCCTTGTGACCCTCTGTAGAGAGACCAGGGGGTGTGGACCCCCCTCTGTAGAGAGACCAGGGGGTGTGGACCCCCTTGTGACCCTCTGTAGAGAGACCAGGGGGTGTGGACCCCCCTCTGTAGAGAGACCAGGGGGTGTGGACCCCCTTGTGACCCTCTGTAGAGAGACCAGGGGGTGTGGACCCCCCTCTGTAGAGAGACCAGGGGGTGTGGACCCCCTTGTGACCCTCTGTAGAGAGACCAGGGGGTGTGGACCCCCTTGTGACCCTCTGTAGAGAGACCAGGGGGTGTGGACCCCCTTGTGACCCTCTGTAGAGAGACCAGGGGGTGTGGACCCCCCTCTGTAGAGAGACCAGGGGGTGTGGACCCCCCTCTGTAGAGAGACCAGGGGGTGTGGACCCCCTTGTGACCCTCTGTAGAGAGACCAGGGGGTGTGGACCCCCCTCTGTAGAGAGACCAGGGGGTGTGGACCCCCCTCTGTAGAGAGACCAGGGGGTGTGGACCCCCTTGTGACCCTCTGTAGAGAGACCAGGGGGTGTGGACCCCCCTCTGTAGAGAGACCAGGGGGTGTGGACCCCCTTGTGACCCTCTGTAGAGAGACCAGGGGGTGTGGACCCCCTTGTGACCCTCTGTAGAGAGACCAGGGGGTGTGGACCCCCTTGTGACCCTCTGTAGAGAGACCAGGGGGTGTGGACCCCCCTCTGTAGAGAGACCAGGGGGTGTGGACCCCCCTCTGTAGAGAGACCAGGGGGTGTGGACCCCCTTGTGACCCTCTGTAGAGAGACCAGGGGGTGTGGACCCCCTTGTGACCCTCTGTAGAGAGACCAGGGGGTGTGGACCCCCCTCTGTAGAGAGACCAGGGGGTGTGGACCCCCTTGTGACCCTCTGTAGAGAGACCAGGGGGTGTGGACCCCCCTCTGTAGAGAGACCAGGGGGTGTGGACCCCCTTGTGACCCTCTGTAGAGAGACCAGGGGGTGTGGACCCCCTTGTGACCCTCTGTAGAGAGACCAGGGGGTGTGGACCCCCTTGTGACCCTCTGTAGAGAGACCAGGGGGTGTGGACCCCCCTCTGTAGAGAGACCAGGGGGTGTGGACCCCCTTGTGACCCTCTGTAGAGAGACCAGGGGGTGTGGACCCCCTTGTGACCCTCTGTAGAGAGACCAGGGGGTGTGGACCCCCCTCTGTAGAGAGACCAGGGGGTGTGGACCCCCTTGTGACCCTCTGTAGAGAGACCAGGGGGTGTGGACCCCCTTGTGACCCTCTGTAGAGAGACCAGGGGGTGTGGACCCCCCTCTGTAGAGAGACCAGGGGGTGTGGACCCCCCTCTGTAGAGAGACCAGGGGGTGTGGACCCCCTTGTGACCCTCTGTAGAGAGACCAGGGGGTGTGGACCCCCCTCTGTAGAGAGACCAGGGGGTGTGGACCCCCTTGTGACCCTCTGTAGAGAGACCAGGGGGTGTGGACCCCCCTCTGTAGAGAGACCAGGGGGTGTGGACCCCCTTGTGACCCTCTGTAGAGAGACCAGGGGGTGTGGACCCCCCTCTGTAGAGAGACCAGGGGGTGTGGACCCCCTTGTGACCCTCTGTAGAGAGACCAGGGGGTGTGGACCCCCTTGTGACCCTCTGTAGAGAGACCAGGGGGTGTGGACCCCCCTCTGTAGAGAGACCAGGGGGTGTGGACCCCCCTCTGTAGAGAGACCAGGGGGTGTGGACCCCCTTGTGACCCTCTGTAGAGAGACCAGGGGGTGTGGACCCCCCTCTGTAGAGAGACCAGGGGGTGTGGACCCCCTTGTGACCCTCTGTAGAGAGACCAGGGGGTGTGGACCCCCTTGTGACCCTCTGTAGAGAGACCAGGGGGTGTGGACCCCCCTCTGTAGAGAGACCAGGGGGTTTGGACCCCCCTCTGTAGAGAGACCAGGGGGTGTGGACCCCCTTGTGACCCTCTGTAGAGAGACCAGGGGGTGTGGACCCCCTTGTGACCCTCTGTAGAGAGACCAGGGGGTGTGGACCCCCTTGTGACCCTCTGTAGAGAGACCAGGGGGTGTGGACCCCCCTCTGTAGAGAGACCAGGGGGTGTGGACCCCCCTCTGTAGAGAGACCAGGGGGTGTGGACCCCCTTGTGACCCTCTGTAGAGAGACCAGGGGGTGTGGACCCCCCTCTGTAGAGAGACCAGGGGGTTTGGACCCCTTATGACCCTCTGTAGAGAGACCAGGGGGTGTGGACCCCCCTCTGTAGAGAGACCAGGGGGTGTGGACCCCCCTCTGTAGAGAGACCAGGGGGTGTGGACCCCCTTGTGACCCTCTGTAGAGAGACCAGGGGGTGTGGACCCCCCTCTGTAGAGAGACCAGGGGGTGTGGACCCCCTTGTGACCCTCTGTAGAGAGACCAGGGGGTGTGGACCCCCCTCTGTAGAGAGACCAGGGGGTTTGGACCCCTTATGACCCTCTGTAGAGAGACCAGGGGGTTTGGACCCCTTATGACCCTCTGTAGACCAACCTGGGGGTGTGGACCCCCCTCTGTAGAGAGACCAGGGGGTGTGGACCCCCTTGTGACCCTCTGTAGAGAGACCAGGGGGTGTGGACCCCCCTCTGTAGAGAGACCAGGGGGTGTGGACCCCCTTGTGACCCTCTGTAGAGAGACCAGGGGGTGTGGACCCCCCTCTGTAGAGAGACCAGGGGGTGTGGACCCCCTTGTGACCCTCTGTAGAGAGACCAGGGGGTGTGGACCCCCCTCTGTAGAGAGACCAGGGGGTTTGGACCCCCTTGTGACCCTCTGTAGAGAGACCAGGGGGTGTGGACCCCTTATGACCCTCTGTAGACCAACCTGGGGGTGTGTGCCCCTTATTCGCCCTCCTTAAAGAAAGGAGGGTATGTACCCCTATTTGCCCTCTATGAAGAGCACGTAGAGGGACTGTACCCCTATTAAAGAGCAAGCTGGGGGTGTAAGTGCAGCAGGGCACAGGTGGCGCTGTTCGCGCCTGATAGCGAGGGCCCAGAAAGAGCCCCAGCGTGCTCAAGTGGACCCCAGAGACATGGGCAACACTGTCCTGGATGGGCGAGGAGGGAGCAGGGGGACAGGAGGGGGGTACCTCACATTGAACCCCAATGCCGCAGTGCTGATCACCGCAGCGGTGAACCAGGTGAGCACACAATGCAGAGACCGACACCACGGGGACAGACCGGGAGAGAGAGAGCGCCCCCTTCAGAGCGAGCGCGAGAAACAGAGAGAGCGGAGAGGGAGAGGGGGGCCGACTGGCTGGAGCAGTCAGGAATGCACCATGCAGCTGGGGGGAGGGGGCAGGTTCCCCCCCCAGAGAGAGGGAACGAGGCGGAGGGAGAGAGAGATGAGGGGGGTGGGTGGGGGAAGAAGCAGGGATGAGTGGACTGGGAGAGGAGGACAGCGGAGGAGAGGGGATGAGAGGAGGTTTAACTGGCGAGGGGGGTGGGCTGGGGCATTTGCAGAGAGGGGGGGTATTTGCAGCCACACACAACAAGGACTGACCGACTGCACCGAGGCACTGCGGACAGACAGACAGACACACAGAGTGCCGTACTTACAATCATCTGTGGAGTGCGGGCAGAGGCAGCGAGATGTGACAACCAGAGAGAAGGGTCAGTGACACAGCAAAGAGCCCCAGATCAGCCGCAGGCGGGGGAGGGGGGAGAGGGGGAGCGGCCGGCCCGTCTCCCCCCCCCTCGCTGCCGGCGCCCTGTCGCCGCTCCGCCCAGCCCGTCTTTAGAGCCCCTTCTCCACGCCGCGCAGTGAGCCCCCCAGGCTCACTGTCCGGCTGCCCGTCTGCAGCCAGGCAACATGGCTCTAAAGGGGGACAGCTGTAAAGGCCGAGCCCCGTGTCCGGCCCCCCTGACCACACTTTCGCCCTCCTTGCTGGTCACCGTCTGCCGCGCCCCCCCCGGTCTTCCTCCGACCCCCCTCACACCCCCAGCACAACCAGTCTGTCCCTGCCCTGCGGCCCACTGCTTCTCTACACTCTATGGAGCGCCCGATGTAGGAATCCAGCCACCAGGGCGGCGCTGTTGCGAGGCAAGCCAAAGAACCCCAAGACAACATCTCACCCATCCACCCCTGGAAGATCCTACCCAGTATAGTGTCATCTCCTGGAAGTCCTGGTTTCCCCTCGGCTAATGGGTAAGATCTGAATTAAACCCCCGTCCCCTGTAAGAAAACTACCCTCCAACCCGAGCCTTTCCCCAGGGACCTGGTATTTAGAATGAGCCTGTTATTATCCAGTACCTATTCCAGCTTTCTGACATTGTGATCTATAACAGAGACTCTTAATTGCAGACTTCCCCTCAAGTTCTCAGCATCTGAACGTACTGTATCTGCTGCTAACTGTCTCATCATTATATAGGTCTCTTTCCTTTACCATTGAACCGGCGGAGGAACACCTTAGCATTGCTGTAAGGGATGGTGACGCGGCAGCAGTGACCAGAGGAAGAGGGATACGAGAGTGTGAAAGCATGCCGGGACACCTTGAGGCTGAGGAGCATTCTCCGACAGGAAGCCTGAGCAGGAATTCACATTTAACTTCCTTGCAGTTTTTTGAAGCCCAAAATCAGGGAGAGATATGGGGCTCTTTTAAAAAAAAAAAAGAGAACAGAAATAAAAAGTAAAATAAATACCAGGGTGGTTTCTAATCCAGCTGTCACAGGTATAGTCTGGGATATTAAGTTGCAGTTCTCTCTTTTTCAAACTTATTTTTAGGATTAAACTCCTGCGGCCAAACTAATTTCTTGATTGTCTGTCTGCTATACCCGTGTGACTGCTGGACTGGAAGACAGCCTGTAGCTGGGGACACAATGACATGATGCGCTTCCTGTAAGGTGTGAGGGGAGGAATCGATCTGATGGTGCACACTTGAAGGGAAGGGGTCTCTCTGTACAATCTGAGGACTTTTGTCAGTGTTTGGGGGGGCGTGTGGGGGGTTTTGGGGGGGGGGGTTCAGAACTTGTTGGCTCATGAGTTTCCCCATCCACTGCCCTGAAGCTCCAGTTGTGCAATCTCAGGAGCGTGTGAGACGTCTGGATTTTTCGCTGTGGGTGTCTGTATCCTTCTGGGTTTTGCTTTTGCCTCGTTCAAAACTCAGAAAACAGGGGATTTAAAAGAACAAAGGAGAAAAAAAGTATTTAGAAGAGGTCTCCAGCTGGCAGATCCCGGAGAGGATCAGACTCGCTGCACAACGGGAGTCTGGTCTGGTTCCACCTGACTGCACTCCAGGCCCGGGCTCGGACACTGCCCGTCCTGGGAGCGAGGTGCAGGTGCTCTCTCCAGATCCCCCCCCCAGGGCCCGTGCACAGCCTGGGCAGTGCGCACGTGGTGGGGGCAGAGACGCCCTGCTCAGGCCGGCTCTCTCTGAGCGGGCCTGACACAGAGAGCCGAACACGAAGTGTGAGTGCCCACTGCCAGGGTCAGAGTGCGCCACGCAACCACAGACCCTCTGCCAGGGGGGGCCAATCGCCTGCGGAGGATGTGTGGAGGACTGTTACGCGCAACACTGACTCTGCAGACCATGACTCTGTCAGGACTGCAGCCGGGTCAAGCTCCAGCCTTGCAGAACCCTGATCTTGAGGAATGCTAAGCCGAAGACACTACTTTTTGCCACATTCACAGCTTTGCACGCGAGCAGCTTTTTCTACAGGAAGATGCTTGTTCTTCACTTAAACAAACCCTCTCTGGGAGCATCTGAAAACCTGCTGCTCCAGCCCCCTGTGAACACCTAGCGGGTCAGGTCGAGTCCAGGCAGGGGCTAGAGTTAGTGTTAGGAGTGGGGCTGACCCTGACTGGCCAGGTCACTCTGCGGGGTTTCTAAGGGGACGAATGGCAGAGGCGTGCTTGAGGGTATCCGTGTGCACTCGTCTGTGCTCACCGTCTGGTCTGTGAGGGGCGGCAGTACGATGGTCTTCTCCATGGTGTTCATCACCAGCTTCCACAGCTCCTTCAGCACACGTTTCAGCACAGTCTTCTCGCAGATCTTGGCAAACAGGGTCAGGCTGAGGGAGGCAGAGGAGAGACAGGAAAGGGGGAGACAGCAGATTGAAACCCCGCCTACAAAACTCACACTGGCGTTTCACCCAGGGAGAGCCTTGCACTCTCCGTGCTACAGCAAATGGGATCATCTTTAGTCGTCTCAACTCCCTCTGCAGGACTGTAACCTGTAACCTGTAACCTCTCGGCCCCTGAGTGTGTGACTGTGTATGCGCAGTCTGCCCTCACTTGCTGTCCAGGAAGTCCATGATGGGCTGCAGGACGTTGTCAGCGTCCTGGGCCACACTGCTGCAGGCGCTGGCCGGCACGTTGCCTGTACCCTTCACCTGGCTCAGGATATCGCCCATCTGCTTCACGCACTCCTCGATGTGGGGCTGGAAACTGGGATGGGGATGTAGAGCAGGAAGAGGGAGTGAGCAGGAGGAGCTGGAGAGAGCGCCGGCCTTGCGATCTCTGTCCCTCATCCCTCACCTGGTGGCAAAGACCCTGCTCAAGTCGTCCAACACGTTGTTGAGCTTCACCTGCAGCTCCTTCAGGATGTCGCTGGCCTCCACGTTCAGCTGCAACACAGACGCACAGAGGCCTTCAGAGACAGGCAGCCAGGAGGGATGACTGCACAGAGGACAGGCCTGGCTAGTCCAGCATAGCCCAGCCCAGCCCGGCCCAGCCCGGCCCAGCCTGGCCCAGCACAGTGCAGCCCAGCCCAGCACAGACCAGCCCAGCCCAGCCCAGTCCAGCCCAGCTTGGCCCAGCACAGTGCAGCCCAGTCCAGCACAGACCAGCCCAGTCCAGTACAGTCCAATGCAGCGGGCAGGTCTGGCCCAGCCCAGCTCGGCCCAGCACAGTCCAGCTCAGCCCAGCACAGTCCAGCCCAGCTAAGCACAGCTTGGTGCATCATAGTCCAACCCAGCCCAACCTGGCCCAGCTCAGCTCAGACCAGCACAGTCTAGCCTAGCTGGGTCCAGCACAGTACAATTCGGCCCAGCACAGTCCAGTCCAGCCCAGCCCAGCACAGCACAGCGGGCAGGCCCTGCCCAACACAGCACAGTACGGACCGGCCCAGCCTGGCCCAGCACAGCACAGCCCAGCACAGCCCAGCACAGCCCAGTTCAGCCCAGTTCAGCCCAGCCCAACCCAATCTGGCCCAGCCCAGCCCAGCCCAGCCCAACTCAACTCAACTCAACTCAACTCAGCCCAGCCCAGCCCAGAGCGACACTCACGTCTTTGCCTCCCATGGCCTCGAACATCTTCTCCAGCTGGACGCGCAGCTGCTGGATGTTGTTGATGAGGATGCAGGGCTGCGGAGACACAAGACGGCAAGCGGCCGTTACACCGCACGGCTCGGACTCGCCGCCTCGCCAAGTGCCGGCATCGCCGGGGGGCCACGAGATTGATACTCACCACTTTCTCCTTCGAGCAGTAGCTGGCGAAGTCCTTGGCGATGATGTCAGCATAGGAGAGCAGCACGTTGCTGATGGTCTGAGGGAGAGAACGGGGAGAAATAATCAGAAACAAACACCCAGTCATTTAGAAAGGATGGAGAGATCCTAAGGTCCAGAAGGAACCAGGGGATGAACTGTGGCTTTAATAGTGCAGAGTGACTGACCCCAGGACACCAGGTCCAGCTCTTTCTGATGCTGACACTGTTTGACACCGCAACAAGAAACTGTGCATTGTGGGTAAAAGGATGAGTGACGCATCTGACTAGGCCACACAGTGGGTGCTAGGGGTCACGCGGCGCCTCACCTTGGCGAATCGCCTCATGTAGTGCCCCACAATCTGGGGGTCCGGACACTCCAGCTTCTTAATGATCTCGAAGCTCTGGTTGAGCTGGGAGAAGACATCCACCACCGAGCAGGAGAACAGGGCGTGCTCCGAGGTTTGCTGGAACTGAAGGAGAAGGAAAGTGAAGTGAGTAGGGAGCAGGACAGGAGAGTGGGGACAGCAGGGAGGGAGAGAGAGAGGGAGGCAGGAAAGAGAGGTGTGGGGGCGTCGGCTTTACCCCATCCTTCTTGTCCCGCTCCAGCGCCCCGTGCAGGAAGTCCCGCGAGACTTCCTCGTTCTCATCCAGCCACTGGATCACAAACGGCTCGAACCACCTGTGAACAGGAGAGCATGATGGGATAGGATGGGGAGCCGGCCAATGACACGGCTGGCAGATCAAACCTTTCAAATGTGAGGAGTGGCCACCGCGGCCCAGTGAGGGCCATCCTACTCCCCAGGCAGTGGCGGCTCCTGTCCGCCAGCAGGGGGCGGTACTCACGTGGGGTACTCGGGCACGCGGCTCTTGAAGAAGGGCAGGTCCTTGACGTACTCGTTGTACAGCCACTTCACCTTGAAGTGCAGGTTCATGTAGTCGGCGCTCTTGCACAGGCGGTTCTTGTCGTGCTCTGAGATGGGAAGAGGCAGACAACACACAGGCACACACACAGACACACAGACACACACGCACGCACGCACGCACACATGCAAACACGCACGCACGCACGCACGCACATGCAGCCTGGTGAGCAACATCAGTAGAAACCTGATCTCCAATCTGAAGCTAACAGCTTAAACCACTCGCTAACCGACTATCATCCAAAGCCCGGATACTAAATAAAAACTCTGATTGGCCTTCCCTTCGCAAATCCTAGAAACCCCCCATCCCTGGTGGCCATTTTCCACTGCGCGGATGTAAGACCTCCAGCAAACAGGAAGCCAGCATACAGCACTGTCGTGGGAATTTTGGGCTTGGATACTGGTTCAATGTGGAGCCAAACTGGACCTCGGGCTACAACAACACCAAAAGAACTGACTCATCTGGTGAGAGGCAGAACAAACCCAAACCCCACGGCTCCCCCTAGTGGCAGGGCAGGAGCACTCCACTCACCCTCCATGGCATATTTCATGTCTTGAGCGAACAGGTTCCACATGACCTCAGCGCTGATCTTCCCCACGTTGAGCTCCTGGGGGAACCTGCAGAAAAGAGGGCGTTCCAGCTGAGCACAGGGACTGGGAAGATTCTCACTTACTGGTGTGAGTGGCTTTCAAACACCATGAGGTGACCATGACCATTGCATCCACAAGCAGCACACCATCTGTGACCTGGAGTTTCATCAGCTATGTAGTCTCCACCATTATTGATTCTGGCAAGTACGTTCATGCAAGTATAGTGATCTTACACTGAAGAGCAGCCATACTGTATAATGAATAAAGGAAACCATACAGGCCACGGCAAAGATGCCAGGGGTTAACTCACTGGTTGAGGCAGGGAGTGTAGGAGTTCTTGTCCTCCTCGATGATGGACACGATGAGCGTGATGAGTTTGGACCAGAAGTCCAGGTTTTTGATGCTGGGCCCCTGTTCCTCTGGGGGCAACTCCCCTTTCTTTGACTGTTGGGAGAACAGGCAAGGGACAGAGTCACCCACAGACTGTGCCTGGACACAGAGCGCAGAGAACGTGGCACAGCCAGAGTACAGGGGAAAAGCAGGGGTGAGACACGGTACACTGAAGCACAGCCACAGAGAGAGGGAGGAGAGAGAGGACAGAGAAGAGAAGACAACCCACCAACAAGACTCTGGCTCCAAATATTTAAAAGTGGCAGACCTGGCTGCCCAGAGAGGACAGGCTGTGCTCCCACTGCCAGCGGGGAGAAACAGAGACAGAGGTGCACTTCCTACTGCACTGTGACAGATATTCTGGGATTAGAGAAACATTCTTCCCTAAATTTACATAGCTAATCCCAGAATTCCCACACCTGCTAGAATCACAACAACTCCCAATCCTACTGGGAGAGGGAGGAGGGAACTCAGTTGAACTGGCAGCCCAGTATGTGATCTCCTGTCACAGCCTGATGAATAGTGAGCCTGTCTCCCAATAATGCTCCATATGTTTATATGTAAATATCTTATGATGTGTCTTTATTGTAAATGTCTGTAATTGTCTATAGATTTTTGTTTTATGTTAATTGTATTTGTTTTGCTTTGGTAACACTGATTGTACTCATTGGTCATGCCAATAAATTATCTTGAATTGATAAGTGAATTGAGAGAGAGGGAAGAGAGAGAGGAGAGAGGATAGAGAGAGGAGAGAGAGAAGACAGTGAAGGGAGAAAGGGAGGAGAGTGGAGAAATAGGGAGGAGGGAGAGGGAGGAGAGAGAGAGAGGAGAGAGAGAAGACAGGGAGGGGAGAAAGGGAGGAGAGTGGAGAAATAGGGAGGAGAGAGAGAAGTGAGAGTAAGAAGAGAGGGAGGAGAGAGATGGAGGGAAAAAGAGAGGAGAGAGATGGAGAGAGGAGAGAGGGAGGAGAAAGATGGAGAGAGAGAGGAGAGAGGGAGGAGAGAGAGGGAGGCTCACCGGGTCGCTCTGGTACTCTCGGCTGTACAGCTCGTGACAGTTGTTGAAGATGTACTCGTACGTGGAGTTCAGGCAGGCCTTGACACAGTCCTTCACCACCTGGCTGGCCCGGGGCGGGCTCTGCAACTCCTGAACCTGGGGCACGGAGAGGGAAAACTGTGAGAAAGGAGAGAATGGAGAGGAAGAGAGAGGAGGAGTGGAGAGGACTGGGGAGGAGAGGCTTACCTTCATTCTGAAGAAGGTGATGCTGGTGAGCAGGTCCACAGTGGACTTCAGATCCTGCAGCCTCTCTGGACTGCTGGCAGGGAAGTTGTTCTGTGCAAACAGACAGACAGGTGGACAGACATGGGTGCACACTGTCAGACAGAAGGCACAAAGTGAGCTGTGGTGGATCCAGTCTTAATTTTATAAACATAGCTCCTGCCTCCAACCCCAGTAAACCACAGCTCCCAGTGCCTAAACCACTGAACACTTGTCCCTGTGCGTGCTGTTAAAATCAGCCTCTGCAAAGGCTGCTGGGTCATTGATGGGCAAAGTCTTGGGAGCAGACTACTGAGCATCCTGGGATTGGCAGCGGGGAGGCAGGGGTGTTGGTTGAAGTAACTGTCCTGTGTTCAGAGAGTGTGTGACAGTGTGGTCAGCCTTACCCTGTACATCGAGAGGTCAATCCTCAAGGAATTGTGCAGCTGGTCCAGGAGTTTCACAAACCTCTCCTTCTGCACAGGACAAATTACACAAAACAATCAGTCAGCGCAGCATATATGACCACTGTGTTATTACACTCTTGCAGTAGGCAGATCCTGAAAAGTGAAGGGTTGTCTTTGTGAGTACAAAACCAGGCGGTTCATCACTCGCTTCTGGCTGGTTTGTATTTATACCTGTGTGTTTACACACTGTATATATCTAAATATGCTCATATGCATGTATTGTGGAGTTTGGTCCACTGCCTCTGTGACTATGGCTATGTGACTGTAAAGTTGAGGCAGCGAGGCAGTGGAACGTACCCCGAAATTGGAGGCAGAGAAGCGGTCAGAGGCAGAGACATTGGTGGAGGCGGTGGTGTGGGCGTAGTAGGCGTTGATGTTAGCGAGCAGCGTGCTCATCACCGCAGGCACGCCTGGGCACATGTACTTCGAGGACAGGCAGGCAAAGTGTCTGTGGGAAACAAGGAAAATACAGTTTGAACTGTAATCTGTGGACGAGGGTCCAGAAGTGCCTTCATATCCCTGAGGGCATCTCAAGAACTGCAAGCCTGTACGTCTGCTCAGGCCTGCACAGTGTCAGCAGCCTACGGTTTAGGATCCTTCTCATGGGCTCTCCCATAGGGGCACAGTCCAGGACCCAACAAGCTCAGAAGAAGCTCTTCTTGATCTGCACATTGAGCAAAGTGCACTTTAGGTTACACTTAGTGGGTGAAGAGATACTCCTATGATCCTGCAGACTTGATTCTTTACCTTGGCTGCCTTGTGCTCGTGACACCTGGTTACAAGATCCCAGAGCATCCATACTGTTTCCCTGACTCCACACTCACGTCATCGCCTGGTAGATGGACTCCACGCCGTAGCGCATGGCAAACTCATCCACGATCTCCTGCGCCGTCTCCTCATAGTAAACCTTCCAGGCATCATCCCCCTTGGCGTCTGGGATCCTCACCACACCAGTATTTTGAATGTCTGTCACGTAGTGGAACAGGTTCTGCACAGGGGGCACACAGGCAGAGAGGGAGAGAGGGCTGGTGGAAGAGTCTCACTGAGGCAGGCAGATCAGAGATGACTGTCTCAGTGATATGTGCTGACCTCGTGCAGACAAGTGTACTGTACGTGATACGGCGCCACCTTCTCCTCGCCCTTGATCTCCACGCTGATGTGCAGCCGGATTGCCCCCGACACTGCGGACTTGTCTGTGCGCTTGTCTGAGCAAGAGATGAGACACAGATTCATCGTCCACCCCTCCATCACCTGATCATTCCTCTCTCCCTGCCATCCCACCCCTCCTCCGTGTGACTGACCCAGATTGTACCAGACATCCATCTCTCCGCTCAGCGTCCGGACCTCGATGATGGTCTGACCCAGGAAGTCGTCGGACTCCCTCTTGAACCGCTGCTTCACTCGGGACTTAATGTCGTCGTCCTCATCCCACACTCGAACCTTGATCCGGTCCGAAGAGTTGTGGCATTCGCTGAGAAGACGCAGAGAGAGAAGATGAGAGGGCAAGAGACGAGAGTGGGGGGGGAGGGAAAGAAGGAAAGAGGAGAGAAAGAGAGAGCAGGGAATGCAAAGGTTTTCCAAAACTTCCGGACAAGAACTATGGGGTGACACCTAGCCAGCACCCAAAGAGCAGCGCTGTCACGTGGACCAAGAGCAAGCTGGCATGTTGCAAACCTGGATCTTTCAAGGCCTGCAGAGAAAGTCCACAGCCCAGCGCTGGGGATGATAATGGCTGCACTGCTGCAAAGGGTCACTTGCCTTTGGGGAGGGGCTGTTGTGCCCTGATCTGTACTCACAAGTGGAAGTTCTCCTCCCAGACAGGGTTCAGGTTCCCGTAGATGGTTTTGGTCCTCTTCTTGGTCTTGCCCACCTGCACGGTAACATAGGGGTCGCTGGAGCCCGTCTTGTCCTTGGCCTGTAGACCCTGGGCACAGACCACTGCAGGGGATGGGCAGAGGCGCCAGGAGGTTAGCGAGCTACTACTTACAAACCAAATGTAAGATTCCTATGGATGTAATGTAAATCAATCTAGCCTTCATCAACACACCATCATTTTCCTTACTTAAGGCCCCCCCCCCAATCCTGACATGGCCTCTCCTTCTGGGATTTATCCTCTCCTTCCTGGCATGGCTTTAGTCCAGACGTCTCAGCTGGTGCTTCCTCGACGGGTCCTTACTGCCTCTTGCCTTCAGCCCTACTTTCCTCCACTCTAACATCTCTCCCCCTCTCTCGTGCTGTCCCTCACTCTGCTCTTCTGTCAGGGAGTCCACCCCTCCTCCTCTCTCTGACTCGCGGACCACCCCTGACTCCCGACCCCCCTGTCTCCCTTCCCTCCCCTCCGCCTCCTCACCGGTGATGCTGATCTTCGCCGACCACTTGGAGGTGCCGTCCAGCACACTCTGCTTGATCTGCTTCATCTGCTGCGCGTGGGAGGCCTTGGGCACCCCGAACACCTCCTGGATCAACTCGAAGATCTCCGGCTTGTTCCGCTCCCGGATCTTCATCCGGTCCTTCAGGACCATGATGATGTTCTGGGTCCGGTCCTCGGCTCCGTGCTTGGAGCTCTTCTCCGCCGCCCCTGGGTGCGAGAGAGAGGGGGGATAAGGAAGTGAGCGAGAGGGAGCTGCGGACAGGGAAGAGCGCGAGACCGGAGTCTAGAGGTGTCTCTCTCTCTCTCACTCTGCAGGCAGTCGGCGTTGAGCAGGTCCTGGCACTTCTCGTGGCACTTCACCCCGCACTCCGTGCAGCGCATCCCCTGCCGCGCGATGCCCCACAGCAGCCCCTCGCACTCGTAGCAGTAGGTGGGCGTGGTGGCCGTCCACACCTCGAAGTTGTGCGGTGTGGTGCAGGAGATGGGGTAGATCAGGGCCTGTAGCGTCTTGCGGTACACGTGGTTCTTCTGCAGAGACACCATCACAAAGTCAGACGGACGGGCCATCATGCGTTCAGAAGTCCCGGGTCGCCATCAGGTACCCGGTTAGAATCGGGCTCACGGCCCGACGGCCAGACCTACCAACTCCCACGCAAAGGAGTCGGGTGAACGGATACAGTGTGGATTTCAGACAGACACACTCACCAGCTCCTCGTTGTTCAGTGTGCTGGAGGCCAGCGCTGAGGTGATGCCTGCCTTACGAGACTGGACCAGGGACTGCGGGGAGACAGAGAGAGTGTGCGCGAGAGGGTGTTGGAGTGAGCGCCTCACTTGTGCCACCCGTGAAGCTGCATCTCTCTTCAAATCCCAGACTGTGTTCATGCACTCCCATGAGGGAGCTGTCACGGTCAGCTCCGGGCTCGAAGCGACCGCTGTTACCAACCTGAGCAGTTCTACCGGAAGGTAAACGAGTACTCACCATTGCCTGGGGCCGGCCAGGAGGGGTGAGGAAGAAAAAACAGAAGCGTTAGACAAGCAAGCTCTATTCCTGCAGCTCAGACAAAACAACACCAACAACGACAGACAGGGAGAAACACAGGACAGCCGGAGAGTGTTAGGGAACGGGAGGAGAAAAAGAGACAACTGATGAAGGGAGGGGCAGGGACTGAGAAACAGATATACAGGAAGACAGAAGAGATACAGTGAGGAAAGGCGCAACTGAGAGAGAGGAGGAGAGAGGGGAGGGGGAGCAGGTGCCTTTCAGGCAGACTGCCCAGGCCTCAGACACGTTTACACTGGTATGTACCTGTAAGCATGGCATCATTACAGAACTTTATGTGTGATTTTTTTTACCGTTAAACTTTGTCTGAGACTGTCCACTACCAGGCTGCAGAACTCTAACTCTCCATGGCCCATATGACTAATTGGCATCGGGCAGTAAACGTGTCTGAGACTGCCAGGGCAAGGCAGCGAGAGGCTGGGGCCCCCTAGTGGTGGGAGGAGTGAAAGCTGGAGCCACAGTGCAGCAGCCCTGATCTACACTGTAAAAAGATAACTAAGCCTGGGGAAAATCACTTCTCGGCCGACCTACCACAATTTAGTATTCTGATAATTACGATATCTGTGACCATCCCTCTGTTTGTAAATAACCACTTTTGCCTGCTTGATTTTATTTCTTTGGAAAATGAAACTGGAATAATTTTACCTGAAGTTCCATGCTTCCTGGTGTTCCAGGCGAAAGAAAACAATATAAAAAAATCTGTAATGAACTAAATCAGTTGAGTCATTGGATAATTAAAAATAAGAGGGGTGGAGGGATAGGTGTGGCTCAAACTTCCCTGTCTCCCAGATCTACCAATCAGCAACAGCAGCGAGTCAGCCAATCAGAATCCACTCCCACTCCCAGCCAATAAGAGGTCTCTCTTGCTGCAGTGATCGATGATTCAGGGCGTGGCAACGCTGGAGTCCCTGCAGCGGGTGCGTTCCCTAAACTGACACCCCTGATCTGTGTGTGTTGAGCTGCTCTGTGAAAAGCACGCTCATAATCTAGGGATGCCTCAGCAGGACAATAAAAGGAATCATTTTAAATTTCCTGCATGGTTTGCTCATTTTTACAGCAGCTTTCTTCGCCTTGTCATGTTTCTCTGCAGTTTGTGTGGCAGCTGACTGTACCTCAATGCGATGCACTTCACAGTGATGCATTTCTTTTCTCTGTTAGCACGATTCCCCAGAAAGGATCTGTAAGGTAGGCACCCTGGTGTACAGGTCAGTGCTTCCCAATCTTGGCTATAAGTGGTACCATAGATTCTTTGAGTCACCTGTTGTCCTCACTCATAGAGCCTTGGGTACATCAGGAAGGGATTTGATAGAGGTGTCTGAGTCGTATACTACAGTGCTGTAGGGCCTGTAATAATAACACCCTGCTGGCTGGGTTGTGGTTCTGTCCAGAATGGATTCTGTTAGCACTGCAGGCGGGTCACTGGTGACGCACTGAAGCTTTACTTTTTTATAAATTTAGAATCACTAATTGGTTTTGTTACAGTACATCCACCTGATTTTGAAATCGTGAATTATGTGCTTTTCACACCTTGTTGCTCGGCTAAAAACCCCACGATCGCACTTTTGAGCCAATCATCTTTTAACACATCACATCCAGCTCCGCCCCATACTGGAAGAACAGCTCTGATTGGAGGAGAGGTGTCACTCACAGCACTGCGAGCCTGCAGGCCCCCAAGAGGCTGCAGGGATCACTGTGAGAGTAGAGTCCTCCCTGCAGACTGACCTCACCCCCAGCAGTGCTCAGGCAACTGTGCGCCACCACCTGGGGAATTGCTATCACAGTCCACTAGTGATAGGGCCCAGGCTCGAACCTACAACCACAGAGCTCAGCCTGTACTGGTTGAGCCACTAGGAGGCCGACACCGAAGACTTCTACCTCAGTGTTGGCTCTTCACGGGGCTTTTGTTTCTAAATTCGTTTACTGGTTCCTAGGATTTGAATTTTCAATTTATCTAAAACAACTGCCGTTAAAAGGATGTTTAAAATGAGATCCTGTAAACCGAAGAAGATGTAAAAGAAAATAATTCTTTCTTCAAAATCCCACAGCACAAACAAATCTTCTGTTATTTTTACTGTCACTTGTGCTGTGGAATTCAGACTTTATTGGTGTATATACAGTATAACTTAGTCTCTAAAAGTGGAAATGGGAATGGAAGCCACCAGAGAGCAGCCAATCGCACGATGTGCCACAAGTCACATGACAGAGAACAAAGTCACATAGGAAGAAAATCGCTGTCTCCTTCAGAGGGGCGTGGCCCTGCACTGCCCAGCCACACCCCGTATGGCCAGGCCATCCTCAGCCTGGCACTGCAGTTAACACAGGGGGGGCAAGGGCCCTCCTCCTGAAGAGACAGTACAGGAAAGCGCACAGAGACACAGAGGCAGAGAGAGAGGGACAGAGCGAGAGGAAGCTTGGGTTCCAGAGATCACACTGGTTTAGGGTTTGGCAGCACTCAAAATACAACAACTGACCCACTGCTTTCAAACATACAGCACATACGAAAAAATAAATAAATAAAAAGAAATCAAGGGGGTAAGACAAAACGCATAACATCTGGTTTCAAAACCCAGACTTAAGGGGGTGTGAGGAGGTGAGATACAACCCCACAGTCCTGCCCTGGAAGTGGGGAGTCCTGCACAGCTCAGGTCCTGGTTTGGCCTGTAGGTCTGACTGTGCAGCACAATAATTCCTGCCTTGCCCTGAGCAAGCAGGACCAGACGGAACAGGACAGAGCCAGGATTCCTCTACACTGGCTCATGATCTCCAGGCTCATGAGCTCTGGTGACCAGTACAGAAATGTGCAACTTCATAATCCTGTAACACACAAGGGGTCAATTGAGTTGTCATTCACTGTGACAGCCAGCATTTATCTGCATCGCTTTTTGCTGTTTTGACTTGCAAGATTTCCATGGCGACCAGCTGGAATCCAAACTTCCTGTCAGTGCTGCCCAGGCAGGAAGCCAGCATGCAGCGGGGGGGGGGGGGGGCGTGTCCACAGATGACTGTCGCTCGATAAAGGGGCGGCGCCCTTCTCATGGGCAGGTGGCACAGAGTTCTCATCAAAGTTAACGTTCGATCTCCTTCAATCAATTAATCAATTAAAGACAAATCGTTAACTTCGGCTTTTCCAGGAAGACTATGGAATTGATTTCTTGGGTGGTTTCTGTTTTTCTGTGGACATTATTTTCACTACGTCTTAAATATTGCTCTTGCTCCAATTTGGCTTATGCCAGATATGTGCTGACCCACGAGGAAATTGCTCGTAGCTGAGTGTTAATGCGTCACAGACACAGGCTGGATACTTGATCAGACACATGAGAGAGAACCGCAGTGTAACAGCTACTTCTATGAACGTATTGCATCATCCATATGTATTGGAATCTATAGTTCTAAGGTATTTACTAAGATCCATAAGGACATAAGAAAGATGACAAATGCGACGAGGCCTTTCGGACAATCTGGCCCATCGCGCTGCTAGTAAACAATTGAACTGCGGATCTCGCCTGGTCTTTTCTTCCAAGGAGCCCGAGGGTCAACAGCACAGTTGATTGTCCTGTTCCTGACCCCTACAACTCTTTGTGCTCAGTAGTCTCAGTTCTCACTGCCCCTTCCTGTGACTTGCATCCACCTGCTGACGCTGGAGAAGGCCAGGACAGCTCTGGGATTCTCCACCCTGCCTCTGTGCAGAGGTTATTGCCGGGAGCCAGCTGGATGGGATGGTAGCAGGCACGAAGGAGTATGAGAGGCGTGTGGCCTGGCTGTCTCAGGCTGGGGGAAGGGCTCGCTAGCAGAGTTTCTGTGGCCAGGGAGGCTGCCCTGCCCCTTTAAGCACAAGCTCCTCCTGTCCTGTGGTGAGCTCACCAGGTCGCTGACAAAGGGGAGGGACTTGCGGCGGGGCTTAATGTCGGGCATGCTGTCAATGCTACGCAGGAAATTAACCGCGGCTCCTCTGCTCACACCGCCACACAGCGCAAAACCCAAAACCAGAGAGACACACAGAAACATCCACAGGGTCAGAGAGCAGCGACACACAGCTCAGGAAACCAGGAGTCAGGAAAAGAAGAAAGAAAAACGATAAGGCAGATCCAGAAAAACCAACACGAAGCTAAAAAATAAAAACAGAAGGCGAGTGGGCGAGTCTCCCGACAGCAGCCGTTCCTGCAGAGGAGAGTCTGTGATCCAATCAGCCGGGAGGAGGGAGGGTCAGTGAGCCAATCAGGCGGGAGCGAGGAGAGTCTGTGAGCCAATCAGGTGGGAGGGAGGAGGTTCAGTGAGCCAATCAGGTGGAAGGGAGGGGAGTCAGTGAGCCAATCAGGTGGAAGGGAGGGGAGTCAGTGAGCCAATCAGAAAAAGAAAGAGGAGAGGGGGGTCGCTGGGTTCACAAGGAGCTCAGAAGGATGTGGAAATTTCAAGGGACACTTGAGAAGCCCTTGAGCCAATCTGAACACAAAAGGAGACATCAGTGAGTCAATCAGTAAGCAAGAGCAGAGGGTCACTGAACACACCAGTAATTACCGGCACCAGGGGGTGCCAGGATCCAACCAGGAGAGAGCTGAGAAGCCAATGATCTGACAATGAACTGAGTGGGACGAGCCATTCCAAAAAAAGGGGGGACAATTATCGTACAAAGCCAATCGAAAGAAGAGGAGGATTTAGTTAACCAATGCGGGCTGAAATGGTGTGGTCAGTAAGCTAATGAGAGGAAAAAGGAAAGAAAATCACAAACTGTAAGTTCAGAAAATGCACAGAGAGAGAAAGAGAGGTTGGTAGAGAGACCGCAGAAGGGACGAGAGTGTGGGAGAAATGAGATGAGCTTCAGTGAAGGGGGAGGTTAGTTTGGCACAGTAAGGACGGGCGCTTCTGGCTCCTAAGGGGAAGGATATTTTTTCAGGGTAAGAAGACGAGGGGGATGGGGTGTCATAGCTCTCACCAAGTCTCTAACTAGAGGGATGGCTTTCCTCTTTCGGAGGTCCGGCATGCTGTCTATGCTATATAGAGCACCGCCTGGCCTGTGGAGAAACAGCAACACCACCGTAAGGGACCCCAGACACCCCCCTGGGGCACTCAGACTGGGGTACAGGGACAACAAGAGCCCGCGTGAGTTATACAGCTTACAACATTTAACCCGTAGTAAAATGTTCTGGGGTAATAATAGATTGAACCAAGCCCCACGTTCAAGACAGATTTAAGGGGCAGACTTTGTAGGGGGAGGAGGATAACCCAACAAATACAAAACCCAAGAGATTTTCCACCTGAGCAACTTCCCCCAGATAACAGAGGCTTTAAGCAACACCTGACTCTGAAAAGAGTTTTAACAAGGAGATTTCAGACTTACCTGTGTGAGTAATATAGACAGATAGCACAGGGAAAGAATGAGTCAGCACCCTTTCCTCTTTCTCACACACATAACAGGGGAGGCTCCTCTTGCTGGATATGTCCTCATGACATTCCCACATAGTCGATACCTGGGTGCCTCAAAAGGAGCAGCTAATTGTTCCTGTAGGCAGTGTGTTATCAGAGGAAAGGAAACTCTCGTTCTCCGCGATTCGAAGATTAAGGCTGCCAAGACGTTACGACGCAGTTGGTGTGAGCAGTGGGATACTGCTCACAGCTCCATGGCAGATGAGCATTGCCTGTATCCAGATCCACCCAAGACTCAGCAATGGGTGTACCGGTGAGGGTGGGTTTATCTTGGGGGATCGGATCCAGTGGGGGTTATAACACCCTCCTGATTCATTCACAATTCAAGACAATTACATAATTCTTCAGGCCCCTGGGCAGAACATTTATGAGGGTCTGAGACAAGTTTCGCTTGTGATCAGCAGTGTCACAGCTGGAGAGAGAGACTGGGCTAACAGGTTTAGAGATACAAACATGCAAAATGGCTTTCCCTGTTGACATAGCTCTCGATGATCTTTACGAACAGCCGTCTAAGGACTTTAACGAAGTGTGCCAATGAGACAACGTAGTGAAACGTAGTCTCCTCAGCACTGCTACAGTGAGACAGGCTGGGAGAAGTCTTAAACCACCTCTTCCCATCTCTCAAGCAGCCTGCCTCCCTCTCTCTCACTCTCCCACGCACTCTTTCCTGCTCTCTGTCATGACACTACTGAGATCTGGGCATCGAGACAGGCAGCTGCCTCACAGCAGAGAACTGGAAGGCAGTGAGGAAGAAAGGGAGAGAGAACCGTGAGTGTGCATCGATCTGCTACTCTCTTACTCTACTACAGCAGCACAGCACTGACCACGGAGATGCAGCACTGAAAACATCACAACATTTCATCACCTCAAAATGAATCTGACAAATATAGATTTTTGTTTCAATTCCTCATGAGAGGAGAAAAAGACCAGCAATCTTAAACTGCATTTTGCATCTTTTGCTACAAGAGCTCACTGCATTTCAATAGCAAAGTATTACACACTTGTCCCGACTCTTCACAACAGCATGCTATAAACCCAGCTGTGTGTTTGGAAGCAATCAGACACCACCACTCATGCACACGTCTTTAAAAGAATTTCACAATGAACCCACAGACTACCAGTCAGAAGACACTCACTTTAGTGTGCATAGCTGCACCCCAGCTTTGCACTGTTCCAGTTACATCTCCAAATAACTGAACCAGACTGAGCAAAACCAGGGTCTGGCAGCTGGCACTTGGGGGTGCACTCCCTCAAAGATCAAGAGGGGTGACCGTCACCTGAACCGACAGACACACCATGAGCCTCATCATATATAACTATAAGATTCCCACCCCTTCTATGGGCACTTACAGGACAGGTCTCTGGGCATAATGAGCAGCAGGTAGCCTGGCTACAGTACTGTGCAGTACTGAATTCTACACTGTGCTGCGGTATTTCAACTTGTCTGTTGTTGATCCCAGACCTGTGGTACCCTACTGCCTGGAGATTTGGAAGTGAAAATGGAGACTTACCCGCCTTTAAACCACAGCGACTGAGAGCCAGCTCCCTCTCCTCGGGCCTGCAGAGAAAGAGACAGATCAGGGAGGGAGTGTCATTCCCCTAGACTGTTAGTGGCACTAGGGGGTCAGCACTTACAGTCTGACTGACTCTCTGACCTCAACCAGGAAGAACACTTTTCTTAGAGTGACAAATAGTGTGCTTCTGGCTGATCATAATAATAATTAATAATTGCTTACAATATAGCACTTTTCTGGACACTCCACTCAAAGCGCTTTACAGGTAATGGAGACTCCCCTTCAACACCACCAGTGTGCAGCCCCACCTGGATTATGCGACGGCAGCCATGGTGCGCCAGAACGCTCCCCACACACCAGCTCTCAGTGGGGAGGAGAGCAGAGTGATGAAGCCAGTTCAGAGATGGGGATTATTAGGAGGCCATGATTGGTTAGGGCCAATGGGAAACTTGGCCAGGACACTGGGGTAACACCCCTACTCTTTTCGAGAAACGCCCTGGGATTTTTTATGACCACAGAGAGTCAGGACCTCGGTTTTACATCTCATCCAAAGGATGGCGTCTGTTTACAGTATAGATTCTCCTCTTCCAGCAGATTCCTGATTACCGAATGGAACTGACTTTGCTTGTAACAAACCAACAGATCAGATCAATCCTGCTGAATATCCCAGCCTGGCAGTCTACTCAGTACTACAAACATTCTTTCAATATTTCTACTTACATTTACTTCTTTAAACCAACTGATTTTTACATTTCAGTGGGGACAGTTAACAGCAATTACAATCTCACTTTTGTACTTAATGAAACATGGCTTCTTTTTTGCAAAACAGCAGTTTCTTTTTTAATATCATGTGAAGCCTTTTGTTTAACCAAGAGCATAAACCCTGTATTTAAATCTCATTCACAGCACTGTTCCTTCCCCCAGCTGTGGGCGGGGAAAACATCCCAAAAGGCCAATCACACAGCCGTCAGCCTGGCTTGATGGCCCAATCAGCACACAGGGCCTCACACACACCCACCTGCCAGCCTGCTCCAGCGCCCGCCAATGACAGAGGACAACATGAAAATCGCTATGGAAACGTCAAAAAACTGGAAAAAAAAACAACAGAAGCGAAACAGAGATGGGGAAACAAAATGTTTTTAAAAAAAGGGATGAGAGACAAAAATGTGCATAAAAATAATAATGATAATAATTATATTAAAACAATAAGCACAACCAAATCAGAAGAAGAAGCAGGTGAGGCAGGGCAGTCAGGGGGGAGGAGGCCGAGCAGGAGGTGTATGAAGGGCCACAAACCCCAGATCGAGGACAAGATCTGAGACTGGAAAATCACAGCGGGGAGCCAGCTGCCCTGCTCCTCATCCTCAGCCGGCCAGCGTGCGGGCCGAGCGATCCCTCGCCTGCAGCCAGCGGGCACGTGTGAGAGTGAGCGGGCGAGCTGCAGGCCGCCTGGAGACAGAAGGACGACCGGGGGGCCGCAGAGGTGGGAGAGACAGAAACAGACCGGAGAGACCAGAAAAGACCGGAGAGATGGAAAGAGACTGGGGATACTGGAGATACTGGAGAGACTGAAGAGATCGGAGAGACCAGAAAAGTCCGGAGAGATGGATAGAGACTGGAGAGACCAGAGAGATGGATAGAGACTGGAGAGGGACCAGAGAGATGGATAGAGACTGGAGAGACCAGAGAGATGGATAGAGACTGGAGAGACCAGAGAGATAGATAGAGACTGGAGAGCGACCAGAGAGATAGATAGAGACTGGAGAGGGACCAGAGAGATAGATAGAGACTGGAGAGGGACCAGAGAGATGGATAGAGACTGGAGAGACTGGAGAGATGGATAGAGATTGGAGAGACCAGAGAGATGGATAGAGACTGGAGAGAGACCAGAGAGATGGATAGAGACTGGAGAGAGACCCGAGAGGTTGGAGAGAATAGAGATACTGGAGAGATGGATAGAGACTGGAGAGATTGGAGAGACCAGAGAGATGGATAGAGACTGGAGAGAGACCAGAGAGATGGATAGAGACTGGAGAGAGACCCGAGAGGTTGGAGAGACTAGAGATACTGGAGAGATGGATAGAGACTGGAGAGATTGGAGAGACCAGAGAGATGGATAGAGACTGGAGAGAGACCAGAGAGATGGATAGAGACTGGAGAGAGACCCGAGAGGTTGGAGAGACTAGAGATACTGGAGAGATGGATAGAGACTGGAGAGATTGGAGAGACCAGAGAGATGGATAGAGACTGGAGAGAGAACAGAGAGGTTGGAGAGACTGGAGAGACTGGAGAGATGGATAGAGACTGGAGAGATTGGAGAGATGGATAGAGACTGGAAAGACTGGAGAGACCAGAGAGATGGATAGAGACTGGAGAGACTGGAGAGGTAGGAGCAACAGAAGGGATGGGAGAGATCAGAGACGTGGGGGGAGATGGGAGAGACGGGAGCTGGGCTGGGCCTCGCGCGCCCGTCTTACCTCCTGCAGCTGCAGGCGGACCTTGTTGAAGACGCGGTGCCAGTTGGCCTTGGCTCTTGACGTAGAGTCCAGGGCCTCAGCCGCAGCGAAGCTGGGAGTGACAGGGGGGATAGGGAGGGAGCAGGGAGGGGGGAGGGACAGAGCTTTAAGACCTGTCAACACAAAGCACTGGAAAGCTTATTTCCCATATACACGCCCCTGTGTTCTCCAACGCTTTCCTGCGCTGGACCCATGGGCTCACCTGTCTGGCTTCTCTGGGGGGAAAGCGGGGGCACTCTGGGTGGCAGGGGGCTCTTCTTTGATGGGGGGAGCCTCAGCAGGGACTGGAGCCTGGGGTACCTGGGCGGGGGTCTGCGAGGCGGGGGCCGGGGCAGGGGGATGCTGTATCTGGGCCTGGGCCTGGGCCTGGTGGAGTGAGGCCTGTTTCTCCAGGGGCGGGCGGGGGGCGGCGGGGGTCTCGAGGGCCGGGGCGGGGGTGAAAGGCGGCTCGGGCTCCTCCCGGGGGGCGTCGGGGGGGTACAGGTCCTCGTCGTCTTCGTACAGCTCCTCCTCGTAGATCTCGTCCTCCTCCGGCTCGTAGAGCTCGGCCTCTTCCTCGTCGTACAGCGCCCCCTCCTCTCCGCCGTCCTTGGAGTAGCCGCCCTCGTCGCTGTACCCCTCCGCGGGCTCGTCGGGGTCCCAGTCCGGGGGCAAGGAGTCCTTGCCGTAGCTGACCGAGCTGTGGCAGGAGTGGTAGGAGTCCTCGGCCTCGGGTTCGTCGTACAGCTCCGAGCCCTGCAGGCTCTCCCCGTCGTCCGGCTCGAACTCCTCGCTCAGCTGGGAGCTGCCCTGGCTCAGCTCGGCCGAGGAGGCGTAGCGGCTGCTGCCTGTGGGGCTGCGCCCGGGGAGACAGAGGGCCAGAGGCGGGGGGGGGTCACGCGGAGACTCAGGCCTCCGCGTTGACCGCCACGCGCTCCCGGTTAGCAATCACTAATCATTCTTAAGAACGCACGAGACCCCCTACGCGAGAGAGGGCGTCTCTCTCCGGTCGCTTCAGAACAACCCGCTGGGGCCGCCCGCTGACCTGGCGACGGGATACAACTGGCCCACGCCAGGAGAAGCCCACAGCCCCCAGCCTCCACATTCCCAGTCTCGGTCCTTCCCGGTCTCCCAGCTTGTCGCAGTTGACCGAACCCTCCTTTCCCAGGTACACGTTCATTCCCGTATCATAACTTATTAAATTTCAGGAAAAAGAGAACAATGTCCAGCCCACCACCTCCTACCACCCAAAGAAAGGTCATCTGCAGGGTGCTTCGGAATAAAACATTTTATCATCGACCTCCAGCCCCTCAGATAAATCCGAAAAACACGAACAGTTACATGAATAAGTAAGTGGCTTTTGCATCTGCTACCAGCAGGAAGGAGGAGAGCACACATACAGATACAGGGAGAGCTATGGAGGCGGTCCAGTACTCGGACAGCGGGAGAGAGGTGGACACCGCGGGGACCAGCGCATGCACACAGCAGGGATGATGGGACACGTCCACCAACGACACCACAGCAGGACCGAGCCACAGGCTGGAGCAGCGGGGGGGGTGGGGGGTGGGGGGGGATCGCGGTGCGGTAACCCACCTATCAGAGAGTGAGTGCCTACTGTCTAGAGAGTACTGGCGGCTGGTCCGCCGGCTCGAACCCGAGGCCGACTCGAGATCGCTGCGGCCGTTGGTGGCGGAGTCTAAGCTACCATAGCGTCTGGCAGAGGGGGGGGAAGGCAGGAAAGGAGGAGCGTCAGTATGGACGGGCCACACGCACAACACGCGCAGCGCCAGCTGAGCGAGCTCTCGGCTGCACAGAGGCCCCTCTGTGAGCTCTGCGACAGCAGCGAGGGCCAGGGGCCCCGGGAGCTGAGTTCTGGGCATCTGGGGTCCAGTTCTCTGATCTGCTGAAGTGTGCGAGGAGCTGCAAAGCCAGTTTTTACTGGTAGACAGTTCTCCCTGTTTATAACAATCCTAAGAAGGAGCTGTAGTACTCCTGTAACCAAAGTAAGGCCGTTGTCTTGTTTTTATGAAGCGGGACATCTTGTTGGTCCTGGTTTACCACATTCAGCAGTGGTGACCCCTCCGACTGTATTGATCTACTCTTTCAGCTCAGCCCCAGGCAGCCCAGATGGTTCAGTGGACTGAGGCCCAGGGAGTCAATAACCCCACTGCCACAGCAGAGCTCCTGCTTGAGCACAGAGAACTGCTCGTCCCCTCTCTCGTCACCCTGAAGCCCGGAGACTCCATGCAGCAGAGAGCTTCACCGATCGCTGAGCGCATTCGTGTGAGCACTGCTTTCTGAGCACATGCACACACGCGCGCACGCACGCACGCACGCACGCACGCACGCACGCACGCACACACACGCGCGCAGAACAGTCCCGCACACACGCGCTCCGCCAGGGGTCTGGCCCTGGGTTTGTATACACAGTCAGGAAGGACTGCAGACTTGTATACAAACTGCAGAATCTCCACAGCACGTGTGTAGGTGCTCAGGGGACTGACAGGCTTGTGCACCATGTCCTTGGGATGCACAGGGCCTGAACGCCATGCAGGGGACTGATAGAGGCTGGATTCTGCAAGGGGCTTGTGTACAGCAGACACAGATTTCTGCAGAGCTTGAATACAATGTCCTTGTTCTCGATAGAATACGCCTGAACTGTTTTCTACAGGATTAGCATACAACAGAGGCCTCTATACATCTTATGTACAGTGTCAAGGGTTTCTATAGGGTCTGTTTACATGTCAGGAGCCTCTATATGGCCTGTGTCCGGTGTTGAGGATGTCTAATGGTCTTACGTACAGTGTAAGGGGTTTCTATAGTGTCATTCTCTGACACTGCAGTGGCACTTCAGAGACACTAGGAGTCAGCGTTCACAGTCTATGTTCTCAGGAGCCTCTGCATGGCCTGTATACAGTGTTGAGGGTCCCTATGGTGTCTACAGTGTCAGGGGCTTCTAGAAGGTACAGTGTCGGGGTGATTTCAGTAGAGGTTTACAAGCTGTGATGAAAAATTGTTACTTACAAGTTAAACCAACAACCAACAAAAAAGATTTCAGACCCTGTGTGACTGTGCAGCTGTCATCAGCAGTCACCTGCCCCTCCTCTCCGGAGGGCATCTCCATCCACTCAGGGACTTCGAAATACAACGACATCAAAAACACTGGATCAAATTAATATCAAATCCAAATCTTATAGAGGTTTACCATAGTAAATCTGCTGTTTTGGCAGTTTTACCATTCTTTTACCATGCCCATACCATACCAGGGCAGTACTCTGCCCTGGTACCCTTCATTGCCAGGCTGAGCCTTCTCTCTGTTGGGCTTAACTGCCTTGTTGTCAGCTTTTACCATGGTACACCACGGTAACATCTAGAGGGGAGGGTCAGCCGTCCAGGGGCAAAGGGAACTGGGTGTTGCTTGTGCTACCTCATCGCCCTCTGGTGGTCGGAGTAGTCCAGCTCACAGCTGTGCATGGAGTCGGTGTAGGAGTCGCGGGAGCTCTGGTGCTGGTGCCTCATGGGATACTGGTGGACCGAGGCGTTGGGCTGGGAGGTGGTGTAGTAAGGCGGCGGGATGCTGTTGCTGGTCTCGCTGCGGTAGTCGCTGTCCCTGTCATCCACGGCGCTGTCGGGGTCGTCGTCTGCCGAGAGAGACAGCGCGCGGCTCGTGAGACAGTGCCTCTGGGGCAGCTGCAGACACAGACCGACACCGCACCTCTGGGATAGGGAACATGCGCCCCAGGAGAGGATCCGGCTTCGGGCCTATGGGATCCTCAGGATGTTCTCTCGGAACAGACTCGTGTCAATACTGAAGGACTGACTGACACACTGACTGCCTAACAGCCCAGGGAGAAACTCTTCTGATGAACAAGGAGCAGAGAGAAACACTCACTCTGTTGGTCTCCCCACAGATTCCAGTTACCTGCAGAAAAAGAGAAGAACAGAGGAGACACAGTGGCAGACATCGGCACCTGAAGCACTGCCATCCCCCGTGTAACAAGAGCAACAAGTACTGTCAGAGACACAGCTCAGATTCCTCCAGGACACCTCCCTCTGAATTAGCGGCACCACATTTGTCCCATCAAAGGTATTCTAGTGAGCTAAGCAGGACAGGCTGCTGGGAATGAGATCTGCAGACAGCGAGAGAAACAGCTCAGATCAGCGCACCTACAGAGCTCTGCTCGATCCCTCCACCGCTGGCGTGGAATTGAAAGCAGAATCACGACCTTGCGGCGCTCCAGCGGGTCGATGTCACCGATGGAACACAGCCTGAGAAAATCAGGGAAAGACGCCCTGGCAGCCTGGCAGCCTGGCAGCCAGCCGCTGGCGGAGAGCCGCCTGGGACTCACCATGCCAGGCGCAAAGCTGGGACTGACCTGCGGCTCTTGGCCGGCTGTGTCTGCTCCGCTGCACCCCCCAGCCTCATCACGGGGGGGGAGGGGGGCAGGCGGGCAGCACCCCCATGTGGCTCAGCATTGGGAGATGGGCGCTCGGAATCCCGCCTACCAGCGGGTCCAGGAGAGACCCGATGGCATCGGCTTCATCACGGCGTCCTGACCATCTGAGTCCGGGGCTCGGCGTGCCTGGCCTCGTTACTTCGGTTTTATTCCCTGTCCCTGTTCCTGATCCCGGATTTTAACCGTGTTTGTCTTCTCTTGGATGGATCACCCGGTTTTGGACCCTGGACTACGCCCCGGATTTTCCCCTTGGACTGCCTGGACTTGTTTGCCATCGCCACGCCCCCCGAGCATCGGATCGCCGTCATCACGCCCCCCTGTCCGTCAACCCATCCTGATCCTCCCCGTCTCCTCCCCTGATGTCCTACTCCACTTACTTCCGGATTATACCGTCTGCATAGGGTCTCGAACTACGCTTCCCGGGAGCCTGGACCAGCTCCCGTTACACCACCAGCAGGCCAGGGTCTCCGCTGGCATTAATAATCTCCTGGCACAGGGGCGAGCTCTGGCCTGCCAGCACCCTCCCCGGACAGCAAGAGAGAGAGTGTGGAAGAGCGATACTCACAGCACTGTGTGCCCGGGACGGGGAGGGGCCTCTCCTGCACTTCCTGGTAGGTGTACTGATGATACCGACAGAGACAGAGAGAGACAGACACTGTGAGCCACAGGCAGCAGCAGCAGCAAACCAGTACAGGCTGAGCCCCTGGCAGGAGCAGGAGGAGACACAGGCCTAGCGCTGTGATCGTTTTGTGCTTTTCGCAGCTCATCGGACAGTAAGAATTACCAAAGGGAGCAGACCAAAGCCCTCCCCACGTGTCTTGGCATTGAAAGGCCTTGTAGGCAGAGAACTACCCGATTCTAGACAAGGGTGAAGAAACCAGCTCACATCCTGGTCTCTCATGGCGTTCAGCTGCTCCAGTTTTTTGGCCCAATAGCGTGCTTCCTCTTCTGGGATATCTGGACCACAGACAGGAACACAGGGAAATGTCAGAATGGTATAAAGAAGGAATGAAGCCCATCAGAGCTCACTCTTCTGCACACAGAGGGGCATTCTTTTACATACAGTCTTCCACAATGACCACTGTCCTCTATACTGAGCAACACTCTCATAGAGGTGACCACTGACCTCTACGCTGTCTTATACCACCTGTGTTTTTAATGTGTTGTATCCTGCTCTGATCTTTCCACTGAGTCCTGGGCTAATGTTTAAAACCCTCACAAGGAAGGACTTAGGAAGTCTTTTCCTCTGCAACCTGTCTGTCCAATCTATTGAACTACATTTTACTGTGTTTTGAGAAAAAACCTCCTTCTGCCCTATAATCAACATGACCTCAGACAACTACCGTCACACATGAGCAGCAGGGAAAAGCTCTGCACTTACCCAGTGGCAACTCGAAGCGCGTGTCCAGCAACACACGATGGAATGTAGGATCCTTCGTTCCACAGATTTCATTGTCTGCCATGATGACCTGGGAATCAAGGGTCAGCCACTCCCCTGGGCCTTCCTATTGGAAGAGAGAAAAACAGACACTCCCCTAAGCTTTTCTATTGGAGGGAGGAAAAAACAGACACTTCCCTAAGCTTTCCTATTGGAGGGGAGAAAAAAAGACACTCCCCTAAGCTTTTCTATTGGAGGGAGGAAAACAGACACTCCCCTAAGCTTTTCTATTGGAGGGAGGAAAAAACAGACACCCCCCTAAGCTTTCCTATTGGAGGGGAGAAAAAAAGACACTCCCCTAGCTTTTCTTTCGAAAGGAAGAAAAACACCCACATTTTTTAAGTCCTTGTGACAGAAGACTGCTTGTTTGTCACTGCACTTACACTGTACACTGCTGTAACATCAGCTTTCTGCACAGGTCTGTACAGAGAAGGAGCTCTTGAAACCAAAAAGCGACGATCAGGGCTGCTGGCTGGACTGGCAGACAAGCCGATGGACGGGAAAACAGGTCTCAGCGCCAGTGCGAGAGCACACAGGGGGACCGTACCTCGTTTGACTGCCTGATGTTGCGCAGGGGGATCCACACGGTACCGACCATGGTGTCCCAGATCAGGCCCTTGTTCCAGACCTCCACCGTCAGGCCCAGGTCTAACCTGTTGATCTCACTGCGGGGAGAGAGAGTGGGGACGCTGAGGCTGGATAGCAACGTGTTACTGCACCAAAAAAGTCAGGACCTATTTACACAGAAGGGCATTTACTGGAGTGATCTGAACCCACAGCTTCCCAGGCACAAGTCCTGGACACTAACCTCACTCAACACTGCCACCTACAGGGAGGCAGTGTGATGTAGCCGAGAGAGTGAGAGGCAGGAGTGGAAGAGTGACAATCACACACACATTCCAGTCCTTCACAGCCACTGGTCCCTGTTCTTCACTGCCGGGCTTTACTGAATTAATTATTGACCTAAGATGTTAAATCATCTGTTTTTGTAAGTCTTAATCAGTTGCTTATTGATAATCATCTGTGAAACCTGCAGGACTGCACCCCCCTCATGGCCCTGGTGCTATTGATAAAGCTCTCGCTGCGCCAGGACTCTCCACAGCTCTCCTCCGTCAGATCACACAGCCTCCAGGAGCTCACGTTCCAGCCCCTGTAAGGATGGGCTGGAAACAGGGAAGGAAGGCTTCCCTGCCAGCAGCCATATCACCCTGCAGCTCCCAGCTGGCAGCCCCACTGGAGCCCAGCAGGTGTGAGCCTGGTCAGTACCTGGAGGGGAGACTCCTGGGAAAGCTAAGGCTGCTGCTGGAAGAGGTGTGAGTGGGGACAGTAGGGGGCGCTCACCCTGCGGTCTGTGTGGGTCCTAATGCCCCAGTATAGTGACGGGGACACTGTACTGTAAACAGGCGCCGTCCTTCGGATGAGATGTAAAACCGAGGTCCTGACTCTCTGTGGTCATTAAGAATCCCAGGGTGTCTCTCAAAAAGAGTAGGGGTGTTACCCCAGTGTCCTGGCCAAATTTCCCCCTGGCCTTTACCCATCATGGCCTCCTGATAATCCTCATCTCTGAACTGGCTTCATCACTCTGCTCTCCTCACACTGATGACTGGTGTGAGGTGAGTGGACTGGTGCACTCTGGCTGCCATCACATCATCCAGGTGGGGCTGCACACTGGTGGGTGTGTGGGGGATCCCCATTACCTGTAAAGCGCTTTGAGTGGAGTGTCCAGAAAAGCAATTATTATTAAGGCTGGAGTAACGAACCATGGACTGGAGTGAGGAGTGAGGAGTGAGGAGTGAGGAGTGATGAACCGGAGTGAGGAGTGAGGAGTGATGAACCGGAGTGAGGAAACATAATGGCAACTTCATTTGTGAGACACAGGAGGCCTCAACTTACAACATGAAGTCCTGCTCCCAGCACGGCTGGCTCCCGCGAACCGCGATGGTGGTGCTCTTGACATTCTGCACCTTGAGAGACACGTACGTGTTGAATTTCTCTGCAGGAGAGAGAAGGACAGACAGAGGTGCTTTCAGAAGTTAGAACAGCAGAGTTTCTTTAGTTGTAAGAGCTTGGCTCAGAGTCTGACCAAGGCACTGCAGTTCCTCCATGTGTCAATTGCATTCAGGTGGCTGGGATTCCCACTGTGCACAAGGTGCACAATTGCAGCAGGGTCCCTGGGGGCAGCGGTGGGATAAGTCAGCCAGGGCTCTTCCTGAGAAACAGCCTCCTGGGATTGACAGAGCGCCTGCTGGCTTCGAGTGAGGTCATGAGAGACCGGCCATCTCCTCCAATCAGAGCCGTCTCTGTGGAGCTCACAGTGCATCACGTGACGAACGGCTCTGCAGGTGGGCGTGTCGCAGGAGCTCGCACAGGTGTCAGTGCGCGATGAGCTGCTGATTGCAAATTTCGTGGCTCAAGCGAAATATGTAATAAGCGAAAAATGATCAGCGTTCCCTCAATTATAAGTAACAACAGCAAAACAAGGATGCAAGGCGTCTTCTAGCAGTTAGGAATGAAACCAGGAAGCACGTCTGCAGACATGAGCGGCCCAGCTGTGCTGTGGAAACCAGCTCTCTGGGCACCTGTAGACAATGAGACTCTGGACAAACGTCTCACTAACAAAGTAATGAGAGGATTGGAAAAGTGTTCATCTCACTGGCGCCCCTATGCCTTGCGCTGATCACCAGATCTCACTGCCGGGATGGGGACGAGGTTAGCCAAACCCCATATTGTAGAAAAGGAATGAGAACGCTGTGACCTAACGCAGTAGACCATGCTGTGAAGGTGTGTTCTCAGCCACTCACCTTGGGGCCCATCTAGCTTGGCTTTCTTCACTGCAAAACAGAGAGAAAGAGAGTATCAGAGCAGGGACGCACTCATCTGGGCCCGCAAGCAGGCCGGATCCAGCACCTTGAAAGACTCCTACTGGACTGAGGGCAGGCGTCTGCTGCAGCACTGGGGCCAGGGCACAGCAGTCTGATCCGCTCCAGGTTTTACAGTGCTAACAATCAGACTCCCAGGGCACAACAGTCTGATCCAATCCGGGTTTTACAGTGCTAACAATCAGACTCCCAGGGCACAGCAGTCTGATCCAATCCGGGTTTTACAGTGCTAACAATCAGACTCCCAGGGCACAGCAGTCTGATCCAATCCGGGTTTTACAGTGCCAACAATCAGACTCCCAGGGCACAGTAGTCTGATCCAATCCAGGTTTTACAGTGCTAACAGTCAGACTCCCAGGGCACAGCAGTCTGATCCAATCCGGGTTTTACAGTGCCAACAATCAGACTCCCAGGGCACAGTAGTCTGATCCGCTCCAGGTTTTACAGTGCTAACAATCAGACTCCCAGGGCACAGCAGTCTGATCTGCTCCAGGTTTTACAGTGCTAACAATCAGACTCCCAGTGGGGCCCTACTGACAAAACCCTGCGTCCCCTTCACACCCTCAATCCAGGCCGGCAGCAGAGGGAGGGGCCGGGATTTCTGTTAACAGAGCCCCGCTTATAACAGCAGAACAAAAACTGTCAGTAATACCTGCAAACCCTCTCCATCCACTCCTCTCGCTAACTCGAGCAGATCAAAGGAGTCAGGAGAGAGAGAGAGCGAACTCCCACCTCCTTATCTCTCGGCACCTGGGAGCTTTCAGAGCTTAAATCCCAGAGCAGATGGAGCTGTGGGATGTCGGAGACAATGGGAAGCCAGATTGCAGCAGGAAAGCTTCCAGAGGAAAAGGCCTGATAGTCTTCAATGTGGAGAGGAAGGCAAATTGAATTGATCTTTTACAGAGCGTGCTCCTACTGCGCTGCGCTTCATGGCCCCAACGTCAGCAGTAATACTCCAGCAGGGAATTCATACTCCCAGCCCTGGGATTAGTCCCCTGCAATGGCTCCACATGCACTCCAACACATCCACAGATGAGCTCTCCAGTCTCTGACTATGTGAAAGAGAAGTCAGAGACTCCATTCAAGGTTTGTTCTGTACACTGTCTCTGGGCAGGGACAGCATTCAGACTCCCAGGGCACAGCAGTCTGATCCACTCCAGGTTTTACAGTGCTAACAATCAGACTCCCAGGGCACAGCAGTCTGATCCACTCCAGGTTTTACAGTGCTAGCAATCAGACTCCCAGGGCACAGCAGTCTGATCCACTCCAGGTTTTACAGTGCTAACAATCAGACTCCCAGGGCACAGCAGTCTGATCCAATCCAGGTTTTACAGTGCTAACAATCAGACTCCCAGGGCACAGCAGTCTGATCCACTCCAGGTTTTGAAGTATTGACTACTCAGACCTCTGCACACCATTTGAAGTTAAATGCAATCTACAGGGCGAAAGATCAAACAGTACATGTCATGAATGGAAAGGGGATTTTGTCTGTGCTATGAGCAGACTTTGAGCTGGCCAGCACTGGGGCGATGCTGCTCCCTCCCTCTTTCACTCCTCTGCCTCACTCCCACGCCCGGAGCTGCCATGTGATGTCTTTCACACACACGCTCTCTCTCTCTCGCTCGCTCGCTCGCTCGGTCTGCTCAGCGGAGCCAGCGAGTGAGGGAGCCAGCGAGCGAGCAGCGCGCCACATCTCCTGCCGCTAAAAATAACCGCCGGGCCACAGCAGAGGGCAGAGGAAAGTCCCCACCATCGGGCACAGGGGCAGCCGGCCCGGCTTCTCCCGGACCGGTCCCCTCCAGGAGCAAGAGCGCCCCCCTCCCCTGGGGACCCAGACCCCCTGGTTCTGCTCACATCAGCTCCTCTATATTTAGCCACACGAGGCCGGTGCTGTGATGGGCGTTTCCGGCGATGGGTTGAATCGAGCCCCTGGAGCGCTCGGCGAGCTGCCGGCGCAGGTCTCGGAACGCCACACCCCCCTCTCTGACAGAAAGAGCTGTTTCCACTGCTCCATCGCCACATTTCGGCTGCAGGGGGCTCTTGTGAAAACACAAGGATGGGTAAACGAGACCCATCTAGCTTGGAGACTCAACTTCATCAACATGGCCGGGTAGCTGGTTCCAGACTCCCAGAGCTCTTTGGGTAACCATCTCACCCTGCAGCTCCCAGCTGGCCGCCCACTGGAGCAGGTGTGAGCCTGGCCGGTACCTGGAGGGGAGACTCCTGGGAAAGCTAAGGCTGCTGCTGGGAGAGGTGTCAGTGGGGCCAGCAGGGGGCGCTCACCCTGCAGTCTGTGTGGGTCCTAATGCCCCAGTATAGTGACGGGGACACTAGACTGTAAAAAGGCGCCGTCCTTCGGATGAGACGTAAAACTGAGGTCCTGACTCTCTGTGGTCATTAAAAATCCCAGGGCGTTTCTCGAAAAGAGTAGGGGTGTTACCCCGGTGTCCTGGCCAAAATTCCCCCTGGACTTTACCCATCATGGCCTCCTAATAATCCCCATCTCTGAACTGGCTTCATCACTCTGCTCTCCTCCCCACTGAGAGCTGGTGTGTGGGGAGCAGACTGGCGCATCATCAAGGTGGGTGTGGAGGGGATCCCCATTACCTGTACAGCGCTTTCAGTGGAGTGTCCAGAAAAGCACTATAGAAGTGTAAGCAATTATTATTATTACTATTATTAAAGCACTGTCTTCCTGTTCTATTTCCATTTGAAATGAACTTCCACATAGTTACCTCATATCCTTCGGTTGCACAGTTCATTCTGAATCAGAGGCGTTGACTCTGTCTGACCGCTGTGCCCCGGGACTCTGATTGACAACACTGTAAAAGCTCGAATGGACCGGAATGCAGTGGGCATTCAATCTGTTCTCTGGACTGGCAAAGCTCAGTTATATATCTGAAATGACTGAATCTTGACTGTTTTCTTCTAAAAAACAAATCTGTGGAAGAACATTTTGGTTCAGTCTTATAATGACTACAGGCACAGTCAGCACAGCACAGTGCAGTAGCTGGGCCAACACACAAACCTTCAACAAGGAATTGCAGAACCAAATGACTAATCCCTGCTGCTCCAGCTTGATCACGACAGGCAGGATTAAAGTTGGTGCTCTCATTGTCCTTGTGTGCTTAGTAATGTACAAAGTGTTTAGTGTATGAAGCTACCACAACACAAACACAGAAGAGCCAGAAACATTGGACCAGGGAGAAGAATTAATATGCAACATGAAAACAACCTTTTTGTGACTCAATCTTAAACGTTCAACCCATCCAGCGACAGAAAGGCACTTGTTCCTGTCACTGGCCACCCCAGCCTGCGGGCCCATGCAGGCACAGGGTGAAGCCAGAGCACATGGAGAAAACCCACACAACCGTGTGGAGAACATGCACACTCCACACAGAAGCGCCACCCCCGTGAAAATCAGTTCCCAGGAGCCAAGAGCTGTGTCGAAGCAGCACTAACATCCCGGTCACGCATAATAAAAGTTTAAAAATATCTTTGGAAAAAAAAAGCTGCAAAGAATCACAGCTTTCTGGAGAGCGAGCTGCAGCACAGAACAGGTGCTGGAAACTCTCTCCTCTCGGGGGGGAGGCTTTACAGCCTGAGAGATGGAAGGGACTGGATTAGTGCAGCTTCATAATGAATCACTCTAATGGTGCAGGCCTGTGACACACCACAGTACACTGCCCATTGCCCAGTGCCCACCACCACACACTGCCCACCACCACATACTGCCCACTGCAACCCCCTGCCCACTGCCCAGTGCCACACACTGCACACTGCAACACACTGCCCATCGCCCAGTGCCACACACTGCCCACTGCCCACTGCCCACCGCCACACACTGCCCACTGCAACCCCCTGCCCACTGCCCAGTGCCACACACTGCACACTGCAACCCCCTGCCCACTGCCCAGTGCCACACACTGCCCACTGCAACACACTGCCCACCTCCCACTGCCCACTGCCCACCACCACACACTGCCCACTGCAACACACTGCCCAGTGCCCAGTGCCACACACTGCCCACCGCCACACACTGCCCACTGCAACACACTGCCCAGTGCCCAGTGCCACACACTGCCCACCGCCACACACTGCCCACTGCAACACACTGCCCACTGCAACACACTGCCCAGTGCCACACACTGCCCACCGCCACCCACTGCTTTCCACTTCCCAATGCCCACTTCCACACACTGCCCACTGCGTTCCGCTCCAGCTGTCCCGGTGGACAGCAGGACGGCAGGAATGACAGACAGAAAGAAGATGAGGATGAGGCTGGAACTCTGCCTGCTGACTGATGGCGACAGCATCAGTCTCAGACAGCAGCTCTCCCCTCAGCGCACAGAGCGGCACAGCCGCGCCCTGTGAACCGCCAGATCAAACACGGACAGCAGGAGCCCGCAGAGAGGAAGATGAACCCACCCGCGTGTTTTCTTGACTTACAGAGGCAATCGGCTCAGCCTGCTCCCGGCTCATCCGCTCGCTGACGTCACCGTGCTGCCGAGCGGCGCCGCGCGTCTCTCTCTCCGAGTGGGAGCCAGAGAAGGGAGGGGGGGGGGACTGTCACGGCTCCTCTCTCTGTTTTTGTGAATGAAAGACGGCCGCCGCCGCTCGGCTCAATTCACAACGCGGACACGGCGCCTAATCCCACAGTCCGGCTGCAGGGCCGCCAGCGGCCGAGACTCCCATTCAGAAAAACAACCCCCCCTGCAGCCACGCCCCCCACCGCACAGACCCCGCCCACTGAGGACCCGGCCTGCGGCCTGCACTACCGGCGCGGGGCTTCATTACACCGAAATAGAGGTGATGAGCAGGATGGTGGCAGCTGGATTTTTACAAGCATTTTTTTTTCAAGTACAGCCAGCTCCCCCCTCTGAATTCCTTTCCTCTTTTCCTCCTCCTCCTCCTCCTCTCCGACCCACTCAAGCGCCGCGCGACGGGAGCCGTGTCTTTATAGCGCCCCCCGTGGAGCGGGGGCTCGGCTCCGGCGATGCTGCTTGACAGAGCCCGGCTGGGGGGGGGGGGCGTGTGCCCGGGCGGAGTGGGGGGCACGCCGCCCAGGTCCGGCGATCACACGAAGCTGGGTGGGGGTGTCACGCTCTCCGGGGGGAGGTTTTGTAAATGCCAAAGGCTGCAGAGCCACTCCAAACCACGCCAGATACAGGATGCTCTAGTTGGAAAGAACTACCAACAGAACCGTACACGCCTAACGTGAATATATAAGTGCTAAAAAAGGGTTTCGGGCAGAGTAACTCACTAATCTCCCGGCTCGCAAAGGGGCAGTCTGCCCCGGACGTGCAGCGGTCGTACATGCCCTGCCCGTGCCTGAAGCTCACAAGGAAGGCGAGCGAGGTGACGAGGCCACTCAGCCCGTCTGGGTGCTACAGCCTGACAGCAGCCGGGGCTGCAGCGGTCCCACACTGACCCCGCCCTTGGCGTCACGAACGGGCCCCTGGACCATGAATGGGCCTGCCTGTGTCTTGATTCCTAGAGATTGCACCGTCCTTTATCACACCTCTGTGTTTTAATGCGTCTTACTCTGCTTTTACCATAGTATACCACAGCTCAGTCTCTTTTGTCTTTGGGCAGCGCGGGGAAAGACTGACAGGCGTAAAATTAGCACTGAATCCAAGTCAAGGCACCTGACATTAAATCTGTTGTATTTACTTAAAATCCTGAAAGATCTGACCCAGCCAACGACGCAGTTTAAGGGAAATTCCCTAACTGCACCTTGGGATCCACCTGGATGTGGCTGCCAGGGATCCCAGGATGAGCCGGCGGGAATCTCGGGTGTGACCGCACGCGTTCTCCTGCCGGCGAGGGGCTCGGGCTTGTACCCCGGTACGGCGGGGTGCGTTACTGGAGCAGTCTGACTGAGACCCCTCGATCTTTCAGTCACGACTTGACTTGCGATTTCAGGCTTGTTAAATATCTAGCTCGCCCGCACACGCACACGGCGGAGCTCCCTGGTCTTCGGGAACAGGTTTCCCTGCGCTTCCGTCTGGAGCGCGACTCTCGGCTTCCTCGCGCTCTGACACGCGGGTGAAACGCGTTTCAGCTCCATAAATAGCCTCGCGAGGACAGGGCTGCCCGCGGAACCTTCCTTACGCAACGCAAAGTCCGTCTGAACTGAGCGCCAGTACCTCTCTCACAGGCTCGGTTCCGTGACAGAACCCGCCGACGCCTGAACTGAGCGCCAGTACCTCTCTCACAGGCTCGGTTCCGTGACAGAACCCGCCGACGCCTGAACTGAGCGCCAGTACCTCTCTCACAGGCTCGGTTCCGTGACAGAACCCGCCGACGCCTGAACTGAGCGCCGGTACCCCTCTCACAGGCTCGGTTCCGTGACAGAACCCGCCGACGCCTGAACTGAGCGCCGGTACCTCTCTCACAGGCTCGGTTCCGTGACAGAACCCGCCGACGCCTGAACTGAGCGCCGGTACCCCTCTCACAGGCTCGGTTCGGTGAGCGAACAGTTGCCACAAAAGACACTGAAATATAATAATAGTTATAAACCTGTAGATTCTCCTCAAGACGTCTCAGTCTATAATACCGGGAAAACGATGGTTTCAGGCGGTTAAAAATATCCTATTCATAAACGAAACCAGATCGGGGACCCCTGATTCCCGTCATGGCAATAGGAACCCCGGAGGGCGTGATCGTGCTGACTGCGAGAAGGAGACGGTTCGGGTAGGAGCCAGAGGGACGGCAGCGATATCAGTGACGACTGGACCCGACCGGAAACCGACAACACCCCCAGGATTCCCTCCCGAGCAAGCCCGGCGCAGGCGCGCGCTCAGCGCTCCAGGGAGCGGCGGAGCCCGGCGTCGCCGAACCGGGGCTTCTGTCTGCCCGAACGAGCCCGGGACCTGGCGGCGCGACACACGGACGGACCGATCCACAGCGTGGGACGTTCAGAACCAACCCACCCCAGAAAGCCAACCGGTGCCGCAAGCGTCCTCCCGGGTCCCTTCAGAACATTTCTCTGCTAATAATAACATTAATAATACTACGCCCCCCCCCCCCTACGTACGCTAACGCTAAAAGAAACCACATCGCCATGTCCCTGGACCCGGAGTTCGCGCATAATTCTGCATCTCACTTCATACACCCATTACAATATTGAGATCAGAGCCCTCGGTGTTTTCGAGTCAGAGTACTTAAATAAATACGAAATAATTAAGGTCACATCAGCGCGATGGAGCCGACCGTCGAAATCCCCCGTCCTGTGAACAGCGCACAGGAGCGCCGGTGATTCTCCTGCTGGGCTGGACTTCAGCGCTGTTACAGCCCGTCTTTTACAGACAAACATTCACATCGCGCCGCGCCAGAGAGGGCAAACAGGGCTGAAAGTCTGAAGAAAACACAAGCGACGGTCGGCGATTATCTTTCTGCTTTCGAGCAATTAACCTCGGCCGGGCGAGTTTATGTAATGGACAGCCAGGGGCTGCGGGCGAGATATAAAACCCCAGCCGCCCGGCTCTCACCTCCGACACACAGCAGTGACATCGCCTGTTCCTCCGCTGATCGCAGCCGGCTGTCCGCTCCAGGGGCTCCACGGGCTCCCCGCTTCGGTCGGGAGTCCAGATGGCAGGGATTTCGTGAGAGGGCGTGTGTGTTAAAGCCCTGTAATGTATTTATATACACGGATGCCCCGTTATTGCAACAGTGTCCGAGTCCGAGTCCGAGTCCGAGCAGCGTCGAGATTTATGCAGCCTCTCGCCTCTCGCTCTCTCTCTCTCGCTGTTTCGATTCCTCGCTCTCAGTCTCAGCCTCTCTCTCTCTCTCTCGCCTCAGCTCGCCGCTCTCCGGCTCACAGCCATCTTGTTCAGCACCGCCAGCTCGGAGGACAGCTCCTGACGTGACGTCACGCCGCGCTGATGAGAGGCAGCAGGCGGCGCGGGACAGCTGACCCGGGCTCGCGGCGCCGAGCACTTGCGTTTCTTAAAGGCGCACGCTGCAAGCAGAAACATGAATTAAATGACTAAAACCACCATTGATTAATATGAAAACCGGTGCACCGCTTTCTCGTAAAATATCGAATCCCCTGATTTATAAAGCAGCATTACCACCTTGTGGTGGAGCTATGCACGGCCGGGCTGGGGTCAGTGCTGGGGTGGGAGACCAGGTTGCAGCAGTAAGTAGCGCTGGTGGACCAGTAGGTGGCGCTGTTCCCTCTGGACCAGCTTTTACCAGCAGAATTTGCACCAGTATTGTGACCGATGAGACTGCAGCACTCAGATGGGAAATGAAACTGAGGTTCTATCTGGTCATCACTGATCCCATAGCTGGATGTAAAAGACGGTGTTAACCCTAGTGTCCTGGCTAAACTCCCCCCCCGGACCTGGACAGTCTGGCCCCCTGAACTCTAGTGGTGAAACAGCTGGGCACACACCCACACTAGTGCACTATTGCACATGTCCTCTGTGCTGTAGAGGGGCTGGAGCCCCTGTACGTCCTGCTCTCGTGATTAGCAGTGAAGACACAGGCCATCCAAGCAGCAGAAGCAGTGTGACGTCAGTATCGTGTGGCTGGCTGTGACATCCCCACTGAAGGAAATTAGACACATCAGCTTTGACCTCTTCAAAGATCTTTCTTTTTATATATTATACACACACACAGTCACTTTTAGTGTGTGTCAGCAGCGTTCTAAATCCATGAGTAAGAGGATTTACCTTTGCAAAGGAATTCTGGTGCATAAAGCGTTGTCAGTACTTCACTATATAAATAAAACTGTCAGATCTGGTCCAGATGTCCGGCGTAAGATCCGCAAGGCCGATTAATAGTCTGGTGACTCACCGAGCTTCCCGGAGATGCGCCACTTATAATTCAAGGGGGGGGGGGGGGGGGAGTAAGAGGAAACAGGGAGCAGGGAGAAAGGGGAAAAGCACAAGACAGAGCAGCCAAAAGGAAAGATTTTTTCTGTCTATTTCATCAAGCACCCTGCAGCAGGTAAACCCTGGAGCGGAGCAGAGGTGCTGTGCATTGGGAGCCTGATCTTCAGCCCTGAAATGGGACAAAATACAACTACAGGAGCCCACTGGAGGAAAAAAAAATTATGACATTTTCATTAAATTACATTTTCTGAATGGGAGCTGTCGAAGGTTCGGCGGCCATTTCTATGTAAAACTCACAGTAATCACAGGGGCTGCTCTGATTGGCTGGCGTGGCCATGGTGGGTGGGCTTTCCTTTGTGAGAGTCCGATCTAATGGCTTCCCAGGGCCATCAGTCATACCTTGAGCACCATCCCACTGGTGATCAGGAATTCTCTGGTGTTTGCGAGGCATCCGATGAGCCCAGTGTGCACACACCTCCCTGTTCGGGGGTCCCAAGGGTCATTCCAGCAGAGCAACAACTATTGATTATCGATAGTCAATTACAGATTAAGTGTGAAACGAAAACGTGGACTTTGTTATACGAGCCTACTACAGTATAGTACTTTGCTGAGGCAGTTTGTGGTTCCAGTGTCTTTTATATATTAAAAGATCAACCATGATTCTTATCCTTGAGGCCCCATTTTTTGTGTACTGTTCTGGTTTGTTCTTTGTGTGTTCTGGACTGTGAGTAACTCTTCTTAGTGCACTTCTCACTGTACTTAATTTATTGTATTATTATTGTATCATTCGTTACTGTTGCTGTGTTGTCTGTGTTAAGCTGCTGTTGCACTGTAATTTCCCTCACGGGATCAATAAAGTATCTATCTATCATGTCGTTGTGATACTTTGATCAAGCTTAATTAACCACAATCATTTCCTGAAGTAGGTCTGGGTAGGCCACTTCATGCCGTCCACAGCTCTGAAACTGGTGGAGATTTCAATCTGCCAGGAATGCTAAATAGTTATTTAAACTGTGCCATTTTGCCAATAATAAACAAATGTCACAGTCACCCTCAGCAGGAACAGAGAGCAGGAGGCAGAGCGGCCTGCGCAGGCGGGTTCCTCGCGGGGTCCCCCAGAGTGGCTCGCGCAGGTGGGCTCCTCCCGGGGTCCCCCAGGGCGGCCCGCGCAGGCGGGCTCCTCTCCCTGCAGGACCTTGGGGCCTCGCCCTCACTGGGGCGCCCTGACCTGAGCACACCAGTCCCAGAGGGACAGACAGCGTCTCTCCCTCCTGCACACACACACCACAACTACTGGTGAATGCCTGCACGGCCGGCTGCTTCTCACAATAGGCTGTAAGCAGCTGTGCACGCAGACCCGTGGGACTGTGCCTCAGGTGCACCCCCAAACTAGGAGAGCCCCAGTGCTGGGCCCTCTGACCCGGTCCACGTCTTGTGCAGATACCCTGCACGCCCACAGCAGGAAAGAACAGTCCAGCATCCCTCCACAAGTCACCTCCTCCTCCAGGAACAGCAAGCTCACACACAGCTGCCTGGCCGAAACGACGTCCTCCCCTCTCACACACTTGAAGATGCACAGCTGCCGCTGGGCTGGGCTGATCTGGTCGGTGAGAGGGGCGAGGGCTCCCCCTGGCGGCCACTACCAGGAAGCACTCGACTTCAGAGTCAGTCATTAAACGTATTTAATTTTCATCAGAATTGATTTTACACCACTTGATTTCAGATGGTCATCCATTTATAAAGGTTTAAACAAAACAAAAAGACATGCAAGCGTTTACCGTTATATTGGAAGAATGCCTCCTCCTCCCCTTACCCCTTGCACCGCAAAGCGATGTAAATTCACCCACACCAACAGAAATTAAAAATCTAATGCATATCAAGGCCTGGGACTTCCCTTCTGTACAGGAAGCGCTCGTCGTCTCCTCGCTCCTGAAGGCCTGCAGCCCAACTGGACTGACAGCAGCGCTCCCAGCACACACACACCGTCCTCCAGCCTGCTGGGCAAGTCTGCACGAGCCTCCTCCTGCCCCCAGGTCTCCCCCCCTGCCCCCCACAATACCCCCTGGAGTAAAACAGCAGCTCGCTGGGTCTCGGCTCCGCCCGTGACCCCCCCCTCTCTCGCAGCTGCTGGGGCTAAGGGCCCGGTGCAGAGAGGGAGGGAGGGACAGGGGTGGAACTGGACAGCAGCGTGCGTGACCCCCCCACCCACCCCCCCCTGCAGAGTTCCAGCTGCCCTGGTGCTGCACTGATCGCCCCCCCTCCCCCCGGCGAGGGCCTGCCAGACCCTACTCTCCCTCCCGGAGATCCTCCGTTCCCCTGGTGACCCCGGCCCCAGGAGGCGGGGGGGCGTGCGGTGGGTCGGCTCCGGCCTCTCCGCTGCAGCGGGTCGGGCTGGTACTCGGCGGCGCCCAGCCGGTCGGCGCTACTCACAGCTTCTCACTGAGGGCACAGACAGGGCAGGAGGTGATGGGCAGGCGGGGGGGGGGGGGGTCAGGGGTGTGGGCTATCGGCCGAAGGCGCAGGCTCACTCTCACCTGTCGAAATGCGCCAGGATGTCCTGCAGCTGGGCGATGAGGGTGCGGTGCTCGTGGGGGCTGCTCTCCAGCACGCTGCACAGCCGGCTCATGTATGCATCGAGCGTCCCGAAAGAGGGGGTCTCCCCTGAGCCTGCGGGGGTGGGGTGGGGAGGGAGAAGGTCAGAGGGGGAGCCAGGCCACATGCACCGACCTGACCCCGGCGGCGGGGCAGGGAGGGGCGGACCGACCTGGCAGGGGCACGGCGGACAGGCTGGTGGCCAGCGTGTGTTTGATGGCCAGCAGGTGTCGCTGCAGGGCCTGCGTGCGCCTCTCGTCCTGCCCCAGCTCCGCCTCCAGCCGCTCCTTGGCGCCGTGCATGTCGGCGATGTGCTTCTGCAGCGCGGCGTTCTGCTCCTCGAACTCCATGTTCGCCTTCCGCAGGCGCCGCAGCTCCGCCTCGCGGGCTGGGGGGGGGGACAGAGACACAGACTCCCGCTGCTTAGCAGGCTGATCCACTCCGGGTTTTACAAGCTACCGACGAAGCTGCAACACGACAGATTTATTTGAACTCCATGCAGATCCAGTCACAGTGTGGTAACAAGCAGGAAGCTCCCCGCAGCTACCGATGTGTTGTAGTGTGTGACGCTCTCAATAATAATTCCTTCACTCTCTGTGCCCTCAGCTTTGCTAGTCCACAGGAACCATACCTTTGTTCTGGTCCAGAAACTCCTCTGTAAATATCGGCACATCAAACTTCCAGAACCTGTCGGACAGCTCCGCGCCCTGAAGGACAGAGGAAACTGGCTCAGTCTCCCTCCTTCTCTCCCCACCACCTCCCCCTCTGTGTTGCCCTCTCTGGGTCCCCACCTCCCCCTCTTCCACACCCTTCATATTCACCTTGTGCCCTGTGGGTCCGGAGCCTGTGGCGTTGATGATTACAGATGCTGACTCTTCTGGAAAAGACAAGCAGACAGAGGGAAGCAACTCGTTTTCCCAGCTCCCGCTGAGCTCCGGGCCCAAGCCAGGTGACCCGGCCGGACAGGAGGAGGAATATCACGAGCCAGCCCTGCAGGGATAGCCACCGACCTCGTTTGACCTTCTTGTCCTGGATCTTGGCAGCGCTGAGCCGGAACGCCTCGCTCTGCTGGTACTCCTTCAGCTCCCGGACGTACTGCTGCTTCTCCCGCTCAGCCTCGTCCAGGTACCGCTGGGCGCAGAGGGGCGGACAGAGAGCAGCGAGAGGGAACGCAAATCCAAGTCAACCAAACCACACTACTTCACCCACTGGGACACACAATACAAACAGGGACGCTACAGAACCCTAAACAGACAATACACACTGAGCAGGGTGAGACACAGCAAGGAGCAACAGACCCTGACCACAGCCTGGCCATAGAAACTGGGCGACACAGGCAGACCTGGCTGCCCAGAGAGGACAGGCTGTGCTCCCACTGCCAGCGGGGAGAAATAGAGACAGAGGTGCACTTCCTACTGCACTGTGACAGATATGATGGAATTAGAGAAACATTCTTCCCCAAATGTACAAATCTAATCCCTGAATTCCCACACCTGCCAGAATCACAACAGCTCCCAATTCTACTGGGAGAGGGAGGAGGGAACTCAGTTGAACTGGCAGCCCAGTATGTGATCTCCTGTCACAGCCTGAGGAACACTGGGCCTGTCTCCCAATGATGTTCTATGTGCTGTATGTAAATGTCCATAGATGTTGTATTTTCTGTATATGCTTTGGCAACACTGAAATTCAGTGGTCATGCCAATAAAGCTGTCTGAATTGAAATGAAACTGATCAGAGACAGCACAGAGTGCAGACAGAGGCAGAGACAGCACAGAGCGCAGACAGAGAGACAGAGGCAGCACAGAGCGCAGAAACACCAGAAAAGCACTACGAGAACTATCAAACCAAAAACACAATGCAGTGAGATGGTAAAACACCACAAACACACTCTCAAGAAGAAAACTCTCAGAAATCAAGGAGTCAATAAATCGAAATTATTTCTGGAAAAAATGAAATCATTTAAATAAATCAAACCCAGAAGAATTAGCCATCAGTTGGATCAGTCTGAAAAACCTATTTTATGAAAAAATTGAAAATATCTGAATTGGCTATAAAAGACAACCAAAACCCCTTAGACTCCCAGATCACAGAACAGGAGCTGCTCCAAGACAAACTCCAGACCCTCAGACCACGAAAGGCCTGTGGCCAAGACGAAGTGGACAACGAGATGCTGAGACACAGCAGCTCGAAGCTGCAGCAGGCCCTGCTCAAACTCTTCAAACTCGTCCTGAGAGCTGGCTGGTTCCCTGAGCCCAAGAATCAACAGCTGATCACATCCATCTATAAGAGTGGAGACAGACTTGACCCTAATAACTGGAGCACTGAAGCAACCTGGGAAAGGTAGTGTGTAATACCATGAATACCCGATTGTCTGCTTTATTGATTGCAAAAAAGCTTTTGACTTAATTTGGCACAAAGGATTCTTTTACAAACTCCTTCAAAGTAGTTAGGAGATCAACTCTACGACGTAATTAAGTCGATGTACTCGAAGAACAAGTGTGCAGTGAAAATCGGAAACAAAAGGACAGAATTCGTCACTCAGGGTCGTGGGGTCAGACAGGGCTGCAGCCTGAACCCAACACTGTTCAATATCTATAAACAAGTCTATCAATGTTCAATTTCATCAATGAGTTAGCAGATATGTCGGAACAGTCTGCAGCTCCTGGTCTCACACTACAATACACACAGATCAAGTTCCTGCTCTATGCAGATGCCCTGGTCCTGCTGTCGCCCAAAGAACAGGACTTGCAGCAGAACCTGGCACTGCTGGAGCAGTACCGATAGACCTTCATGCTGACAGGCAATCTGGACAAGACCAGAATTGTGGTTTTCTACAAGAAGGCTCTACAACATCAACCCCCCTATAAAGATTTTGCTGCGAATACTTGAAAGTGTAATCCAACCAATTGTAATATAAGACAGTGAGGTGTGGGGTCTCCTCATAGACCAGGAGTACACTTAATGGGACAAACACCCCATAGAAACTCTGCACGTGGAGATCTGTAGAAACATCATCCATGTGCAGAGAAAAAAAAGAGTAATAAAGTATTGGCAATAATTAAAAAGCAGCAACCAAAACCCCTACCACAACAAGGCCCTGCTGAGCCAAGAGCTGAGCCTAACAAAGAGCCCTCTGAGCCAGCTGGTCCTGAGGGTCACTGACCTGAGCCACACCGACACCAGCCAGCCTCAGGACAGCACTGCTAGAGCACCTCAACTCAGACTCAACCACATCACAGCACAGATCAAACAGCGATTTCTCACACACTGGGACACTCACACACAAACTGGAATGCTACAGAATCCTAAATAGACAATACACACTACCTGAATATTTGACCAACATAAGTAACAGCAAAAAGAAACAGACCCTGACAGTACAGGCTCGGTGACCACAGCCTGGCCATAGAAACTGGGCGACACAGGCAGACCTGGCTGCCCAGAGAGGACAGGCTGTGCTCCCACTGCCAGCGGGGAGAAATGGAGACAGAGGTGCACTTCCTACTGCACTGTGACAGATACTCTGGGATTAGAGAAACATTCTTCCCGAAATTTACAAATCTAATCCCAAAATTTTCACAACTGCCACAATCACAACAACTCCCGATCCTACTGGGAGAGTTGAACTGGCAGCCCAGTATGTGATCTCGTCAAACCCTGAGGAACAGTGAGCCTGTCTCCCAATAATGCTCCATATGTTTACACATAAATATCTTATGATGTGTCTGTATTGGAAATGTCTGTAATTGTCTGTAGACTTTTTTATGTTAATTTTCTTTTGCTTTTACACTGATTTTAGTCATTGGTCATGCCAACAAAGCATCTTGAATTGAAATTGAATTGAGAGACAGAGACCAGAAGACAGCACAGAGCACAGCCAGAGACCCCGAGACCACGCAGAGCACAGCCAGAGAGACAGACCGAGGGAGACGGAGACACACAGAGACAGAGCAGAGCACAGCCAGAGAGACAGACCGAGGGAGACGGAGACCAGAGACAGCGCAGAGACAGCACAGAGACAGCACAGAGACAGCACAGAGACAGACAGCTCAGCTCAGCCGCCCCGCGTGGCACCCCGCCCACATGCTCACCTGCTTCTCCTGGGGGGCCAGGCGGCTCCACTCGGCGCCCAGCCTCTTGGTGATCTCGGGGAAGGGCAGGTCGGGGTGCTGCGCCCGGATCTGCTCCCGCCGCTCGTTCAGGAAGCGCACGTACCCCGTCACCGGCGCCTTCGGCCCGTTCGGCAGCACCTTCTTCCTCTTCTTGCCCTTGGGCCAGCCACGCTTCTTCACGGGCTGGGGGGAGAGAGGGGTCAGTGTGTCTGCCCCGGGGCGGTCAGTCACGAGCGCGCCCGGCAGTCCGTCCTGACCTCCTCCTCGGGGGCGCGGCCCGGCTGGCCGGCGGCTGGTCCCTCGCTTTCGGGGGGGTTGTGGGCACGATGGGTCCCCACCTCCGTCTGCTCCAGCTTCACCCCGCCAGCGATAAACACCCCCCCATTCATGGCAGAGCTCCGCGAGGGGCTGGGGAAGAGGGGGGTGGGGGGGGGAGAGGGATTACCAACCGAGACACACCTGAGGATCTGAAACGACTCAACCCAAGGAAGAGACAGAGCTGCCCCTGCCCTCACCCCAAGCTCTCACCCCACCTTTGCCCCAACTCCTGCATACTCACTCAGTGGCGCCGCCCTGCTGGTGCTTAGTGTTCTGAGACATCCCTGCACCTGTCTGGAGAGAACAGACACAGTCACAAACACAGAGCCCCCCCCCCACACACACACACACACACACACACACACACACACACACACGTCCACTCAGGGACAGTCAGGCCGCAACACGGAGCTGCCGAACGGACCCCCGACCGCCAGAGGTGAGGAGGTCAGACCCGCACAGTCTTCTCGCTAGAAAGCCGCTCCCTCCGCCCACAGAACGGCGCCCGACCAGCAAACACCCCAATTTTAAACAACATCGCGACTGCGCCCCAAACGGTTCCGCGCTGGTCCCAATTATAATAATTAAGGTAGACAGGGTACAGAGGCTCAAATATGAAAGGCAGAATCCATCACGAACTTGTTATATAACTTAAATATAAATTAGTCACAGCAGTTTGTATCTTTTTTTCTCCATCTGCTACAGCACGGCCCCCCTCACGGTGGAGTTATAATAACCAGGCTTTTAACAAAAGAGCACATAATCCTACGCTTCGTCTATCTCTCACGGCTAAAACCGAACCTGTGAGGCCCTACAGCGGGTCTCAGCTCGGCCGCTCGAAGTTTTACAAGTTCTCTATGGAGAAACCACGTTTTTTTTCCACACAGATAATTCAATAAAACACGGGGAAAAAAACTTCACAGTTACCTCTCGACAACCCACAGCTTCTCGCTATCCGCCCTCTCAACCAAACTCCGGGAAGGCAATTATCATACCGCCCTGAGCCATTCCATTGGCTCTCCCGGATATCCGAAACTCTGATTGGCTCTGAGGGTCCGCGGAAGGCGGGGTGTCTGCCTCTTATAAAAAGTAATCGGGAAGCCTGGATTGGGCAAGAGCGATTAAGCACGCGTTCTATTGGGTAATATGGGTGTCAGTCACGGAAAAGGTTCACCATATGGTTTGTCTTTTTTTGTTTTGGGTCTTGAGAATTGCGAAATGTGATTTTATAACAAATACATTTTTACATTAAATAGGATTTCAACTTCTGGTTGAGATTATTTTTTCTTTTGTTTTTGCGACATAGAAATTTATTTGGTAATAAAGTTATATGCTCTCAGTGCGTATGCAGGTTCTCAATTCTAATATTTAAACCTGAGATTTTCTTGAAACAAAGTCAATAAAACTTTTCTAAGAGTAAAATGTATCCCTACATTTTTGTTTTCACGTAACACAAAACGGTAATATTTTAGCCCCACTTTACATATACAATGTATATATTATCCAGTATATAAATATGTCCATAATCCCAGTCCTGGAGGTCAGTGTGTCTGCAGGCTGTCCAGTCCTGGTCCTGGAGGGGTCAGTGTGTCTGCAGGGTGTCCAGTCCTGGTCCTGGAGGGTCAGTGTGTCTGCAGGGTGTCCAGTCCTGGACCTGGAGGGGTCAGTGTGTCTGCAGGGTGTCCGGTCTTGGTCCTGGAGGGGTCAGTGTGTCTGCAGGGTGTCCAGTCCTGGTCCTGGAGGGTCAGTGTGTCCGCAGGGTGTCCAGTCCTGGTCCTGGAGGGGTCAGTGTGTCTGCAGGGTGTCCGGTCCTGATCCTGGAGGGGTCAGTGTGTCTGCAGGGTGTCCGGTCTTGGTCCTGGAGGGGTCAGTGTGTCTGCAGGGTGTCCAGTCATGGTCTTGGAGGGGTCAGTGTGTCTGCAGGGTGTCCAGTCCTGGTCCTGGAGGGTCAGTGTGTCTGCAGGGTGTCCAGTCCTGGTCCTGGAGGGGTCAGTGTGTCTGCAGGGTGTCCAGTCCTGGTCCTGGAGGGGTCAGTGTGTCTGCAGGGTGTCCAGTCCTGGTCCTGGAGGGTCAGTGTGTCTGCAGGGTTTTCCAGTCCTGGTCCTGGAGGGGTCTGTGAGTCTGCAGGGTGTCCGGTCCTGGTCCTGGAGGGGTCAGTGTGTCTGCAGGGTGTCCAGTCCTGGTCCTGGAGGGGTCAGTGAGTCTGCAGTGTGTCTGCAGGCTGTCCAGTCCACTAGGTGTCTAACACTGTGGACCCCTGCTCTGAACCCCAGGAGGGAGGCTGTGACTTGCCCCAGTCGGTGCTCTGGGGTGCTCTGCTGGGTGACTTGCCCCAGTCGGTGCTCTGCTGGGTGACGGAGGGTTTGGCCTGGGGTGACCAGGCCGGCAGTGTGAGCTCAGCCACACCACTTCCCAGCTACTGAACCTGGATCCAGCCATTACAGTGCTCTTCCCTTACATTCAGAACTGACCCTTCATTGTTCAGTCAACCCAGATTACTTCTGTAATTAAAGAGTACCGAAGGACTTGCAAGGCTATCCAGGGCTCAGCAGGAGCTTCCTCGCTCTCCAGAGGAGTTGGGCCAGGGCAGGAGCGCTGTGTCACCACCATCCCACCCTCTTCAACTGTGCAGCCTGCTCCTGGCTTCCCTTCCAAAGCAACGTGTATTTTAATCCTAAATTTGCTCTGAACACCAGAATCACTAGACCTCTCTGTGGTACAGCCCGCTCCTGCCCTGATATCCGAGTCCACCGTCACTCCCGAGGTAACAACCTCTGCATAAAAATTACACGATGACGATGCAGAGCGTGAATTTGACAGGAGGGTGTTGTTGCACTAAACGCCGAGAAATATTTAATCTCATCAAACCAAGGCACGGCGTCTGGCTTGCGAGCAGATCCCTGGCCACCCCCCTAGCCCGCCGCTGTCCTCTCTCCCCGGCGATGCGCTCCGACTCCGATCCCAGCCGTGCAGTGCGGCGATGCGCTGCTGCGCCTGTCTCTTCCATTCCAAGATGGCTGCGGGTGGGAGCGGCGGTGGAGCTCCGTGTCTGAATTTCTCCAACCCCGGACCCCTCGGCAATGTGCAGTCGAACAACAGCGCTCAGGCCTCGGCCAACAGCGCCGGGGCATCGCCGGGGCCTGCGGGAGGGGTGCAGGGAGCGGGCGGGCACTGCAATCCTCAGCCGGGCCCCGGCGCAGGCGGCGGTGCCGCAGTTGGCGCTACCCCGGCGACGCAGAACGCTTCCTCGCAGGGCGGCTCGGCTCAGGGCGCCGGCGCTGCGGCCGCGGCCGCCGGGGAGACGGCAGCCGCAGTCTCGGCCTCGGTCACGCCGTCCTCGCTGCCCTCGGCTCCTGCAGCGGCCGCCGCCGTGCTGGTGTACCGGGAGCCCGTGTACAACTGGCAGGCAACGAAGAGCACGGTGAAGGAGAGATTCGCCTTCTTGTTCAACAACGAAGTCCTGAGCGACGTGCATTTCTTGGTCGGGAAGGGCATGGGGGTACAGCGCATACCTGCGCACAGGTGAGCCGGCTGCGACATGCAGCACAGACGGTGACTGCGCTTTAAAAATATATTGTATGATAATCACGGCAGAACTCTGCGTCTTGCGTACGGATGTTTTGCTGTGATTATTATGCGCAGTATTTTAGCTAAAGGACCGGACATTTCTTTTAAAAAAGCGTTCTGTGGCAGATCATGTTGACAGTTATATACTATTATTATAAAGACTGCCTGTGTTCTGGGTGAGGACCATGCTGAGGTCTGTGCACACACGCAGACTCCAGGGCAGAAATAGTCCGAGCTGCAGGTGAGACTGTAGACAGTGGAGAATGACACGAATGTCCGAAACAGGACCCGACCCGACCAGCTGTCAGGTGTGGCGCGTGTTTCTGCAGGACATTTTCGGATTCCCCTGTGTGTCTGTGGCAGGTTTGTGCTGGCCGTGGGCAGCGCCGTGTTTGATGCCATGTTCAACGGGGGAATGGCCACCACTTCCACTGAGATCGAGCTGCCGGACGTCGAACCCGCCGCCTTCCTAGCGCTGCTCAAGTGAGACTCGGTCACCCCAGCCCTCTCGCTGTCCGCCTGTCTGCCCCTGCGTCAGTGACTGTGTGTCTCTGCCCCTGTGTCAGTGACTGTTTGTCTCGCCCCCTGTGTGTCTCTGCCCCTGTGTCAGTGACTGTGTGTCTCGCGCCCTGTGTGTCTCTGCCCCTGTGTCAGTGACTGTTTGTCTCGCGCCCTGTGTGTCTCTGCCCCTGTGTCAGTGACTGTCTCGCGCCCTGTGTGTCTCTGCCCCTGTGTCAGTGACTGTTTGTCTCGCGCCCTGTGTGTCTCTGCCCCTGCTCCAGCCCACGCCAGTGTCTCTGCCCCTGCCCCTGCCCTTGTCTCCGTTCCTGCCCCTGGCTCTGCTCCAGCTCACACTCCTGCCCCTGACCCTGGCCTTGAAGTCTAGAGCTCTAGTGTTATCCTCGCTGCACTGCCTGTGCCAGGCATGATCTCTGCGCTGCATGTGCCAGGCATGATCTCTGCGCTGCGTGTGCCAGGCATAATCTCTGCATTGCGTGTACCAGGCATGATCTCTGCGCTGCGTGTGCCAGGCGTGTTCTCTGCTCTGGGTGATCCAAGTGTGTTCCCTGCGCTGTGTGTGCCAGGTTCCTGTACTCAGACGAGGTGCAGATCGGGCCGGAGACGGTGATGACAACACTCTACACGGCCAAGAAATACGCGGTGCCGGCGCTGGAGACTCACTGTGTGGAGTTCCTGAAGAAGAACCTGCGCGCCGACAACGCCTTCATGCTGCTCACGCAGGTACAGCACAGCGCGTGGCCCTCTGAGCGCCTGCACGGAATACGGTGAAACAGCAAGATTGTAAAATTCTCATTTTGGGGGGGGGGGTGGTTGTTGTTCTGATGTGGGCAGAGGCAGTGGCTGCTCACTTAATTTTCTTAAACTTTAGTGGCTTGGCAGTCGGGCCTCGGTGTCCCGTTGCTCTGTGAGCGCCGAGTCATGTCTTGGTGCTCTGTTGCTCTGTGAGCGCTGAGTCATGTCTTGGTCCCCCATTGCTCTGTGAGCGCTGTGTCAGGCCTCACTGCTGTGCTCCGTTCTGGTACCCTGTGTCGATGAGCTGTGTTGCTGTGTTGTGCTGCAGGCCCGGCTGTTCGACGAGCCCCAACTGGCCAGCCTGTGTCTGGAGAACATTGACAAGAACACCGCCGACGCCATCGCGGCCGAGGGCTTCACCGACATCGACCTGGGTAAGACCCGGTCTGCCTGCGGCGCCACAGGTGGCCGCGCCGCGGGTGAGTGACTCCGGCTCCCTCTCGCCTCCCGCAGACACGCTGGTGGCGGTGCTGGAGCGGGACACGCTGGGCGTCCGGGAGGTGCGGCTGTTCGGGGCGGTGGTGCGCTGGGCCGAGGCGGAGGCCCAGCGGCAGCAGCTCCAGCCGACGCCGGAGAACAAGCGCCGCGTGCTGGGCAAGTCCCTCTCGCTCATCCGCTTCCCGCTGATGACCATCGAGGAATTCGCCGCTGGTACGCCTGCCCGCTGCCGGCCCCTGGTCCCGTTTCCGCCGTGCTTCCTCCGAGACGGGCTGGAGAGCTTCAGCACCAGAGAGGAAGGACCTCTCTGGTCTCCACATTGTGTGGCCTTGTTTATCCGTACAGCTGTTTGTGAATTAATACAGTAAATCAGTAATTTACCTTATTGCATCATGGGAAGACAATGATAAAGAATACCCAGGAGATGAGTGAGTTCTCATGCTATTGATCAATCGATCAATCAAGTTCTCAAGTACTGGTTTCTTGTAGCTGGTCGACCCACCTGTCTCTCTGCTTCGTTCCCTGACTCTGTCCTTGCCCAGGTCCGGCCCAGTCCGGCATCCTGATGGACCGGGAGGTGGTCAGCCTGTTCCTGCACTTCACGGTCAACCCCAAGCCACGGGTGGACTTCATCGACCGGCCGCGCTGCTGCCTGCGCGGGAAAGAGTGCAGCATCACGCGCTTCGGCCAGGTGGAGAGCCGCTGGGGCTACAGCGGGACCAGCGACCGCATCCGGTGAGCTAGACTGGGGCTCCTGTGCCACAGGGCTGTCCCAAATCCTGCTGCCCTCTGACCCCTCCCTCCTTCTGGGGCTCCTGTGCCACAGGGCTGTCCCAAATCCTGCTGCCCTCTGACCCCTCCCTCCTTCTGGGGCTCCTGTGCCACAGGGCTGTCCCGAATCCTGCTGCCCTCTGACCCCTTCCTCCTTCTGGGGCTCCTGTGCCACAGGGCTGTCCCGAATCCTGCTGCCCTCTCACCCCTCCCTCCTTCTGGGGCTCGTCTGCCGTAGGGCTGTCCCGAATCCTGCTGCCCTCTCACCCCTCCCTCCTTCTGGGGCTCCTGTGCCACAGGGCTGTCCCGAATCCTGCTGCCCTCTCACCCCTCCCTCCTTCTGGGGCTCCTGTGCCGCAGGACTGCCCTGAATCCTGCTGCCCTCTGACCCCTTCCTCCTTCTGGGGCTCTTGTGCCGCAGGGCTGCCCCAAATCCTGCTGCCCTCTCACCCCTCCCTCCTTCTGGGGCTCCTGTACCGCAGGGCTGCCCCGAATCGTACTGCCCTCTGACCTCTCCCTCCCTCTGTCCCTCTCTCAGGTTCTCGGTGAATCGCCGGATATTCGTCGTGGGGTTCGGGCTCTACGGGTCGATCCACGGACCCACGGATTACCAGGTCAACATCCAGGTCCGGCTGAGTCCCTGGTATCTTGTGATGAAGGGGAGGGAGGGGATGAGGTTCTGGGCTCGAATGTCAAAGCAGAGTGCAGCTCCGCTGCTCTGTAACCTCTGTTTCTTCCTGTGCGTGTACCCCCAGATCATCCACACGGACAGTAACACCGTCCTGGGTCAGAACGACACCGGGTTCAGCTGCGATGGCTCAGCCAACACCTTCCGGGTCATGTTCAAGGAGCCTGTCGAGATCCTGCCCAACGTCAACTACACTGCCTGCGCCACGCTCAAGGTGTGTGTGGGCATCCCGGGGGGCTGATTCTGTGGGCGTCCACGGAGGGGTTCTGACCCAGATCTCTCTCCCAGGGCCCGGACTCCCACTACGGCACCAAGGGGCTGCGGAAGGTGACCCACGAGTCGCCGTCGACCGGCACCAAGACCTGCTTCACGTTCTGCTACGCCGCAGGAAACAACAACGGCACCTCGGTGGAGGACGGACAGCTGCCGGAGGTTATCTTCTACACATAGTGACCCCTGACCTCCGGGGTCACCTCTTCAACAATGACCCCTGGCCTCTGAGGTCCTCACAATGTAGTGACTCTTGACCTGTGAGGTGGTCACCTAGACACAATGACTTTTGACCTCTGCAGGTTAAATCTGTGCACGACACACATGAATACATGATGACCTTTGACCTTAGAGGTCATTTTCTCTGGCTAGAGTGGTGAGGGGTGGAGGGGGTGTGGGGTCACCGTTTACAGCTAATACAGCTGCTGGGTGGAAGACTGAGGGGTTATCTTCTTGCAGTTGTGACCTCTGGGGTTAGAGGTCATCTAGAAACCCTGACTGACCGGCACAGATGTTGGAGTGAGGGTGGGGGGGGGGTCTGGGGACTCTCCTGTGATCATAGTGAACCCCAAAGGCTGCAGTCTTGCTGCTACTAGCAGCCTCTCAAGTGAGCTGGTCACTCTGTCACTGTGTTGTTCTGCATGTGACCGTCAGAGGGAAACTTGAGTTCAGCTGAGCCCCACCTGTGCAGTTACCCTAGATCATAGAGGGGGTCCCCTATTCCCCCTTGTCCTTGGCATCTTGAGTTAACACAGGTGTTCATTTTCACAGTTTTCTTTGCCTGAGCATCTACACACACAGTGTGCCCTGGGGTGTGAAGACACTGGGCTTGAAATTTTTAAATCAGACCCACAGATCCAGAACCTTAACTTTTAAATGAAGTAAAAGGGTCCATAGAACCCATTCTACTCCTGACCATGGGTTTTGCCCGGGAGGAGGGCGTTCGGTTATCTCAGTAGCAGAACAAGTGGGTCCAGCTCAGTCTCCAGCAGAGAGGCCCGTTGGCGCTGCTGGGGTTCGAGCCGAGGGGCTGTGGCCCGTGGGGGTTTTGTTGTCGTGAGCGCCCAGGGAAGGCCCGTGAAACGATCTGCTTCTGCCCCCAGCACAAGGGAGCAAGTGGGACGCCGACCTGCGTGGCGCGGTGTGGCTCTGCCTGCTGGGCTCTGCTAACCACGCCCGTGTTCTGATGAGCTCATCTGCAAACGTGAGAGCCGCACGCGCAGGAGGGACACAGAACTCCCCCCAGCCACCACAGGCTCCAGTGTTTTTTTCAGAGGGGCTCTGAATGACTGAATTGAATGTGTCAGTTGCTTTATTAAGGAAAGTTAACATCCTCTCCAGATCCCTTTCCTTGACTGTTTAAAAGCCTTCTGTCAAACCTGCAGGATGGGCCTGGACTCCCCACCACAGAGACTAAAACTACATAATGACAACGTACATGAGCAGGCAGTTAAATTAGCTGAGCTGGATTCTGGTTCGTCTGGTGGGTGAGAGTTTTGGGGTAAGAGGAGCAGTCTTGCACACCTGTGCTGCAGGTAGCTCAGGTGGTGTTGTGCATGCCATGATGAGAGATTTAGATACATCTATACTCTGCTTTATGTGTACTACTCCATTTTTATGCATCAAGCAGCCTTCTTGCGGAAGAATATTGAATTCTCTTCATTAGTACTTGAGAATGTTTTTTTTTTAGTCGATCCAAAGCTCGCAGCTTAATGGTAGAAACTGACAATCTCACTTTCTCCTGAATGTGTAAGAAATGTTTGTGTGCTGTTTGAGTTATGTAATTGTCCTTTGTAAATGCTTTATGTGTGCTCAGTCAAAACTGTAAATATTCACTGCAAATATTAAAAAGTTACCTGGTGACTGGTTATCCAAGTGCTGAAACCTCACGTAGCAAGAGATGAGTCTCTCGTGGTAGGAGAGTCTCATCTTTCTCCAGCCCAGAGAGACCCCTGTAGCTGCAGATTTGTGTTCTGCTGGGCCCATAATCACCAGGGCAGGCCGATGCCAGTGTGTGATCTGTTTCCCGGTTTTGCTTTCTTTCTGTTCTGCACATTCCTTAGGGAAAAACACTCCTCTAAGTCAGTGGTTCCCAATCCTGGTCCTGCTGTTTTTCATACCATTCCAGCATCATTAGATAATTATCTCCAGCTCCCAGCTGGCAGCTCACTGCAGCCCAGCAGGTGTGAGCCTGGTCAGTACCTGGAGGGAGACTCCTGGGAAAGCGGAGGTTGCTGCTGGAAGAGGTGTTAGTGAGACCAGCAGGGGGTGCTCACCCTGCAGTCTGTGTGGGTCCTAATGCCCCAGTATCGTGACGGGGACACTGTACTGTAAAAAGGCGCCGTCCTTCAGCCAAGATGTAAAACCGAAGTCCTGACTCTCTGTGGTCATTAAAAATCCTGGGGTGTCTCTCAAAAAGAGGAGTGTTACCCCAGTGTCCTGGCCAAATTTCCCCCTGGCCTTTACCCATCATGGCCTCCTAATAATCCCCATCTCTGAACTGGCTCCCTCACTCTGCTCTCCTCCTCACTGAGAGCTGGTGTGTGGGGAGCAGACTGGTGCATCATCCAGGTGAGTGTGGAGGGGATCCCCATTACCTCTGAAGAGCTCTGAGTGGAGTGTCTAGAAAAAGCACTATGTAAGTAAACAATTATTGAAGACCTAATTAATCAAAAGTTTCTTCGAATTGAATACTTGCTCTTTGTTTTCTGGGATTTTATTTCTTTTACAAAATACAACAGTTAAAGCTCCAACGTTTCTTAGCTGGGAACTGTTCAGACTCATCTTCCTCTTATTAAAGGTCAACAGCAGTCCCAATTTCACAGATCAGTCACTAAATCCTGGAAGCAAAAATTAATTGACGCTATAGAAAATTTTAAAAACTTTGCATTAAGCACAGAATCATAACCTTTGTGAAAGTAGCGTGAGCTGCCGTGTCGTTGCAAAGCCCTGGTCTCGAGAACCTCACCAGCATTGTTGCCTTGTTCTGAATCAATATGGTGCTGGGCATACCTGCAAACTGTCTATTTAGTGCTGTAAATAGTGTGTACATTTTCCTTTTATTGTGGTTTGAAATGCACTCGTCAATGCGGATTCTAATCCTGAGATAGAGTTGCAGTTCCCCATTAAGTCAATGAAAGAGGTTTGATTGTGTAACCAAGGGATCAGCTGGACTAGGCCACAGGAACGATCACACCCAGAAGTTACAAAAATAAAGTCCTATAGAACATTAAAACAGGATGTTTTAAGTTGACTCCTGCTGTAATTATATTGGACTAGTAGGGAGTGTTTTTTCACACATCTACCAGATGGTGCTCTTCAAGCATGTGGATCAAATATCCAACTACAGTGTAAGCGAGCAATGGGCCTTTAGCCCAGCGCTTATAGACAGCCTAGCATCCAGCAACCCATTGTGGAGAGATGGTAGAGCATAAATTATAACATAAGTTAAGGCTTCTGGCACTTGTTGTCCCTTGCACACTTAAGAAACCATAGCCCCATATCCACCCTCTCCACACACATCATCAAACCTGTTTTTACGGCTGTTTCGATTAACCCATCCCTCAATTCACAAACACCCAGTTTCTTCACCCCTGAAGCCACCACCAACATCACAAGATCTCTCAACAGCCTCCTCGCATCAGTAGTTTTAAACTCCTGCACTGATGGATTCGGTGCTCTGGTAGGGGCAGTCATGTCTGTTTCCTAGATGTGGCACAATTCAAAACTTCTACACACACAAGGAGCCAGTTGTTTGTAAATCGAGGGGTGTATTTCCCCACACCAGGATGGAAACCCAGACCTCTGCTCACAACCTGACACCCTCAAAAGCTCTGGGTAAGATCTTAAGAAAAAGACCAGAGAACATCTCCAGTTTTTATGTTCATTTATTGTTTATTTTTTTCTCCATAATTTGTTTTATGTAGCCGTTGAGTTCGTCTGGATTTCTCCATTTTGGCAAGTCAAGTGTCTGTGATGCTCGCGGTGGTCTGTACAGTCCTGGCCCTCACCCAGGCGCAGTGGAGGAAGATGAAGGGGGCAGGGGAGGTGGGGTGGGGGGTGCCGGGGGGGGGTCATTACAGTTTGTCCAGGAAGTTGTCCAGAGCTGGGATGCCCTCCTTCAGCCCCTTGCGCTTGCGTGTCTCGGCCACGACCTGGGCGGGCTTGCTGGTGGCCTCGTAGGGGTCCCCGGGCAGCACCTGCCAGTGGTCGAACACGCACTGCGGGAAGGCCTGGCCTCCGGTGTTGGAGCGCAGGTCGGCGGTGAAGCCTGGGAAAAACACACGGTGTCAGGAGTGTCGGGCTTGTCTGTCACGGGCTGAGCCGAGGACACTGGAATAAATCTGAACCTGCTCCCAGGGTACCAGCCCTACATTTGCAGTTACTACACCTATCTAGTGCAAACGGACAAAGACATTGGAACAAATAAAGATTGTAAGGGCTCCATAGCTGAGATATGGACACTAGTTAGGTATTCTGGGACGATGCTGCAGAGAGATCTCTAGCTGGCCTTGCAGTCAGAGCATCACTACCTGGGGCAATGGCTAACCGTCTCAAAGTGCATCCAAAGATCAGCATCAACACTCACCGAAGGACTCGTTGACGGGCAGGTAGGCCTTGACGATGAACATGGGCGTCCCTGCCACCTGCGACTCCTCAAACACGTGGCCTCTCTTCCTGTTCAGCACACCATAGATTCCGCCCACAACCTGCTCAGGGCACTGCGATTGGACAGAACAGAAATTCAATCCCAACGCTCTCGGCAGGCAGAGAGCCCCGCCCATACAGGACCTGTCGGACTGGGGGGCAGCAGAGCAGATTTACAGCAGGGCTACTCAAGTCAAAACGACTTCAGACCAGTATCCGAGAACGTCAACAAAACACAAAGCAGCCTGGCTGCAGACAGGAAAGCAGTGTTGAATATTTTCTAACACTTCTGCCTTTTAAAGCAGAAGTGACTAACAAGGAGGTTGATTGGCCCAACAGGATTTCACAGGCAAAGTGACTAAAAACTAGACGGGTAAGAATGCGATCAGACTCACCTGGATCTCCACCAGGTAGATGGGCTCCATGAGGCGGGGCTGGGCGGTCAGCTGGCAGGCGTACAGCACGCGGCGGGCTGTGGGGATGATTTGGCCGCCGCCGCGGTGGATGGCGTCCGTGTGGAGGGTCACGTCGTGGATGTCGAAGCGCACAGCGCGCATGTTCTCCTCGCACAGGGCGCCCTGCCGCGGGGGGGAGGAGGGGCTTAGTCACATGGCCAAGAGCCCCACCAGCCTCATTCACAGACGAGGTCTCTGGTCTCGGTTCTGGAGAACCTAACCCAGTAGGTCAGCACTCTCGGAACAAGCCTCCTGAATGTCAACTCCTAACGCTGGTGCATCAGGTAGACTGTTCAGCCCTCGGGAACCCGAGTCCTTGACTGAAGGACACTCGGGTTTTACTCCCAAAGCTCCAATTACCATCAACCGACCACAACTCGACAGTGCCGCGTCGTTAGAAGCTGTACGATTTGTCACGTATAAAACTAGATGGGACCAGATCGGATCACTCTCACGAACATCGCCACAGCACTGACCAGCAACAGGAAAAACTACAAACTGGCAGCATCTGTGAACCCCCTACTACCAGGTCCCAAGCTCCTCGCAGAACCTTACAGTGGCTTGGACAGAGCGTCTAAAAGCTGGACGGCCAGGTTTCTTATTCTTAAATCCCTGGATTAGCTGCTCAAGTGACAAAAATCATTCCAGGTCTTCTAAAGCTAAATTAGAGTGACCTACAGGTTCCCCCTGGGACCGGAGCCATTAGCCCACCTCCCCAATCCCTCTTACCTCCTTGGTAGCCCACTGGAACCCAGCCACCACACTGTCCTTGATCTCATTCAGGTACTGCACTCCCTTGGTCACGTCCACCAGCACGTTGGGCCCGGTGCCATCGGGCCCGAAGCACCAGATCTTACGGGCCTCGCCCACATCCCACTCGTACTTGTCGGCCAGGTAGCGGGCCCGCGCCTTCAGCTCCTGGCGCGCGGTAACGTCGCCCTTCTCGATGTCCTCGGCCAGCCCCTCGGGGAAGGGGCGGGCGCGCATGTACAGGCGGTTGTGCTTGTTGGGGGACTTGGACAGGCACATCTGGTTGGACTCCTCGCTCACCGTCTCTCTGTAAGACACCACGGGGTCCGATTTCTGCAGGGGGAGAGAGAGGGAGAGGATGAGTCAGGACTGATGCACACCACCGCCGGCAGAGCTCGGGCACACGGCTGTGCGCTTCGGAACAGGCCTGCAGGGACCTCGCCCCCCCCCAGTGACCCGGCAGGCTGCAGTACAAGCTGGGCCTCCGCGCAAGAGTGTTGGCCGATAAGGCCCGTCTTCGGCAGCGATGGTACTGCGGACCGGACAGGACAGTTCATCGCACCACAGCGACCAGCAGGGGTCGCTCTCCCTGTATCTGCAGGCCCATGATACCGACCACCGCACCGTCACCATCTCTCCCAGAGCCTGCTGGGGATTGTAGCACGCAAAGGGTTCTGCAGGCTAGCAGGTTAGCTCAGCACAAGGCAGAGGCCTGGAGCAGATAGTGCCTCCTGCTCTATACCACCAGAAGAATGCAGTCTCTGCAGAATCCAGCACCCAGGCCTTACTGCGTAGCTCTCCGTTGCAAGCAGCAGCTCAATTCTGTACAGGCCTGCAGCTGTGTTTAAAGTGACGATACAAACTCGGGCAGAACAGCAGCCGAGTGCTAGACCACGGTCAGCAGTAAAACCCGCCACGCCCCAGCCGTACCTTCAGTGGAATGCAGGCGTGGTCCTCCTCCAGGTCCTTGAGGCAGATCTCCAGGTGCAGCTCTCCAGCGCCGGCGATGATGTGCTCGCCAGACTCCTCGATGATGCACTGCACCATGGGGTCGGACTTGGCCAGGCGCTTCAGCCCCTCCACCAGCTTGGGCAGGTCAGCGGGGTTCTTGGCCTCCACGGCGACGCGCACCACGGGGCTCACGCTGAACTTCATCACGCGCATGTTGTGCGCCTGCTCGAAGGTGGTGATGGTCCCCGTCTTCACCAGGAACTGGTCTACGCCGACCAGCCCCACGATGTTGCCGCAGGGTACGTCCTCGATGGGCTCCACGTACCGGCCCATCATCAGGATGGTCCTGAGAGGAGCACAGGAGAGGCCGGTCAGACCCGACGCGCCAGCCCAGAACCAGGAGCCTCAGGGGCAGTCTCCTGAGCCCACCAGGCCCGGCCACCCCCAACCGGTACTGACCTCTGAATGGGTTTGAGGTAGAGGTCCTCCTTCTTTCCTGGGGTGTAGTTTGGTCCCATGATCCGGACCTTGAGGCCGGTGGAGACGCAGCCAGAGAACACTCTGCCGAAGGCGTAGAATCGTCCCTTGTCAGAAGTCGGCACCATCTTGGAGATGTACATCATGAGAGGGGCCTTGGGGTCGCAGTTCTTAATGCCTGAGAGAGGAAAGACCGTTACTGACTGGAAAGTACTGGGGGTTAGAGCACAGTATCTCCACAGCCTGGACATGCTCTTAGAAATAAGCAGGGCTCATCCAGCAAAAAAAGCAGCTAAAAGGATCTAGTGGGACTTCATAGGAACAACAAAAGCTCATCACTTCAAGGTAAGCTATCCCCTGAAGTCAGGAAAACATCCACACAGCACCGCAGGGCAATAAACGATCATATCGCATTGAGCAACCGAGGCACCAATACGTCCCAACAGCAGCAGCAACAGCAGCAATACCCCCCCCCAGTGCTCACGATCCCTACCCATGGCGGCCTCGTCGTCGCCAGGCCCCTCGTACAGCAGCTCGCAGCGGTACTTCTGGGCGGTGACGGGCGAGGGCAGGTGGATGGTGATCATCTGCAGCAGCGCTTCTCCCGCCGGCAGCCAGCGGCGCATCACGGCCTTCAGCAGCTGCTTGCCCTCCTTGTCCTTGTCCTCGTTGTCCAGCTTGATGTCCAGCTTCTCGATCAGCTTCGCCGTCTCCTCCTTCTTGAAGTTCATGATGGCGTCGAACACCTGGAGGAGCACGAGGCAGGCGTTACCATGCAAACCCCAAAACAACTGGCCAACACCAGATTGTGTCGCTGCAAGACCTAGGAACTACAATCGCCAAGCTGCTATACAAAATCCCTCAACTACACCTAACGGGAATCAAAGCTGTGAAAACTGAGTAGCTTCGCTCCTTCTAGACCGCAGAGCACACAGCTGTGTGCTGCTGCGATTGTGGGGCCCTGCGCTGCCATGCAGTCAGACTAAAGTCTCTCATCACCAGCCAGTCAGGTCAAAGTGAAGAATGTTTCAGGTCATCACTTGCAGGCAAGAGCGTTCAGCTGACAGGATCTCCCTCTTCTGCCAGGGCTACAAGTCTGGAAGAGCTCCCCACTAGAATACAGGAGCTGGGGCATCCCCGGCCTCACAGAGCCCCCCACAGGCTGCTCACCTTGAAGATGGGGTCCAGGATGAGCTGTGCAAAGGTGCGGGGCAGCTTCTTGCCGTCTGGGGAGTTGGCGGTCTTGCTGAATTTCCCGGTAGCTGGGTCAAAATACCTACAGACAGGGGAACAGTTACTCAGAGCCCTGAAGCGGAGGCTTGGTGTTTATCCAGAACTCGGGAACCTCGATAACACACACCTGTCTCCCCACAGTTTCTTCATCATGTCCTCCACCTTCTTGGCCCTCTCGGCCGGCGCCAGCTGGGCATCACCCTTGGCAGCGAACTTAGCCACATACATCTCTGCAAACTGCTTCAGGGTGAAGGCCCAGCCGTGCAGACCAGAGCCGAACCCCACGGTACCGATCACTGGGTCAATCTGAGTGGTGGAGGAGGAAGAGAGAAGCATGAGTTTTCAAAATACAAACCTCCCAGTATCCCATCTTGCACCAGCTTGATCCAAACCTGCCTCCAACTGCAAGCCAAAGGCTCAGTGTTGTGCTCTACCAGCAAGCCAAACCTCTACAGCCCCTGGGGGCGGAGACTATAGAACGCCCTCACAACGCCCCCCGGGCAGTCTACATTCCCAGCACCTCACCATGATGTTGCCCATGGGCCCGGTCTCGTCCTCCCCGTAGGTGGAGATGATGACGTTGACGTTCTCCACAATGCGCTGGAAGGTCTGGTACAGCTCCTCCGGCTCCAGCTGCAGCTCCAGCAGGGCCCGGTCCATCTTGTTCATCATCAGAACCGGCTTGATCCGCTCGGCGATGGCCTGCCTCAGCACCGTCTCGGTCTGCACGCACACACCTGGCCAGGGAGGGAGTGCAACGGCTCAGCATCCTGCAAGGCCAAGCTACAAAACCCTCAGAACTACACCAAACTCACTACACAGCCACCCAGTGTACGAAATCACCCACTAGGCATCGAGCATAACAGTGCATCAAACTGATCAGCGCCCGCCGGTGGCTCCTCTCGTACCGGAGACGCAGTCCACGACCACCAGGGCACCGTCAGTGACGCGCAGGGCGGCGGTGACCTCCGAGGAGAAGTCCACGTGCCCGGGGGAGTCGATCAGGTTGATGAGGAAGCCGGAGCCGTCCTTGCACTGCTTGATGAAGGCCAAGTCGTTGTCGCTCAGCTCGTAGTACATGGAGATGGCACTGCGCAGGGAGGGAGAGAGCAGCCCATCAGTCAAACAGCAGTGCTGTAACGCTTCTGAAAAAGCTCGACGAGGCGCTCCCAGCTCCTGTTGTGCACTAGCCAGGCGTCTCTGCTGAACAGACAGCGATGTGTACAGCAGTCGAGTGCGACTGTGGCCGTCAAACACCCTCTTTCCAGCCGCACCGGGGACTGAACCGCATCGCCCCCGGGACGTTAAATTATCAAGGTGACCACAGCAGTAACAAGGCCAGACCCCCGTCGCCACGGCGACACTCACGTGGACTTGATGGTGATGCAGCGCTCCTGCTCGTCCTTGCGGGTGTCGGTGAAGCGCGTCTCGCCGGCGCGGGCCGAGGCGATGATCCCCGCCTTGGACACCAGCGAGTCGGTCAGGGTGGACTTGCCGTGGTCGACGTGGGCGATCACAGACATGTTCCGGATGTTGGACTTCTTGTCCATGATGGCGCGGATCTGGTCTACGGTGAAGTTCACCTGGGGGGGGGGGCGGACAGGACCGTCAGGCAGAACAGCACAGACCGGACCTGCACCTTGGGCAGAACTGGGCTTGACGAGGCCAGGAGGACCTCGGTGAGCTACAGCGCCGCAGTCTAACGGACATCCCTTACCAGGCTACGGGCATGAGGCACAGGCGTGAGCCGCAGGCTAGGAAGCAAGCACTGCGCACCCCTGTGTGACTAACACCTCAGCCTGTTTTTACCAGTCAGAGAGACAGCAGGGAGCACATTCACCGATAATTACTGTCCCAATTAAGAGAGCTGCTCTCGAGTTCAGCAGATTTTCCTCCATCATTCCTAACCTCCCTGAACACCCTTGGCCGAGGACTCGTTCTAGTTAACAGGCTCACTCCTGCTAATCAGGGTCCGCGGGGATGCTGTTGCCGATGGAAACCACAGCTGGCCCACCCTTGACGCCCACACCCTGGTCAGTCTCACCAGTGCCACAACTGGAGGAATTCGAGTGGGCCTTCCCTGCCAATCCGGACCAAGTCCATCTGACCCGAGGGACCAGGCTTTCCACGTGACCTTTCGGCTCCCGTTTTAAACCCCCCTCACTACGAGACCCCAAACCCCCGGCCTGCTGAGAGGCGACTGGACCCCAACACGGCCCTCACAGGAGCGTTAAGAGGGCCACGCCGCGGGATCAGGCGGCTCCGCTGGCTCGGAGCCGCAGTTACACGGTCCTGTAAGGACTAACACCCCCCCTAACGCGGCAGAAACCGTGGGCGCCTGACAATGGTGGGGCCCAGCGCCACCCCGCGCACAATAGCGGACTCCTGACGCTGCAGGAACCGGTGCTCAGCGCCGCAATGGGGAGGGGGGGGGGGGGGGGGGGGTTCTGCAGCACCGCGGAGGGGCTCAGTCTTTGTCTGAGCCTGACGTAATAGCGGCTCGCTGTCTGCGGGCTGAACGACCGCGTACAAGCTCATCGACCTCTGCGGAGGTGATTATCGAGGCCGTCACCTCACCCACCGCCCCTACACCGGAGGAAAACCCTTATCCTTCCCGTCTGCAAGCGTACAGGCTCAGCCCCGGTGCGGCCTAACTAAACGTTATGATTGCGCATCATCAGGACAAGAGCCAAAAACGGGCCTGTAGCTAACGGGCATTTAAATCGACTTCACTCTCTTATTTTGGGGCCGCCCTCGCGCGCCCATTGAAGCGTACCGACTCGGGCCTCCCCTCCCTTGCTGCAGCCGGCATCGAGTTGAACTCCTCCCCGCTCGCCGGTTCCGCTCTAACGGCTGAGCGCCGCACTCGAGCGCCGAGGCTCCGCCAGCGGGCCACGTGGATACACGGCCCGAGCCGGGGGCAGCCGGGCACAGGCGCGGCCGGTCTCACCCCATAGAACCGGCTTCGCTCCATTTAAAACACGAGAGAGCTCCATAATACAGACATTTTACGTAAAAAAATGAACTATTTGAATTGACGTCACCGGCTTCAAGCAGAGGCTGGGCACCGAGAAGACACGATGACTGACCCAGCCGGCTGCCCATGACAAAGCCGGCGGCCGTTAATCCCAGCACAGACCGAGGAGCCGCCCTGTCTCCCCGCCTCCCAGCGGGGCTCCCGGGGCCGGACTCCCCTCCGCGCAACAACAAACAGAAAAACACGCACAATCGCCCCCGCAGGGTCCGGCGCTCAGCGCATTTTCACTGCCAGGAAATCAGACAGGAGCGCCTGACAGAGCGGGGTCTCGGCGCCGCTCCCTCTCGCCCCGGACACGGGCAGCGGGTGGCGGGGACTCTTCCCGGCCGAGCCGGGGCTCAGCAGCTGCCATCTTGCCGCCTCTACCCGCCGACTCCGCTCCCTGTCCATCACCCCGCGGCCACGGACCCCGAGCCGCGCCCGGCCCCCATACCCGGCCCAGCAGGAGCGGCGGGCAGCAGGGCGCCCGGCCCCTAGCTCCAGACCGCGCTGTCACTCACCATGTTGGCGGATGGTCTCGGATTCTTGATACGGACAAAGATGCGGGGAGAGATACGCTGCCCACCACGGTCGCGGATAGGCAGGGAAGAGAGAGCTGACGTCAACAAGCACGCTTTTATACTGCCGGCGCCACGTGACCGGCGTGCTCAGCGTGCCCGAGCGTGCGCAACGTGGAACTCCCCCCCCCCTCGGGTAGCGCGGGCGTGACTCACGCTGCCTGCCTGTGGGCAATGACACGAGGGACATTATCGTGACTCGTGGCAGACCAGTCACACCCTTCGCGGAAAAATATTGCGAGGAGGCGAGATAAAGACACAGATGTAACACAGCCAGATGGAGCTGCTTTCAGAGAAAGCGTAGGGCTAAAGACTATAGTAGTTCAAGGAGGGAGCTGCGTCAGCAGGCGTAGGCCGCGAAGGAAGAAGTAAAGGTTTATTCCTGCTGAAAAGAGAAGAAAAGACACACAACATTTCGGTTGTGAAGCCTTCTTCGGGTGCGATACGGACAAGGATGGGGGGTTAAAGACTGTGATATACTGTAATGTATATCGCTATATATGTCCAGATCTTGAATCGTAATGAAGATCAGTATTAGTCTTGAACAGAATATTATTTTGTGTATAAACTGCCCCTAGCGGTAGAGAATACGGCACTTACAATTACTTAACTGAGGTGGAAGAAGATCTTTATAAATGCTTTAAAAGTGTATATGGAGACATAGAAAAGTTGAGATCGAAGGGATATTATACTCATCCAGGTCTTCTGCCAGCACCTCTTTGATCCAGGATGTCACCCAGCTGTTTCTTTCAGCAAGCCGGGGTATCGGCTTCGCTTGTTCCACCCTCCCACAGCCCTCTGTGTAAAGAAGGGCCTCGGGGCCTGTTCCGAATGCCCCCCCCTGTAGTTTTCATCTGTGTGGTCGTGTTTCCCTGCAGCGCCGACTCGGAAGAAGTCCGCGCCTCTGAGGCTCCGGCGAGCTCGGTTGCCTACAGACCCGCTGTAAAACCCCGCAGGACTCCGTTTGAATAATTAGGGATCAATTATGTTCCAGCTATTGAGGCTAGGAAGTTGCTCTGGCAAAACGTTTTTATTTCTCTTTACTTTCTAGTGTGAGGACACCCACCACTGTCCCTGTCCCTGTCCCTGTCCCCAAGAGACCCAGAGTCAGCTGCCTGAATGACTGCCGCCCCACTGCACTCACATCAGTTATCATGAAGCGCTTCGCGCGGCTGGTCAGAGCATCCACCACCTCCTCACTGCCTGACACCCCAGACCCACTGCAGTCTGCGTATCGCCAGGACAGGTCAACAGAAGATGCTATTGCCACTGCCCTCCATGCTGCCCTCTCACACCTGGATCAGAAAGGAACATGTGTGAGAATGCTGTTTGTTGATTACAGCTCAGCATTCAGTACCATAGTGCCCTCAAAGCTGGTCATCAAGCTCCAGGACCTGGGACTGAACACCTCCCTCTGTAATTGGATCCTGGACTTCTTGACGGAACGTCCGCAGGTGGTGAAGGTGGGCACCAGCATATCCTCTACCCTGACTCGAAACACTGGAGCCCCCCAAGGCTGCGTGCTTAGTCCTGTCCTCTACTCCTTATTTACCCATGACTGTGTCACCAGGCATCACTCAAACTCCATCATTAAGTTTGCGGACGATACAACAGTCATCGGCCTGATCACAGATGGTGAGGAGTCTGCATACAGGGAGGAGGTTGAAACCCTGGCAGCATGGTGCCAGGAGAACAGCCTCTCTCTGAACATCAGTAAGACTAAGGAGATGATTGTGGATTATAGAAAACACCAGGGAGGAGATCACACACCTATCTACATCAATGAGACTGCAGTGGAGAGGGTCAGCAGCTTTAAGTTCCTGGGAGTTAACATCTCAGAGGACTTAACCTGGACCCACCACACCAACACCGTGGTCAAAACAGCACAGCAGCGCCTGTTCTTTCTCCTCAGGCTAAAGAAGTTCAGCATGCCGTAACATATCCAGGCCAGCTTCTACAGGTGCACTATTGAGAGCATCCCGACTGGCTGCATCACTGCCTGGTCTGGGAGCTGCTCCGCATGGGATCGCAAAGTACCACAGAGGGTGGTGAAGTCAGCGCAGCTTATCACCAGCTGTGAGCTACCAAGCCTCCAGGAGATCTACTCAGCTAGATGTCTGAAGAAGGCCAGGTCCATTCTCAAGGACCCCAGTCATCCCAGTCACAAACTGTTTTCCCTCCTACCGTCTGGTAAACAGTATCGAAGCATTCGGTCCAAGTCCAACAGATTACGGCACAGCTTCTACCTCCAGGCAATAAGACTGCTAAATAGCCAACCTGCAGCTCCTTCAGCAAATGACCTGTAATGGCTACATGGACATGCAGTTTTCACTGTATTCAGCACACTGCACTACTTGGACATAATGTACTGCATACACCCTGGACACATCACAGCTCTATTTATATTGAATTCTGCCCGAGTTTATTTTATTCCATTTCTATTGCACTATTATTATGTAACCTTGTTTTGTAACTTTAACTTTGTGATTTTTATCACGTCCAACATCTGCGTGTCGCAGTTGCGAAATCTGCCGCTGTGAAGGAAACGTGTGGAGCGCATGCGCGACAGACCCCTGTTCTCCAGCAGGTGGCAGCACGAGTCCGGGGGATCAACACTGAGCTGCGCAAGCGCGGATCTGTCCGGGCTCCGCAGCTCCGCAGCGCTGCGCTCGGCTGGGCGGCTGGGCGGCCGGGCGGAGGCGGTGAGCCGCCGCGGGGACCCACATACGCGTGGCGCCTCGGTAGGTCAACATATACAGCTTGTAGGTTAACATACAGACTGGTGCTCTGTGTGTTAAATTCTGTCTTAACTCCCTTTGCCCAGGGTGAATCCTCAGCAAATAATATTCATGTCTGTTAATTAACTGGTAATCTGGTTCTGAATGAGAGCACAGAAACTACATCAGAATCACTGAAAAGAAATTAAACCCTTTCTCTTCCTCTATCTCACAAGCCCTCTGACTCTTCTTTCTCTCGTTGCCAACTATAATCTCCTGCTTCTGGGTTTTTTTCCCTTTAATTCCAGTGTATCCGATTTCCAGACTTCCACTAAAACTTCGCCCAGGGGATAGAATGAACAAGAAGCTCGTTTTCCCTCTTTATTTCTGAAGCTATATGTAGTTTTTTCAAAAGTTGCTAAATACACCAGATTGGTTTCAAACACACACTAATGGAAACTAAAAAAGTTAGAGCTCAGAAAGAAATCAGGTGTTGTAGAACTTGGAGAACAGGAGGAGGCAGGTGTTCCAGGTGTTATTGGTGCGGGATGAGGCATGTGTTCTAGGTGTTATCGGTGAGGGAGGGGTAGGTGTTCCAGGTGTTATCAGTGAGGGGGGGTGTGTGTGTTCCAGGTGTTATTAGCGAGGGGAGGGTGTGTGTTCTAGGTGTTATCGATGAGGGAGGAGGCAGGTGTTCTAGGTGTTATTGATGGGGGGGGTGTTCTAGGTGTTATTAGTAAGGGAGGATGAGGCGGGTGTTCTAGGTGTTATCGGTGAGGGAGGGGGTAGGTGTTCCAGGTGTTATCAGTGAGGGGAGGGTGTGTGTTCCAGGTGATATCAGCGAGGGGAGGGTGTGTGTTCTAGGTGTTATCGGTGAGGGAGGAGGCATGTGTTCTAGGTGTTATCTGTGAGGGAGGAGGCAGGTGTTCCAGGTGTTATTGGGGCAGGAGGAGGCAGGTGTTCTAGGTGTTATTGGCGAGGGAGGAGGCAGGTGTTCCAGGTGTTATTGGGGCAGGAGGAGGCAGGTGTTCTAGGTGTTATCAGACCTGTCCGGGTGCAGGGTGCAGATGTTGCAATGGCAGCTTCACTCCCAACAGCAAGAAATCAGCTGACATCTTATCTGCTGCCGGCTGGTCACACACACATACACACACCACATACACCACACACACACACTCTCCCTTTCTGCACTTTGACCTTCTACTCATCAGATAAACAGCAATTACTGTGAAATAATTATAATGATGTAAGAATTATCAGCTTCGTCATAATTACTGTTAGTACCATGCCAGTCTCGCTATCTCCCCCGAGACACTCTGTCCATGAGATCAGAAAGGAGGAGGGGGAGGGGAGGAGGACAGGTACAGAGTGAAAGCGATAAGGCAAGCGAGGCTAACAGAGAGAGAGGAGGGGAGGACAGATGGAGGAAGAAATAGAAGGAGGAAATCAAGGAGGAAAAGGAAATGTCATAAATATTCTCAAACATGGGACAAGGATTCTTTACTAAAATATCAATTTCCCTCCCACATTTCTCAATATTGACAGACTCAGAACGAACAACAGGCTGTTATCGTCTGGGAGATAATCAGTTACCCAGTGTGTGACTCCCTGTCCCACTGAGCCCACAGGGAGAGCTCTGCCAGTGTGTGACTCCCTGTCCCACTGAGCCCACAGGGGGAGGTCTGCCAGTTTGTGACTCCCTGTCCCACTGAGCCCACAGGGAGAGCTCTGCCAGTGTGTGACTCCCTGTCCCACTGAGCCCACAGGGAGAGCTCTGCCAGTGTGTGACTCCCTGTCCCACTGAGCCCACAGGGAGAGCTCTGCCAGTGTGTGACTCCCCACTGAGCCCACAGGGAGAGCTCTGCCAGTGTGTGACTCCCCACTGAGCCCACAGGGAGAGCTCTGCCAGTTTGTGACTCCCTGTCCCACTGAGCCCAGAGGGAGAGCTCTGCCAGTGTGTGACTCCCCACTGAGCCCACAGGGAGAGCTCTGCCAGTGTGTGACTCCCTGTCCCACTGAGCCCACAGGGAGAGCTCTGCCAGTGTGTGACTCCCCACTGAGCCCACAGGGAGAGCTCTGCCAGTGTGTGACTCCCTGTCCCACTGAGCCCACAGGGAGAGCTCTGCCAGTGTGTGACTCCCTGTCCCACTGAGCCCAGAGGGAGAGCTCTGCCAGTGTGTGACTCCCTGTCCCACTGAGCCCAGAGGGAGAGCTCTGCCAGTGTGTGACTCCCCACTGAGCCCACAGGGAGAGCTCTGCCAGTGTGTGACTCCCTGTCCCACTGAGCCCACAGGGAGAGCTCTGCCAGTGTGTGACTCCCTGTCCCACTGAGCCCACAGGGAGAGCTCTGCCAGTGTGTGACTCCCTGTCCCACTGAGCTCACAGGGAGAGCTCTGCCAGTGTGTGACTCCCTGTCCCACTGAGCCCACAGGGAGAGCTCTGCCAGTGTGTGACTCCCTGTCCCACTGAGCCCACAGGGAGAGCTCTGCCAGTGTGTGACTCCCTGTCCCACTGAGCCCACAGGGAGAGCTCTGCCAGTGTGTGACTCCCTGTCCCACTGAGCTCACAGGGAGAGCTCTGCCAGTGTGTGACTCCCCACTGAGCCCACAGGGAGAGCTCTGCCAGTGTGGGGCCGCCTATCTCAGCCTGAGAGCCAGAGAGGATGGGTAAATTCAGGGAATGAGAGGAAGAGAGAGAGGTCCACCAGGAGGAGACGAGAGACAGGGAGAGATCGAAGGAGAGAAGCGGGGTGTGGGGGAGAGACAGAACAGAGGCAGAAGAGGGAGGCTGACACGGGAGGAGATGAAACAGCAGCACAGAAGAGGCTGTCCTTGTTACCCTGGCCTTGAAGTGACAGGGAGGTGGGGAGGCACACAGCACCAGCTCAGCCTGAACCTTCACCTCTGGCAGAAACAGCCAAATCTAGGAGGTCTGAGGCTCCACCAGGAGGTCCCAATGTAGATGCATAACAGTTACACCTGGTTAAGCACTCAGACCTACCCGATCAGCTTGCCGCAAAACTAAGCACGTGAAGGTCAGACCTCATTGTTGTGTTACGTTAGTTTATCTTGCTGACAAGCTCGGAAACAGAGCTATAAAGGAGCCACAGCCTTCATTTTTATATTGACTTGTTTTGGCAAGCATGGCCTTAAAGCACCGGGACATTTGCAAGAACATACGTTCCTAATCTAATCTCATCTGGAGAAGGGCTGTGGGAGAGCCTGCTTTCAGGACAGCAGGTGAGGTATTGTACAGCTGAGAGGCTGAAGGAAAGAGAGAGACGAGCTGCCATCATGGTGTCTAATGAGGGCGGTTTCACACTCGCCTTCCCCCTGGGCTGCAGTTCTCCTGTGTTGGGCTTTACGCAACACAGCAACACAACATTGTTTAGATTTTCAGTTTATCTCACCACCTACCTGCCTGAGACATATTGACAGAAGGATCTAGATTAGGAGTCACCAGACTCTGACCCCCGATGACCCCAGACTGGCAGGTGCACTGGGGCAGCTGGAGATCCAGGAGGAAAACAGGTTAACTGATCTAATTAAGCTTTGCCTGGCACAGTTGAACTCTTCCCCGCTCTTCTGAGGCTGCTGGTGATTTCAAGAGGTTTAGAGATTCTGCTGGGGTATATCTTACACTGGCAGGCTAAAAGAGCTCAATCTTTTTCATCTTGAACAGAGAAAACTGCAACTGGGCCTGACTGAAGCCTTCACAATCCTCACTGGCATTTAAAAACGCACCGTATTGGTCTTCAAACTCACTTCACTTCAAACTTCAAACTTAAAACCTCACCGTAGAGTCGATTTAAACTCCCGTTAGCTCCAGGCCCATTTTTGGCTCTGCACCAAAAAATACCAAGAGGACACAAGGGGTAACTATAGGAAACGGCATTTAAAACTGAGAGCAGGAGACAGTTCTTTACACAGAGGGTTGTGGGAGTCTGGAACAAGCTGCCCAACCACGCTGTTGAAGCTGATACCCTGGCTTCTTTCACTTGAGATCCTTGGATTAATTAGGTAAACAGCAACCAGCGATTCTAATAGTATCATCTGTCCTTGTTACCTTTATTGCATTGTTACAATTCACTATGCTCAGCTTGAACAGCCCAACAACGATATTCCTTGGAGTTCCCCTCTCTATTTGTCTTAGAACTGTTCACCCCCATCGTATATGTTTGTTGTGTAATTACACAGCTTAATATGTGTTTGTGCAACTGCTGATAGTGAGAGTTCACAGTGCTGTCTGCGGAAGGGATGATTCTCCTTATAAAGTGATGGTGTTTTTTTATTTACTGAAACTGTGTGAAAGGTCACAGGTGCCCCCCTTCTTCCTCCCTACCTTATATCCACTGGTTGGTTTTTTCTGGGAAGGATGCACTTCGGACCTTAGTAATTACAGCCAGACTGGGAAGGGGGAGGGGCCTAAACTGATGTCAACCCTTCTGAGCCACCTCAGTGGTCCAGGATGCTCTGTCTGTCAAGGAGTGTTGCTAGGGAGTGACCAATCAGAGAGTGAGTGTCGGTCAGTCTCTTAATGACATGCCCAGTGCTGTGTTGGAGTTTAAACTTTGTCCTACAGGTGAGCTGAGAGAGAAAACGCAGCAACATCCAGAACTGCTCCAAAACATACAGGTGAAAGAACTAACCTCACAGCTATTGAATTGTTTTAAATTAAAAGTTCCTGAGCCAGTGTCACGCAAGGACTGGACAAATGACGCTGGAAGCAGAAAAGGTAAAACTTTTGTCAACTTTTTAGTGCTTCCTCTGAACAGCTTTGGTTGTTTTGCACTTTTTCTGTCTTCTCTGAATGTCAGTGTAGCAGAGCAATCCTGCCTCCCAGTCCAAAGTTCGGGACACTGAGTGTCGAGATTTACTCACTGACTGTGCATTGGTACATGTATTTATATTTGTGTATCTGAGTTTTAGATATAAAAAGACACATGTCAATACAGCAAAGCTCTCTCAGTGCAGTGTTAATGTACTGGAGTGTCCAGTCAGTGTGTCTGTATTAACCCCTCTCTCTCAGTGCAGTGTTAATGTACTGGAGTGTCCAGTCAGTGTGTCTGTATTAACCCCTCTCTCTCAGTGCAGTGTTAATGTACTGGAGTGTCCAGTCAGTGTGTCTGTATTAACCCCTCTCTCTCTCAGTGCAGTGTTAATGTACTGGAGTGTCCAGTCAGTGTGTCTGTATTAACCCCTCTCTCTCAGTGCAGTGTTAATGTACTGGAGTGTCCAGTCAGTCGGTGTGTCTGTATTAACCCCTCTCTCTCTCAGTGCAGTGTTAATGTACTGGAGTGTCCAGTCAGTGTGTCTGTATTAACTCTTCTCTCAGTGCAGTGTTAATGTACTGGAGTGTCCAGTCAGTGTGTCTGTATTAACCCCTCTCTCCCTCAGTGCAGTGTTAATGTACTGGAGTGTCCAGTCAGTGTGTCTGTATTAACCCCTCTCTCTCTCAGTGCAGTGTTAATGTACTGGAGTGTCCAGTCAGTGTGACTGTATTAACCCCTCTCTCTCTCAGTGCAGTGTTAATGTACTGGAGTGTCCAGTCAGTGTGTCTGTATTAACTCCCCTCTCTCTCAGTGCAGTGTTAATGTACTGGAGTGTCCAGTCAGTGTGTCTGTATTAACCCCTCTCTCTCAGTGCAGTGTTAATGTACTGGAGTGTCCAGTCAGTGTGACTGTATTAACCCCTCTCTCTCTCAGTGCAGTGTTAATGTACTGGAGTGTCCAGTCAGTGTGACTATATTAACTCCCCTCTCTCTCAGTGCAGTGTTAATGGACTGGAGTGTCCAGTCAGTGTGTCTGTATTAACCCCTCTCTCTCTCTGTGGAGTGTTAATGGACTGGAGTGTCCAGTCAGTGTGTCTGTATTAACCCCTCTCTCTCTCAGTGCAGTGTTAATGTACTGGAGTGTCCAGTCAGTGTGTCTGTATTAACCCTTCTCTCTCAGTGCAGTGTTAATGTACTGGAGTGTCCAGTCAGTGTGTCTGTATTAACCCCTCTCTCTCAGTGCAGTGTTAATGTACTGGAGTGTCCAGTCAGTGTGTCTGTATTAACCCCTCTCTCTCAGTGCAGTGTTAATGTACTAGACTATAGAGTCTAGCTTAGTCTAGTTAATGGACTATAGAGTTCAGTCAGTCAATGTGTCTGTATGACCCTTCTGTCTCTCTGCAGTCTTGATGTATTAAGTGTGCCTGTATTAACCCGTCTCACTCAGGCTTATGATGGGATGGAGCTGTTGGACCTGCTCTTCGATCAGAATGATGGGATTTTGCGTCATGAGGGCTTTGGGCAACACAACTGCCCAAGCTGGCCAACTACAGAGCACAGTGTGAGTGACTTCACCACTGTTCAGTCCATGTGCACGGTCCAGTCTCTCTCAACTTCTCCCATCTCTCTGCGTCTCTTACAGCTCTGTATCCTTACAGCTTCCATTTACCACTGACCTTGTGACTCTACATCTGTTCACACTTCTTTATATGCATGCCCTCTTTACTAGACAGTACAGTGGTTTGATTTCCTTTAATATTACAACTTCCTGCAAAAATATCGCACATAAGAAAATGTCATCTGGAATACCGTGACTTCTTCACGAGGACTATGGGCAGTCCCAGGACCTTGTTGGATCTCCCACACTTTAACGAGCTCCCTGCTGCCCTGCCTTTGTGTCTGTGTGCAGTTGCTGAGCCCTGCGGAGGGGAGCGACGAGTTTCTCAGTGCTCTGCTCAGCGGCAGTGACTCCGTCTCTGGCTCCCCCCTGTGGTCGCCAGCTGCCAGTGACAGCGGGATCAGCGAGGACCCGCAGTCTGACCAGCTGGACAGCCCCCCGCCGTGCCGACCCCCAGACAGCCCCCACCTCAAGCCCCCCTACCCGCCTGTGGCCCCAACATCTCAACACCCCCCCCCAGCCCTGCCGCTGGACTCCCAGGAGCCTGACGTCTCCATTGACCTCGGTAAGACAGCGCTGGAGCCCGTTTGCCTGAGTGCAACCTTTGTAAATGTTTTGCTAATTGTTATTTCCTTGGCAACACTGTAACTCATCAGACACGCCAATCAAGCTCTTTCAGTCTGAGTAACTCTGTAGGAGCCCCTGAGCTGGGGGAACAGTGTGCAGTCTCTAACCACAGAATGTGTTACCACAGGGGGCTGGGAGTCAGGGTTTTTCGTGGAGAGACCCTCCAACGGCTCCCACCTGGGTGAGGACCAGAAAGCCCACGGCATCCAGAGAATTCAGATGTTATCCAATTTCCCACTGACCGTCAAGGACCTGCTGCTGTCCAGCAGCTCTGAGCCGGTGAGGGTGCCCTGTTATTGGATCTGGAGGCAGAATTTGCATCATATTTTATTCTGGGCAGGACATGAGAATGGGGGTGAGGCAGTCAGTGGGGTGTGCAGGTTGTGGGTGGGAGAAGCCAAGTCACTATGGTGGCACAGACATGGGCGAGGGTAGCGTTGAGAGATATGAAGGGTCGGGACTGCGGAACTGTGCCTGCTACAGGTGTCCCATTCTTGTGTGTTTCTCTCTCTCCGCCAGCTTATAACTCAACTCTCTCTTGATTCGCACAGTATTTACTCTCACCCTCTCTCCCCTCACTTTTTCCACCTTGCTCTCTCCCAATCCGATCCCTCCATCCCCACTCCTCTCCTTCCCAGCCCCAGCAGCAATCCCAGCAGCCCTTCCAGGAGCTGGTCCTCAACGAGGACGAGAAGAAGCTGCTGGCCAAGGAGGGCGTGAGTCTGCCCAGCCAGCTGCCTCTGACCAAGGTACTGAACACAGCGATGCATGCTGGGACAGGGGCGCTGGCCCACGCTGCCCTGTGAGGAAGCGCTCCACCTGCCGTGCACCATTCCCGGCTGATCCCGCCCGTACTGATCTCTCTTCCCCCCACTCCTGCCCCCCTCTCTGTCTCAGTATGAAGAGCGCATCCTGAAGAAGATTCGGAGGAAGATCCGAAACAAGCAGTCTGCCCAGGAGAGCCGAAAGAAGAAGAAGGAATACATTGATGGCTTGGAGAGCAGGTGCAGGCAGACCGACAGAGAGACAGACTAACAGACACACAGACTGAGAGACAGACAGGTTCACAGAGAAAGACTAACAGACACACAGACTGAGAGACAGACAGGTTCACAGAGACAGACTAACAGACACACAGACTGAGAGACAGACAGGTTCACAGAGACAGACTAACAGACACACAGACTGAGAGACAGACAGGTTCACAGTGAGACAGACTAACAGACACACAGACTGAGAGACAGACAGGTTCACAGAGACAGACTAACAGACACACAGACTGAGAGACAGACAGGTTCACAGAGACAGACTAACAGACACACAGACTGAGAGACAGACAGGTTCACAGAGACAGACTAACAGACACACAGACTGAGAGACAGACAGGTTCACAGAGACAGACTAACAGACACACAGACTGAGAGACAGACAGGTTCACAGAGAAAGACTAACAGACACACAGACTGAGAGACAGTCAGGTTCACAGAGAAAGACTAACAGACACACAGACCAAGAGACAGACAGGTTCACAGAGACAGACTAACAGACACACAGACTGAGAGACAGACAGGTTCACAGAGACAGACTAACAGACACACAGACTGAGAGACAGACAGGTTCACAGAGAGACAGACTAACAGACACACAGACTGAGAGACAGTCAGGTTCACAGAGAAAGACTAACAGACACACAGACTGAGAGACAGACAGGTTCACAGAGACAGACTAACAGACACACAGACTGAGAGACAGTCAGGTTCACAGAGAAAGACTAACAGACACACAGACTGAGAGACAGACAGGTTCACAGAGAAAGACTAACAGACACACAGACTGAAAGACAGACAGGTTCACAGAGACAGACTAACAGACACACAGACTGAGAGACAGTCAGGTTCACAGAGACAGACTAACAGACACACAGACTGAGAGACAGACAGGTTCACAGAGAAAGACTAACAGACACACAGACTGAGAGACAGACAGGTTCACAGAGAAAGACTAACAGACACACAGACTGAGAGACAGACAGGTTCACAGAGACAGACTAACAGACACACAGACTGAGAGACAGACAGGTTCACAGAGACAGACTAACAGACACACAGACTGAGAGACAGACAGGTTCACAGAGACAGACTAACAGACACACAGACCGAGAGACAGACAGGTTCACAGAGACAGACTAACAGACACACAGACTGAGAGACAGACAGGTTCACAGAGACAGACTAACAGACACACAGACTGAGAGACAGACAGGTTCACAGAGAGACAGACTAACAGACAGACTGAGAGACAGTCAGGTTCACAGAGAAAGACTAACAGACACACAGACTGAGAGACAGACAGGTTCACAGAGACAGACTAACAGACACACAGACTGAGAGACAGTCAGGTTCACAGAGAAAGACTAACAGACACACAGACTGAGAGACAGACAGGTTCACAGAGAAAGACTAACAGACACACAGACTGAGAGACAGACAGGTTCACAGAGACAGACTAACAGACACACAGACTGAGAGACAGACAGGTTCACAGAGACAGACTAACAGACACACAGACCGAGAGACAGTCAGGTTCACAGAGAAAGACTAACAGACACACAGACCGAGAGACAGACAGGTTCACAGAGACAGACTAACAGACACACAGACTGAGAGACAGTCAGGTTCACAGAGACAGACTAACAGACACACAGACTGAGAGACAGTCAGGTTCACAGAGAAAGACTAACAGACACACAGACCAAGAGACAGACAGGTTCACAGAGACAGACTAACAGACACACAGACTGAGAGACAGACAGGTTCACAGAGACAGACTAACAGACACACAGACTGAGAGACAGACAGGTTCACAGAGAGACAGACTAACAGACACACAGACTGAGAGACAGTCAGGTTCACAGAGAAAGACTAACAGACACACAGACTGAGAGACAGACAGGTTCACAGAGACAGACTAACAGACACACAGACTGAGAGACAGTCAGGTTCACAGAGAAAGACTAACAGACACACAGACTGAGAGACAGACAGGTTCACAGAGAAAGACTAACAGACACACAGACTGAAAGACAGACAGGTTCACAGAGACAGACTAACAGACACACAGACTGAGAGACAGACAGGTTCACAGAGAAAGACTAACAGACACACAGACTGAGAGACAGACAGGTTCACAGAGAAAGACTAACAGACACACAGACTGAAAGACAGACAGGTTCACAGAGACAGACTAACAGACACACAGACTGAGAGACAGACAGGTTCACAGAGAGACAGACTAACAGACACAGACTGAGAGACAGTCAGGTTCACAGAGAAAGACTAACAGACACACAGACTGAGAGACAGTCAGGTTCACAGAGACAGACTAACAGACACACAGACTGAGAGACAGACAGGTTCACAGAGACAGACTAACAGACACACAGACTGAGAGACAGACAGGTTCACAGTGAGACAGACTAACAGACACACAGACTGAGAGACAGACAGGTTCACAGAGACAGACTAACAGACACACAGACTGAGAGACAGACAGGTTCACAGAGACAGACTAACAGACACACAGACTGAGAGACAGTCAGGTTCACAGAGAAAGACTAACAGACACACAGACTGAGAGACAGACAGGTTCACAGAGAAAGACTAACAGACACACAGACTGAAAGACAGACAGGTTCACAGAGACAGACTAACAGACACACAGACTGAGAGACAGTCAGGTTCACAGAGAGACAGACTAACAGACACAGACTGAGAGACAGTCAGGTTCACAGAGAAAGACTAACAGACACACAGACTGAGAGACAGTCAGGTTCACAGAGACAGACTAACAGACACACAGACTGAGAGACAGACAGGTTCACAGTGAGACAGACTAACAGACACACAGACTGAGAGACAGACAGGTTCACAGTGAGACAGACTAACAGACACACAGACTGAGAGACAGACAGGTTCACAGAGACAGACTAACAGACACACAGACTGAGAGACAGTCAGGTTCACAGAGACAGACTAACAGACACACAGACTGAGAGACAGACAGGTTCACAGTGAGACAGACTAACAGACACACAGACTGAGAGACAGACAGGTTCACAGAGAAAGACTAACAGACACACAGACTGAGAGACAGACAGGTTCACAGAGACAGACTAACAGACACACAGACCGAGAGACAGACAGGTTCACAGAGACAGACTAACAGACACACAGACTGAGAGACAGACAGGTTCACAGAGACAGACTAACAGACACACAGACTGAGAGACAGACAGGTTCACAGAGAGACAGACTAACAGACACACAGACTGAGAGACAGTCAGGTTCACAGAGACAGACTAACAGACACACAGACTGAGAGACAGACAGGTTCACAGAGAGACAGACTAACAGACACACAGACTGAGAGACAGTCAGGTTCACAGAGAAAGACTAACAGACACACAGACTGAGAGACAGACAGGTTCACAGAGACAGACTAACAGACACACAGACTGAGAGACAGTCAGGTTCACAGAGAAAGACTAACAGACACACAGACTGAGAGACAGACAGGTTCACAGAGAAAGACTAACAGACACACAGACTGAAAGACAGACAGGTTCACAGAGACAGACTAACAGACACACAGACTGAGAGACAGACAGGTTCACAGAGAAAGACTAACAGACACACAGACTGAGAGACAGACAGGTTCACAGAGAAAGACTAACAGACACACAGACTGAAAGACAGACAGGTTCACAGAGACAGACTAACAGACACACAGACTGAGAGACAGACAGGTTCACAGAGAAAGACTAACAGACACACAGACTGAGAGACAGAGAGGTTCACAGAGACAGACTAACAGACACACAGACCAAGAGACAGACAGGTTCACAGAGACAGACTAACAGACACACAGACCAAGAGACAGACAGGTTCACAGAGACAGACTAACAGACACACAGACCGAGAGACAGACAGGTTCACAGAGACAGACTAACAGACACAGACCGAGAGACAGACAGGTTCACAGAGAGATAGACTAACAGACACACAGACTGGGAGACAGACAGGTTCACAGAGAGAGACTAACAGACACACAGACTGAGAGACAGACAGGTTCACAGAGAGACAGACAGGTTTACAGAGAGACAGACTAACAGACAGGTTAACAGAGAGACAGACAGGTTCACAGAGAGACAGAGTAACAGACACACAGACTGAGAGACAGACAGGTTCACAGAGAATCTAACAGTTTCACAAACAGAGACTGCCAGAGATCAATATTCATAGAGTTAGACAGTATCACAGGGAGATGGACATAAAGATGGAGAGACAGACTGCCAGAGAGAGAGAGGTTCAAAAAGAGACAGGACTCAGGCAAAGTCAAGTAAAGAGACCTATAAGTTTCAGGATAGTCTGAGAGCTTTGCTGACTACAGAAGCATCTGAAGTGGGAATTCTCTCCCCTTCCCCTGAGTGGCATAAAATTAAAATGCAGTACAACCCAATTAAAATCAGATTAGGGTAATGAAGGTATTTAATACCTGCTTTCATCTGTTATTTTATGCAGGATGGCAGCTTGCAGTGCCCAGAACCAGGAGCTACAGAGGAAAGTGTTTCAACTGGAGAAACGCAACTCGTAAGACAACTTCATGAGACATGTCACAGGAAATGACGTTATCTCGTCTCGGCAGAAAACTGGGACACTTACCAGCTTGCTCCCCCTCTCTCAGGTCTCTGATGGAGCAGTTGCGCAGACTGCAGACACTGGTTATGAGCAGCTCCAACAAGACGGCCCAGACTGGCACTTGCATTATGGTGAGACACAGACACTGAACCCTTTTCCTCCCCGTGTTCCTGTAAAAATAAAAGGTGAATAAACATATCCCTGTGTTTCTTTCCCTACCTTCTTCCTTGCTCCTCCCCTCTGTCCAGGTGCTCCTGCTGTCTTTCTCCCTCATCCTGTTCCCCTGCCTGCGCCCCTTCTCCGGCAGCACCGTGAGCCAGGAGGGAGACTTCAGCCCCGTGAGAGGTCAGCCTGCCCCTCCCTGTCACGCCTGGCCCAGTTGACACCTCCGAGTGCTGTTGCGTGTCCATACCACAGAAATCAATATGGCACAGACTGATGCTGATTAACACTGCAGAGATTCAAACTACTGCAGATTAGTACAGCAATATTCTGCCTCAATGAATAATGTAAAAACCAATGGCATTAACATTTCAAATGTTCTGCTACACATTAATACTGGAAGATCAGGATAACAGAAGCAATAACGGACTGCCTGCTGCATGGTGCTATGTGACAATATGATTCTGGACTGAAATAAACAAAATGCCCTCAGCAGGGAATGCAGATAACACTCCCGAGACCCTGTGCGAATCCTGATAGTTCCTGATTATTCACTCTTTCTCTGTCCCCTAACCTTTGACGTTTCTCGGTCTCATATCGCCCTCTGTTGCCCCCTGCAGTTCAGTCACGGTCACTGCATGACGTGGAGTCCTCTCGGGTATCCCACGCCGTAGCTCATGACCGCGCCCACTCCGCGCCAGAGCCAGGCAGAGCAGCTCCCAAGCCCTCAGGGGAGGAGGGGGGGAAGGTGATGTCACTGTTCGGCAAGCTGAGCCAGGGGAATGGTCTCCCTTTCGCTGACTTTGCCTCCGCCCACGTCAACCACACCCACGACGTGGAGGAGCGGGGCCATCACCAGGGCGACCCCATCACGGGCCACGTTGCCACGGTGAGCTGGACTGAGCATCATGGGGGAAAGACGCCCCTCCCTAATCACGCCGATGAGATGTGAGGAGACAAGAGAGCACCTCCTCACATCTCATTTATAAATATACTGATGTTGCTTTTGTGTTGTTAATATTATTTTTTATCTGCTAAGCTTCTTGTTTTTTATTATTTTTTTTTATTAATATCTGTTAAAGTTGCAGCGAGATATCATCCCGGTGCCCGTTTCACTGAAAATCTTCAAAGAAAATCCAAATATATGATCAGACGAGCAACCAATTAGAATTGTCATGTTAACATTGTTTGCATCTAGGTGTCAAGCAAAAAATCAGCCTGTAAATGAAAGGAAGTAGCTGAATGCAGGAAGAAATGAGGAATTTTCTTCATGCTGTGAAAAATGCTGATCTAGCTCTTCGAGAGTTTGCGAGCAGAGCATATTTCAAAGTCGAAGTTGCTTTGTGCTTGCCTTGAATGAACTTGTGCCTGTTGATGTGGAGCATTCACACAAGGTCTGATGAGGAAGAGAGGCAGAGAGGGTGGATGGAGAGAGGGAGAGGAAAGGAGCTCTTTTTTGTCAAACACAGTCAACGTATGGCACCATCAGTTCATCTCTTCTCAACAGGTCAAAATCCCATCCTTCGCTGTCCAGCTCTGCTTCTTTGTGAATTCAAATTTAAAACACACCAATGAATGCATGTGTTCGTGAGACGGGTTTAGTCCGTTTACAATAATACTACACACTCGTAACAAAAACACACAATCAGATACAAGTTAATGAATATGTGCCAGTTAATTCAATTAACATAACACTGTCATTTCTTACAGAACGATGGGAGTTAATTACTGTAGTTTAGTGAAGTTTGGGCCAATATGGTTAACACAGGTGCAAGAGTGCCTTAACAGCTGAACAGCTTCTCTTTCTCCTGTGAGCTCCAGGTTCAATGTTAATGACACCTGTATGAGATTGTGGGTATATGGTGTTGATAGGGAACAAAGGTTTTCACTGTTTAAATATTTAAAAGTTGTTTTTTTAAATACCTTTTTTTTCATCCTACAGAATTTAAGTGTCCTGTACTTATTTTTTTTTTTTAATTGTGAAAACAAAAATAAAAAAAATCCCCATTCAAAGTTTCGTTTTTCTTCTGGTGCTGTTTGAGAATTAGGGTTGTGAATGATGGGTAATGAAGTGCTTTGACAAAAGGAGTCTGCTGATGTCTCTTGTTGTCTCTCCTATGCTATTGGCCTTAAGTACGGTGTGTGGTGAGTCCACTGGTGCAAGAGATCCACAACGTGACCATCTGGGCAACAGGCCTCACGCGATTTTGGACGACAAGACCAACAGTGTGCTGGGCAACAGTGCCCACAATGTGCTGGACATCAGGACTGCCAATGTACTGGACATCAGTGCCCACAATGGGCATGGCAGTGCAGTGGCTCTGTGGCTCTGCTGCTAAGGATCTGCACCTGTGGCTGGAAGGTTTCTGGTTCGTATCCTGTGGCCGGCAGAGGAATCAGCGTGAACTGAGCATTCAGCTATAGCTGCCACTCTGCCTGTGATCAGCGCACAAGGACCAGTCATTAATCATCCTTCCGCCTGGCCAGTAACTGCCGGCTTTAATCTGCGGAGGCACGGGGCTCTTTGATTCGAGAAGTCCCTGGGGCTCCTGGAGACTGCAGCTCTCAAATTCAATTCTCAGATCACTAAAAGAAGGAGAGAGGGAGAGAGGCTGTCAAGTAGAGAAGCTGTTCTGACTTTCTTTTTGATCTGTGAATTGTTTTTCTCTGATGGACAAATCTGACCCAGATAAACAGGCAGTGTTGTATCCACTCTCCCCAACCTCTGATCTCCGAGCAGTTTTTCGTTCTTTCCCTCGTTTTTGACAAAGTTCAGTAAAAGTTTTTAACAGGCCTTCAAACTGCTGCTTTCGCTATATTCCCCAGCTGAGCTGTCTGAGCAGCTGAGCTGCTGAGCTGCGAAGCTCCAATTACTGTATTAAAACTTAATTGCATTAACGGAGTCTTTAATTAGACCACTCTAAACTATTGCAGCTCTGGAACTATTTCAGATTTCCAGGTACTGGTCTGGACTTGCCGAGCAGTTGGACAACTGGCAGAGCACTAGCAGGGAGTAGATGGGTACAGTCTAGCCAGTGGCATCAGTGTCTGTTTGATCTTATGAGTTCTCACTGCTGATAGTGACAAACAGCAAAAATAGCACAAATAAGCCGCTTGGCTCTTTAAAAAACAAAATGGGGCCAGATCTGGAAACCGCTTTCTTCACAAATAATTCCATAGTGGTCTGTGGTCAAGAGATGCCCATCACAGATGACCTCAATCTGACGTGAGAGACAAAAAATGATCAGACTGTGTTTTATTACGGCAGAGTTCAGCAGGCAGGTAACTGGCCCACCTCTTGAGGAGCCCCAGTGCTCAAGGACAGTTCAATATGGGCCAATAACAGCTGCTATCCACATCCGACAGCAGCATGTGGGTCTGGCCTCTGGGCCACGTTCACTGCACTGGGAATCTGCCTCAGAATCTGATTGTGATTGAAGGGGAGCGAGCCGAAGGTGCAGAGGGCTCACTAGAGACTCTTACAAACCAGCTCCGCAAAGCAGAACGCAGCTGCTGGTAGTACGTTAAAATATTAATCAAAGCTCTGTACCGCGGCACACAGCGAATCTGGGGGAAAGGTTAAGGTGAGGACACTGAATTATTTGAAAAACCCACACACCCTCAAAGCTGGGAAACATGTTCAATTCTAAATACCGTGCTGGTCTGACAAATTGAACAAGCATTGCCAAAGACACCTGACAATCTAGAAAAAGACATTCAGAGAAAAACTGTTTCCCATTTTCCTGTCTGCTACTGTCTTCTGTCTCTTTCACTGGTCTGTTTTCGTGTGGACCAGCAAGCGGAGGAGGCTATTCTCTGAGCTCGGCAAGGTAGGAGTTCTGGTCACTGCTATTCTTGTATTGATCTCTTCTGTATATTGATTAGCAGTGAGCATTGGCCTAATTCAGCCCTGTGTTGTGATTTTCTCTGCACATGAAGGATGCTTTTATAAATCTAGTGTGCAGGCCTCAGGCTGGGTTTTTGTCCAGTTTTGTGTAGTCCTGGTCTGGATCCCACACTTCAGTGCAGTACCATGCAACAGGATGGATTACTTAAAAAATCAGACCAAGATTTTTGCGGGAAGGTTGATATTGTACATCCTCTTCTCCCTGTTACTGCCCCCTCTCTCTGTTACTGCCCCCTCTCTCCTCTCTCTGTTACTGCCCCCCTCTCCTTTTAGTGCCCCCTCTCTACTCTCTCTGTTACTGCCCCTCTCTCCTCTCTCTGTTACTGCCCCCTCTCTCCTCTCTCTGTTACTGCCCCCTCTCTCCTCTCTCTGTTACTGCCCCTCTCTCCTCTCTCTGTTACTGCCCCTCTCTCCTCTCTCCGTTACTGCCCCCTCTCTCCTCTCTCTGTTACTGCCCCTCTCTCCTCCCTCTGTTACTGCCCCTCTCTCCTCCCTCACTGTTACTGCCCCCCTCTCTCCTCCCTCACTGTTACTGCCTCTCTCTCCTCTCTCTGTTACTGCCCCTCTCTCCTCCCTCACTGTTACTGCCCCTCTCTCTCCTCTCTCTGTTACTGCCCCCCTCTCTCCTCCCTCACTGTTACTGCCCCTCTCTCCTCCCTCTCTGTTACTGCCCCTCTCTCCTCCCTCACTGTTACTGCCCCTCTCTCCTCCCTCTCTGTTACTGCCCCCTCTCTCCTCCCTCACTGTTACTGCCCCTCTCTCCTCCCTCACTGTTACTGCCCGCTCTCTCCTCTCTGTTACTATCTGCATTTCCATCTCTCTCTCCGATAGTCTCTGACACTCTCACTCTCATTGTGTTCACCTCTGTATCTCTGACTGTCTCTCAAATGCAGATTCAAAGAGCTTTATTGGCATGTCTGATGAATTAGTGTTTGCAAAAGCTGATAAATATAATTAACACAACATTTACAGACATGTGCAGTAAAGCATTTAGGGACATTTAGGAACATCAAAGAAGCGTTTGACAGACTCACAGGTTCCCAGGTTTTCTCTGTGCTTCTGTCCTTCTGTTCATTGTCTCTGTGTGCTTGGAAATGCCTCAGTGTCTTTGTGTCTAACTTTGTGAGTTTCTCATATAGCAGAAAGTGCAGCACGTTTGCTGCCTCTCCCCGCTGGCAGTGGGAGCACAGCCTGTCGTCTCTGGGTACCCAAGTCTGTCTGTGTCGTTCAGTTTCTATGGTCAGGCTGTGGTCACTGTAGCTGTCCTTTCTGGGCAGCCACCTCACCCAGTTATGTCCAGCTTCTATGGCCAGGCTGTGGTCACTGAGCCTGCATTTCATCTGGGTGTCAGTCTTCTTGTCTTTCCTCACCCTGGTCAGATACTTGGTCAGTGTGTATTGTCTTTTTTTAAGACGTGATAGCGTCCAGGGATGGGGCAGTGTTATTCGGTTTGTGTTGTGATGGTGCTGACTCTGATCTGGGGTGTCGAAGCAGTGCTGTCCTGAGGCTGGCTGGTGTCGGCTTCAGGACCAGCTGGCTGAGGAGTCTCTTCTCTGGGTTTAGCTTTGAGGCAGCAGAGGATCTAGTCATTTCCAACACCTCTTGCAAGCTCAGTAATATAGATACAGAAACAGTGTTGGCCCTGACCAATAGCTTTGTCCTTTAATTTCCAGTTTTCACTCCACACTTGTATTCTTGGTACATTGATTTAATTATTTTGTACAGTTTACCTCCTGCACTACTCTGAAGAAGTTTGTAAAACACTCATGCCAAATTGGTGAGACAAATTCTTTTTAATATCCATAAAACACTTTTTTATGAATAGATGTGTTTATAAGAGTGTACAGGGTGTAAATGGTGGGGGTGGAGGGGATCCCCATTACCTGTAAAGCACTTTAACTGGAGTGTCCAGAAAAGTGCTATATAAGTGTAAGCAATTATTATTACTATTAATTAAATGTGATGGGTTGTGTGGTAGTCTGGTGGAAAGCATGGATTTAAGTCAGGACACTGTGCTCAGCAAGGAGTAAGGCCTGTACTCAGGCATTATGTTCCAAAACACCTTCCCCAGGCCAGTACTACTACTCCTCCCACAGAACAGCCCGGGTGTTTGTTGGAATCTGTCTCTGTCAGTCAGTCTGTTTGGATCTCTGCCTCCCTGTTTGTCTGTATCTCTGTCTCTGCTTCTTCTGTGCTCCTGTTTCTCTCTGCCTCCCTGTTTGTCTGTATCTGTCTGTTTCTTCTGTGCTCCTGTTTCTCTCTGCCTCCCTGTTTGTCTGTATCTGTCTGTGTTTCTTCTGTGCTCCTGTCTCTCTCTGCCTCCTTGTGCTTCTATCGCTGTCTCTGCTTGCTGCCTCCCGGATTGTCTTCCTGTATCTCCGTCTGTACCGATGCTTCTTTTTGCCTCCCTGTGTGTGTGCAGGGCCTGACACAGATGCTCACACAGAAGGCAGAGGTTTCTAACAAAGGGTTCTGAAATGCTGCAGGGAAAACCAGACCGTTTCTGATGCAGATGCTAATGCTTCCTCCACTCATCCATTGAATGTTTAACCATTCAGTGTGGTTTATTCTGTCTTGGGAAATTAATTTCAGCGCTGTTTCCAGCACTCTGCCAGCCTCACAGATGAGGCTAGGAGACGACACTATAGATGTGTAATTCTGAACTGATTGATTGTTTCTCTCGTTCAAGGAATCACCCCAGAATTGTGCGGGTAAAGCCCCTGTCCTGATGGAAACCACAAAGACAAAGGGAGGTGAAGGACTGAATCTGAAATCATGAATATTGGCCAAGAGAAGGTAAAAAGCCAAGTCCATCCGCCAGCCTTAGCCTCTCTCCCCTCTGAGGTCACCCATAATTCACTGCCTCGCTAATACAAGCCAGGAGGAGAAAAAAACGTCTTCCTTTTAACGACTCACGCAGATGATATTCAGCACTTAACTGCAGGCTACCGTTCTGAGGGAACAGAGAGGAGGTGAGAGGGACGAAGGACAGCGAGCAGTGCGGCCCTCAGCTTGCCGGACTCACTGGCAGGCCGCATGGCACGCAGACAGACCTGCGGGCACTGTGCCCATAATCAGCGTGGGGACATTCATATCCCCCTCGTCTCTCCGGCTCCGCCTCCCGTACCGCTTCTCCGAGGGCGGTGTTCACATGCTAGTCACGATCGTGAGGGAGCACAATAAATTCAAGCTTGCACACACTGACCCACTTACGCACAAACATGTGCTCATTAACTGATACATAGACAGGTACAGAGGGTGCAGAGAGGGAGTCATAGAGAGAGGAGAGTGGGGCAGTAGAGGACAGTGGGGCAGTAGTGGAGAGTGGGGGCAGCAGAGGACAGTGGGGCAGTAGAGGACAGTGGGGCAGTAGTGGAGAGTGGGGCAGTAGTGGAGAGTGGGGGCAGTAGAGGACAGTGGGGCAGTAGAGGACAGTGGGGCAGTAGTGGAGAGTGGGGGCAGCAGAGGACAGTGGGGCAGTAGTGGAGAGTGGGGGCAGTAGAGGACAGTGGGGCAGTAGAGGACAGTGGGGCAGTAGTGGAGAGTGGGGGCAGCAGAGGACAGTGGGGCAGTAGTGGAGAGTGGGGGCAGTAGAGGACAGTGGGGCAGTAGTGGAGAGTGGGGGCAGTAGAGGACAGTGGAGCAGTAGAGGAGAGTGGGGCAGTAGTGGAGAGTGGGGGCAGTAGAGGACAGTGGGGCAGTAGTGGAGAGTGGGGGCAGTAGAGGACAGTGGAGCAGTAGAGGAGAGTGGGGCAGTAGTGGAGAATGGGGGCAGTAGAGGACAGTGGAGCAGTAGAGGAGAGTGGGGCAGTAGTGGAGAGTGGGGGCAGTAGTGGAGAGTGGGGGCAGTAGAGGACAGTGGGGCAGTAGTAATTGACAAGGGACACATTATACTTTTAGTCAACACAACAAACTGTCAGTTTACCTTTGGCAACAATATTCTGTGCATCCTCCTGTAGCCCGACCAGGGAAGGAAGAATACTGCACTCCTTCCATGGAAACAGCAGGAAAACTGATGCTGGAGTAACAGTATGTTTATATTGAGGAAGTGGGTGCCTTGTACTGTCTTAAATCCACTACTGGCATGCTTTCTGGGCTCTAACCTAGTCACTGAGAAGAGCCAGCAGCATCACCACCCTATAGCTGGGGGCGGTGCAGTGGCTTTGTGACTAAGGATCTGCGCCTGTGGCTGGAAGGTTGCCGGTTTGTATCCAGCGGCCGGCAGAGGAATCCTACTCTGTTGGGCCCCTGAGCAAGGCCCTTAACCCCAGCTGCTCCAGGGGTGCTGTATAAATGGCTGACCCTGCGCTCTGACCCCCAGCTTCTCTCCCTGTCTGTGTCTCATGGAGAGCAAGCTGGGGTATGTGAAAAGACAAATTCCTAATACTGTACAATAAATTGTACATGGCCAATAAAGTGATCTTATCTGATCTCCAAAGCTAAGCAAGGATAAGCCAGGATGGGAGACTTCTAAGAAAACTAAGCCTCTGTTTCAAGTGGTGCAGGTGAACCAGTAGGCGGTGGAGTTACTGGCACACAGCGGCTGCTGCACTTTAGCTGGGGCAGTCGTGGAGTAGTGGTTCCATCTCAAATTTAAGGCTTTGCTTTGTGCATTTTATATTATTTTTATTAGCAAACAGTCAAGGGTTAATCTCTTTCTGCAGTTTGAGCTGAGCAGGCTGTGTCACGAATGGTGTGAGGAACTCTATGCAGGTCGGGTAGTGAACGAATCCAACAGGGCAAGACGCAGTCGGAGTCAGGAAGGCAGGAAGGGTCGTTTCCAGGAGGCTGGAGAGAGGGATCGCAAAATGGTTTCGAGGGTGAAGAGCTCAGGAAAACTGTAGACTGTTCAACACCAATCGGTGAAGTGAGGGTTGAGGAGGTTTAAACTGAAGGTGTTGTGAGAAGTGAGAGACGAGATAGGATGATTCGATTGTGCGTTGTCGTTTTCGGAAATTGCATCGGGCTGGTGTCTGATTGGCTCGTGGGAACACGCCGGCTTTTGTCAGAATTAGGTGACTGATTATGTGAGAGCGTGACAGGCTGGGTGAGCCAGAGGAAAGGAGCTCGACGGAACTGGTTCTGAGAAGCCCTGCCTGTGAGCACAGTAAACGCACAGGAAGGGACAGAGGCCCTGGCAGCAGTGTGCCTCTAGTGGCCATGGCGGGAACAACACGAGCTGTACAGGGGGTACACAGAGAGCAAACCTCCGGAAGAGATCCTGCAGCACAGTACAGCAGGTCAGAAACACTGTAGTAATGCACTCAGTCTCAGCGATTCGATCCAGTGTGGATTACTGTAGTTAAGAAAGTGAAAAAACCTTGAAGTACTGAAAACATCTGATGACCTGCAGAGGGGTAAGAAAGGGGAAAGAGATGGAGAGGAGTGGGGAAGGAAGAGTTAATTCTGTATTTTTTAAAGCCAAACAGGAGAGCTGTTATACCCCCAGGAGTGTGTCCTGCTCGCCTGAGTGATCTGAGTACATGTTGTGTTCTTCTGGCTGATTCATAATTCAGCTGGATCGCCCCCAATCTGGAAAGGACACCCCTCGTTTGAAATCGAAATGTGGAAGAAAGAGGGTGGCGGAGAGAGGGAGGGGGAGAGGCAGTATAGACGCTGAGAGGAGGAGGGAGGAAGAGGGAGGAACACAGAGAGGGTGAGAACGGAAAAGAGAAAAGAGGGAGGGAGGGGATCGCTGCCCTACTCACCTCTCCATCTCTCTGTCCTCTGTCTTCCTTAAATTCCCTCTTCCTTTCTCCCTCCCTGCTCTCATTCCTTCTCTCCATCAGTTCCTGTCTTTCTGTCCCTCACCTCTCTCTCCGCCTCTCTCCCGCTGTTTTCCGGAGCTCTCCCTCGCTCTCTCCCCGCCTCTCTCCGCTGAACCCATTAGGTAGGTCTCCCGGTGATAATGGTGAATTTTGCAGAAACCACTGAAGCGAGAGCTGGTGCTGCTCACGTCGCCGCCAGTCACACGCGAGAATCACACAGCCGCCGGACAGCACACGCCTCCATCCGCCTGGGGAATAGCAACCTTATTTTTAACTTTAAAAAACACAAACATCCTGTACACGCACAGAGAGAGCCTGGCAGCCTGAGAGACCCCCCCCCCCCCGGGATTAAAAGACTTAATTCGGCCACTTTTTTACAGCGGCTGCCGATCGTGGGAGCTGCAGATTGTAAACATCAGAAAACATCAAGATCGCACGAAGTAACATGTCTCCGGGCTGCTCTGGCAGATATGTTTATGTAAAGGCGGACACATGTATCGGACATTTTTGAAGATTTCGTGGAGCCCAAGGCGGGCAATTATTTTGCGAAGGGCGGAGGACAAAGACACGTTTCGTGTAATTATAGGCGGAAACGCCCTGCGCTTGGCAAGCCGGTGATAGAACAAGAGCCCGTTTACACCACCTGCGATTACACCTCGGTAAACCCCTCGACCGCACTGCTCCGCTCCGCCCCGGATCTGTTATTCGTATGAATTCAGTTCACAATCCGATGGAAGATCGCGCGCGGGTCGACGCCGATCCGGGCTCGAGCGCTCCGGGCGCAGGTTGGCGCCTCTTTCTGGTCTCGGCCAATCAGAGGCGGCCGCCGGTGACCGGCCAGCGCGTGGCGAGGGGCGAGCGAGGGGACAGGCGGGCGGCGCGCGCGCGTGAGCGAGACTCTGCACGAGCCTGTCGTTAGGTGAGGTGAATTTGCGCGGCAGAATGTTTTAGGTTTGCTTTTCTTACGAGTCTTAAGTATGATCTCTTATTTAATATTAATATCGTCACTACACAGATATGGCGGTTTTCTGGACACTCCACTCAGAGCTCTTCACGGGTAATGGGGATCCCCTCCACACCCACCCGGATGATGCGCCAGTCCGCTCCCCCACACACCAGCTCTCAGTGGGGAGGAGAGCGGAAGCGCCCTGGGATTTTAATTGTTCTTTCTCAAGGAAAATACAGTACAAATAAATCCAACACGCAAACCGTCAAGAGGGTGGCGCGACACTGGGTACGAATTCTGCCCTGGGTTGTCAGTTAGAGCACCGAAATCTGAGAATCTGGAGATTCGGCCTTGTCTTTTGTCCTATATTAATTCTTGATCATTTGTATAAATTAGGAATAATTATTATCGTATAGTCTATCCAGCCTCTGCGTCCTGATGCGGTGGGAGCGCGCTCCCCTCTCCGGCCTCGCGCCTCTTTCTGCTCCGTGTGCCAGTACTTCAGTTGGGGGACGTTAAATATGTATATCTATCATTTATTAAAAAAGACCTCACTTCCGAAGTATAATTTTGCCCTGTATTTTGCGACGTCTCTTTCTTTTCACGAAGTTAATAATTTATGGATATTTATTCGGGCCAATTAAAGAAATGCAGATTCCGAGTGGAGAAGCTGTTGAGTCTTTTTTCCCTGGGGGATTTGCGCTTGAACTTTAAATTCACTTTTTTTCCTCGCAAAAAAAAAAGGAAAAACGGCTCAACTCCCCCGTCCCCCCTCTCTCTGTGTCTTTGAAGAACAAGATTGTCTATATTTAATTTTGTTAGAGCAGAAACCTCAGGATTGAAGATTACTTCAAAGACTCTCTGGTCGCAAAGTCTGCCTCGGTTTGCGTTTCAAGCTTATTAACCTTGAGGTTTATGTATTAATCTTGCTTTCGTTGTCACCTTCATCGTCAGTTGAGTTCTGCGGAAACGCCAATACAATTAACACGCGCTACAGGCGAGATCAAGGCGTTAACCAATCGCGCGCGTAAGGACGCACGCACGCGGCCGCTCAGGCAGGTTGACTGAACCGGGGGGCCGGAACAGGGCTCGAGCGCGGGCAACTGAGCCGCGCTCCCGAGCCGCGAGCGTGCCCGCGCGCGCGCTCACGAGGCGGGGTATAAAGCGGCGGTGGCGGCGCTCCGGAGCTCAGTCGCGCAGCAGCCGCTGCCAGAGAGACGGGCAGACGGGCACGACGCTGGGAGGGGGACCTGTGGACGAGTTCAGGCAAAGGAGAAACGCAGCTGCAAGTCAGACGCGGGCTGGACTCCGAGAGGGGGACGCTGCTTCCTTCACCTGGTGCCCTCGCTCTGGTTTTGGGGGCTCGGCAGCCTCCGTGCGCCCCTCTCCGCCCGCGGTTCCGGATTCCCGCCCGGCCATGGACCCTGAGCCCTGAGACATGCAGAGGAGCCGAGCTGCGCCCAGCAACAGCACCCTGCTCCCCGGGCTGGGCCTGTGCGGGCCGGCACTGGAGGAGACCCTGGGCCTGGCCAACCGCAGCGGGCCTGCCGCGGGCAACCAGACGCTGAGGTGCTGGCTACACCTGCTGTCGCGCGGGATGGAGTGGGAGCTGCCCGGCGAGGGGGCGAGCGCCGGGCTGCGGGTGGCCATGGCGATGGTGTACGCGCTGGTGTGCGCGCTGGGGCTGGCGGGCAACCTGCTGGCGCTGTACCTGCTGCGCTCGCGGCACCGGCGCAAGCGCTCCTCGCTCACCTGCTTCGTCATGGGCCTGGCGCTCACCGACCTGCAGTTCGTGCTCACGCTGCCCTTCTGGGCTGTGGACACCGCGCTGGACTTCCGCTGGCCCTTCGGCAAGGTCATGTGCAAGCTCGTCAGCTCCGTGACCACCATGAACATGTACGCCAGCGTCTTCTTCCTCGCCGCCATGAGCGTGGCCCGCTACTGCTCGGTGGCGTCCGCCGTGAGGATGCGCGGCCGGCCGGCAGGCCCGGCCACCGCCCGCTGGGCCAGCCTGGGCATCTGGGTGGCCTCGCTGGCCGCCACGCTGCCCCACACCATCTACTCGACCACGGTGCAGGTGTCGGACGAGGAGCTGTGCCTGGTGCGCTTCCCGGACTCCGGCTGGGACCCGCAGCTCCTGCTGGGGCTGTACCAGATGCAGAAGGTGCTGCTGGGCTTTGTCATCCCGCTGGTGGTCATCTCCGTGTGCTACCTGCTGCTGCTGCGCTTCGTGCTGGTCCCCCGCGCGAGCAGGACCGCCGGCGAGCCGGGGGGCGGGCCGGCCGGCGGAGGGGGGGCCAGCCCGCACCTGCGGCGCCGCTCCAAGGTGACCAAGTCGGTGGCCATCGTGGTGCTGGCCTTCTTCGTGTGCTGGCTGCCCAACCAGGTGCTGACGCTGTGGGGCGCGCTGATCAAGTTCGACCTGCTGCCCTTCAGCAAGGCCTTCTACAACGCGCAGGCCTACGCCTTCCCGCTCAGCGTGTGCCTGGCGCACGCCAACAGCTGCCTCAACCCCGTGCTGTACTGCCTGGTGCGCCGCGAGTTCCGCGCCGGCCTGGTGCGCCTGCTGCAGCGGGCCCCGCCCCCTCCCGGCCTGGCGCCGCGCCGCAAGAGGGTGGCCGAGGCGCCGCCCCCCGCGCCGTCCCAGGAGAAGGAGAGGCCCTGACCCCTGACCCTTGGGCCAGTGCCGACAAGCTGTTGGACCCCCGGACCGATGTCTCTGTACCGAGGGCAAACGGGAACAGACTCACTCCGCGGGCTCTTCCTCATCTTCCTCCTTCTCACCCTTCACTGCTCTTCATCTTCCTCACCTGCTCTTCCTCCTCCCCTGCCCAGCCTGCATGCTGACGGGAGGTCCAGCCGGAGAACCGGCTGGCTTTTCCTTCCTCTCCTCGTCTCGTGTGGAGAAACGCTCCTGCCAAGGGACAGCCTGTCCACCCACGGATTCCAGCGCGCGGGCACGAGGAGTCAGAGGTGGCCTGTCCGGGAGAGGTAGTGTTTAAACAGCATCAAAAAACAATTTTTTTCTCTTCTAAAAACCCGATTTTCCCGCCTGGTGGCTCTCGGACCCAGCGAGCGAGATGGACGGTTCACCCAGGTGACGCACTGGCAGGGTCCCGCGACCCCAACACTTCAGGTCCCGCCTGGAGCGGGGGGGGTCAGCACTGCTCCCTCGTGCTGCGGGGGCTCTTATCAGCAGAGAGACGCGGCTCGTGCTGTCCGGTGCTTAAAACATCAAAGGCTGACTGACGTGCGCAGTTACGCACCAGCAGTGCTGAGCGCCGCGGGCCGCCGGGGGGGCCCGGGGGGGGGGGGCAGACGGGGAGCGGGGAGTCGGCTGTGCCTGGAAAACACAGTGGAGCTGTCGCGCCGCGCCAGGACGGCCACGGACACCAGTGGCACTGTCGCGTCACTGTGGAGCTTCCAGCGCTCCTGCGTGTTCTTGCGACTGTCGTGTCGGACACCGAAACACTCAGCAGCCCGCGCGCCACTCTGACACCGAACCTTCCGAGCCGTCTGGCGCGAGGGGAGAGCTCTCCACGGTTCGTGACATCACGCGCTTCGGGTCTGTAAATAAAACGGTCGTGAAACGTGAAGTAGCAAATCGCTGCTCACAGTATTAAACGTATGAACTTTTGTTGAAGTTTTGCAAAATCGCGAGTGTAAATACTGCTGTGACGTTGAAATATAAGCTTTTTGTTTTCTCTCGGTAGAGGTGGGGGGTACACAGCCACATTCCAATAACCGTCCGGCTGTGTCAGTTTTGATGTTAAACAGGTCTCGGCAGCGCTGCTGTGAGGGAGGACTCCTGTCTGGCTTTAGCGCAGGGCTGCCTGTGTTCAGTTTTATCTTCCTGCGGGGGCAGGCGGGGGCGCGCGCGGGTCCGAGCGGGTAGCATCTTGCGCTCGAGACACCGGCTGCCCGCACGCGCGCCCCTGCGTCCCCCTCCCGCCGGGCTTGACCCTGTACACGCGCCACGGCTCGCGCGGCAGCTCCCCCTCCACCGAGATGAAGACGAAGACGCCGTAATTACAGGAGTCGCAGCAGGAAAGGGAGTGTGCGGTAGAACAGGGCTATTGGCGGACAGGAGGCCGACGTTCAAGAGCAGTGTGAACAGCACGCTCTGTAAATGCACCTTCAGGAAGTTTATTCTAAACCTCGGACTCTCTCCAGCTGAGGCCTCAGGCACAGGCTCACTGGTTCTAATGCTCTCTCTAAAGCGTAGTTTTCAATTTGCTTTCAGCTCTTAACCGCTGGGAGAGGACTGGGAGTTTGAATCACTTACCGAGGTTCAGAACTGCACTGGCTCAGGCGCATTACTGGACAGGTATCCAGTCTGACCACAGCAGAGGGACTGTGGGTCTGTGCAACTGCGCCCCCCCCCCACTGCCTGCTCCCACAGACGGAGGGCCTGCGGAGAGCTCACGAGCCAGAGCCACAGGTCCTGGAGCCGAGGAGCTGTCGGCAGGGGCAGGGCTTGGACATACTGCTCACTCAAGTAATGGAACCATTGATAGATCTAAAACAGGTGCGATTTACACTCTTGAATTGTCTTCAGTCCGTAAACAGGTCGTACTTTGCCTTTTAACTCTCGTGTATCTTAACTAACATAAAATCTCCAACCTTTGAGCAGAAAAAACTTTCAAACACAGAGAGCTGCTCTCTCACCAGTTTCCTACGGGGTGGTCATCCCCCCCAGAGCCAATCACAGGGGTTCATAACCACGTTTGTTAATTGAGTTTAATCAGCCTCTAATCGGGAAGCAGCAAAGGGGAAGAGCAAGTTAATTAGTGATAATTGAAAATGTCCTGATCCACGATGCAATCAAACGATTAATTATTCATTAATAATCTAATCACATGCACAAGTGAAGTTCAACACGCCAAGAAATCATAAGAGCGGCTTTAGAAACATCGTCACATTGGCACATAATCACAAAGATCTGTTTTTCTGAACACTGTAATGTTAATAATGTTGTCTTGCAGTCTTGTGTTTACATTTTAACCCCTCACTGTTGCACAATGATGTTGTTTTATTTTAAATGACCTGACATGAGGGCATTGGTGGGCTCACACTCTGCACACTCTGCAAACCTCGAGCTCATGGCCACAAGCGCTGCCAGGGGTTCTTGGGCATGTGGCCACAGCTGTCTGGGGGGCTCTGTTCCCTGACTGGTGGAAGACCAGCGTAGAGCCAGCCTGGACTGTGTGCCAAGCCCCTCCTCAGCAGAGGGCCGGGAGTCTGCGGTCAGGATCCGGACCGCAGAGTGGGAGGCAGCGGAGGGTCAGGATCCAGATTGCCCGGCTCTGGCATCAGCGGCCTCTGGACAATCATTTTTGAGAGAATCCTCAAACTTGGCTCCACGTTCAAAGACCAATGCTGTGATCATTTGTCCTTGAGATGCATTTGTCCTCCATCCCTCTCTTGTTCTCCGCGGGGATTCTCCGTTGTGCACATTAACGCGGCGGGCCCCCGGGAGAGGCCCCCCACGCTCGCCGTTTTCCTCCACTTCCGCGATTTTATATTCATGAAGCGCGAGATCGCCAGGCTGTGGAGCCTGATAGAGAAGATAGATAGATAAGATTTTATTGTCCCCTGAGGTAATTTTTTTATGGACACCCAGCACTCCTGTTCATTTAAATAGAATGCAAACAAAAAGAGGAAAAGAAAAATATTGCACATTATTCTATTGCAAAAAATAAGAACATTGCACATCACTCTATTGCACATGTACAGTATAACACATAACAACATGTAACATTTATAACACATCACAAAACACATCGCACTCACGTGGGTGGTAAGAGTCAAAATTGTTTCTCCTTGATGAGTATCTGTCTTCTGCAGTGGTGGCAGGAACAGAGGAGATTAGTGAGGGCACCACACATGGGCCCTGAACATGCACGCAGCCGCACAGGACAGAGAGAGGGGGAGGCAGAGGGAAAGAGCTTAATGAATCAGTAGAGCTCATTAAATGAGAAGTGGGGGATGAAACTGGGAATGAAGAGCTATGCCCACACTTCACCTGCTGTCTCACTCTTGCTACTGAATCTCTGGTAAACGTGAATCTATTTTCAAACAATTAAAACATATCTTGGTTTTTTTTTTATTTGTCTTTGTCTTTTTTCTGACTGGATGCACTGAAACACCAAATAATTAAGACTTGGGCATGATACGTGAGAGTTTTCCAAATTTACATCCACACTTGATAACTTAATTGAGCAGCAAATGTGTTCTTAGTACCTGCAGGGCCTGTCCTCGGACAATGCTGCTTGCATCGGTTGCCTGTGCGCAGGGGCAGGTGTTTAATTCCGCTGTTCATGACCCCTCCCCTTCGCCATTTCTAAACTGCCGGATATTTAGTGCTTAACGTGGCTAATTAACGTAATTAGATCGGTGACACAAACAGGTGCTCGTGCATTAAGAGAGGTGTGCACGGCTCTAATTTCCCAAGGCCAACACCTGCTGCCCTGGGCCCGGTCCAGGTCCCGGTTCTGGTTCAAGTAGTTTTTTTTGGCCCAATAGAGACAAGAGCTGGGATGGAGGGGAAGCAGGGTGGGGTGGGAGTGTCTTAACGAGGAGTGTTTACTCGCAGGGGTCTGCAGGCTTCCACTTCAACATCAATCAGCTCGTTCAGGACTCTCCTAGACCTGCAAATACGAGCTCGTCCCAGACTCCCTGCGGGACCAGCACTGAACAGCCCTGCCTCACTGCTCCCACACGCTCTCACGATTCACTCTACTTTATTTACTGGATTGACCTTTAATTAACAATTAGCCGACTGAGTCCAATCAACCGTTTGTCACCAGTTGTTGCCACTAAGGCCTCACTGAGTGTCGATCTGTCTGTTAAGCACAGATGGAACAGGAGTTAATTGTTCTTCCTTAGAGGACGACTTAGCGCCCCAAAGGGAGCAGAGACTGCGAATCCGTCAAGCTGGAGGCAGGAGGGGGGTGAGTCTCATCCCGACACTAGTGATCCGCTCCGGAGAGGAGCCTCCACCCCTCCCCCCAGGAACAGCCCGTCAACACAGGCCGGTGTAATCAGGGCTCCCAGACAGGGGGAGACAGCTGCCCTCTGCAGGACGCCCCACTTCATATACTTATTGTATATGGCCAATAAAGTGATCGTATCTTACTCTGCACACAGCTGGGATTGTGCCTGTATATATTAAAAATGCCACCAGTAAAAGGCCACAATCTCCATCTCTTAAGCTCTTTTCTCAGCTGTTTCCAGGAGTGACTGTGTTGCCACAGTGGGGTTTGATTTGACGCCAGTCTGATCAGCTGTCTGGCTGTGACACATGGACTTCTCCCCCCCCCCTCCTGCTCTCTTCGTTCAGTCTCTCTGCTCACCTGCGCAGGTCTTCGTCTCAGCCCCCCCCCCCGCCCGCTCTCCCAACCCAGCCTCCAGGACTTGGGGAGGGGGGGGACTGTGACTGCGTCTGGCAAATGTAATTTTCAGTCCTGCGGTCCGCACCAGCCATTGCAAAATGCATGCACATCCATTGATTCTATTTCTTTAAAAAAACAGCCGGTGAGGTTTTTTACAGCCTGGCAGGTCCCGGGCACTCTTCCCTGAGCGAGACAGCTCCCCGTAACCCACGTCTTGACAGCCGCGCCGACGTGACAGCTCACTGCATCTGCTACGGATGTTCTTTTCCAGCTCTCCGACTCTGGCATGGCCTCGAATGGAATTCAAGAACTCTTTAAAGAGCGCAGGAATCTCGTCAGCTCCCGGGGAGTGAGAGAGCATCCGCTTTCCTCTTCCCTCTTCCAGCTGCACTCCAAACGACTCTCTGAGTGTGTTACAACAATAAAAACGCTAAAATGAGCCAAATCAGACTGAGTCAATTCTTCTCTCCCCTTGACCCTGGTGAACTAAGGTCCTAGTCCAGGGGTTTTTAGTGCCCTGTCTGATGTTTCTACTCAATTCAATCTATTTTTATATAGCGCCTTTCACAACAAGGTTGCCCCAAGGCGCTTAACAATGCAAGTGACCAAGCATGTGAATACAGAACAGAAAAGACCAGAAGACAACAGAGGAGAGGAACCAAAAACTCCAGCTGGGCTGTTAGGTACAGTAATTAGGATAATTGATCCCTATACTCAATCAGCTCGATTGATTAAGCCTTCTTTCCAGTTCCCACCCTGCTAACCCTACGACCATCACCCCCCCCCCCAGGGCAACGCCAAACTCTGTCGCCAGACGGCAAGTCTCTGGTCGGTGCCGTGCACACACATGAATTTCTACAGACCTGGCACGGGTTAGAGTAAAACTTCAGCTTTCCTGCCAGTCAAAACAATTCCAGCCCCCCACTGGGTGGACAGAAGGCGGCAGCAGGTGCCTCAGTCTGGGGTGAGAACTCGTGACTGGCGTTCTGCGATCAGCCTGGAGCGGGACTTCAGGACCATCTGCCCCGGCTGTGTGCTGCTGGAGCTGGGGATCGTTTTCAATGTCGGGGCCCGGGGCTGGCTCTCAGGCCTGGAGCGGACCGGAGCGCTTCCAGCCGGGATCCCATGGAAGCAGTGCGATCTGGGAAGGCAGAGAGGTCAATGTAATAGAGAAGGTTATGGAACGTAACAGACAGCGTGGGGCAGCGACTGTAGCGTTTCCAGGAGAAAGTGTTTGACGTGCCAGAGGAGGCTCTGCACCCTCTTGGCCCGACGTACTGAGGCAGCTGCGCTTTGGAAGGACAGTGTGACTCTCCACTTTCACCAACACCAGCAGGCTGCTGATGTCATCATCCAGGCGAGCAACTGTTTCTTCTTGTATTGAAACAAAAGCACTTTCAAGGAATTTGCCTGCTTTCCACAAACAACTATGAATATTCATTGGGAACAGCCAAACACTGCAGTGTAGCTAGGAGACACAACGTGGCCGGGCCGCTCTTTTGCAGTAATAACAGCGGGGTTGAGTTTCGTGGCTGTCCCACGCACACCAAACGCTGTCCCGCAGAAGAGCGCCAGCTTGAAACGCTTTACACATCGCAGGCATGAATAAGTCGTGTAACACAGACACTCCCAAACCAACAGGCTGAAAGGGCAGGCTGGTGCTCGAGTGACGAAAGGGGTATGAGTTAATGGAAGGATGCACCAGTTAACAGCTCTGCTGGGGCTGCAGATTGGGAGCTTGTTGGGAGGCCTGCAGCCTGACCTTCCTTCTGTGCCAGCACATCTGGGCACAGCTGCATGGCAGGGGGACATCAGCGGGACAGACCAGCAGAACCAGGTGCCAGGGGGTCTCTCTCCAGATTCCAGAAGCCTTGATCAGTAGGGCTCCACTGTGTGCAATGAGCTCAAAGAGGACAGCTGTAGCTGGGACAAAGGGGGGCGCCAGCAGGCAGCTGAGCTGAGGCTGTACCTGAACAGGTGATCCTGTTCCGCAACCAGAGGCGCTCTTAACGAGTTAGCCCATTGCTTAGTTAATGAGCCTAAACCAGAACGCTTCCCATGTGTCATGCTTGTAAACCCCTCCTCTTAAGGACGCTCCAACACTTCCTTGTCTTGTATTCATCCCCTGCACCTGCCTCTGGTTCCTGCCCCCCGTGCTGTAAAAGCCAGGCGTTCCTGCCAATCTGGGCTCAGCTCTGGAAGATGGACGCCCGGAAGCCCGCCTACCTGCGAGTCTAGGAGCGACTTGGCGGCATCGGCTTCTACAGCGTCCTGACCTTCTGGGTCCGGGACTGGAGCGTTACCCCCCTTTTTTATTCCCCCGACCCTCCGCCGGATCCTGTTCCGGTTTTTAACTGTTTGTCTGTGTCTGGATGGATCTCCTGGTTTTAGACATTGCATCATTCATGGATTTGCCTCGGACTCCCTCGGACAGTTTGCCTCGGCCACACCTCCCCTGAACACCAGTGCACCGTGGACACGCCCCTTGCATGCTTTCTTCCCCCTGTTCTCCTCACTCCTCTCCGGATTGTGTTGTCTGCATAGGGTCCTGAAAGAACGCTTCGTGACGCCATGTGCATATAATCACACACACAACCCGCTTTCCACGGAGGGCTTGATGACTGAAGATAGATAAATACATCGCTGACATCCATTACTAATTAAAAGCGAATCAGTTTTCTCTCGCAGTGACTCGGGTGACCTTTTCCGGCTCCTGGCGGCTGTCTGCCAACTCGCGGTCCCGGCCCAGATAAGGATCGGGCCTGACACGCAGGACAATAGAGGCAGAGGAACATCGGCGCCGTGTGGCTCGGCCCGCATCGCGGGGGCCCCCGCCCCCCTGCCAGCCATCAGAGGGAAACGAGACCTTATCGGCCCCGAGCTGCATCCTGACCTACAGCAATCGCCTCATCTGCCACCCAACAGCCACAGACAGCTTCAAGTCAGGCTGATGGATTGGAAGTTAAAGATGAGTAAAATAACGGTGTATTCAAGTCTATTCTTTAAAAGCAAGACATTTCTTTGCAAACATATCTATAAGTTTGTAAATAAAGAGAATACAGGGGTGCACTGCTCCAGCCCTGGGGGGCTGCAGTGTCTGGAGGTCTTCATTCTGCTTTTCTGACTGGAGTGGTTTAACACTTTCCAAGGGCCTTTGGCTGTTGACTGAAGAGAACCTGCCCGGTTCTGGTGGTCCAGGTCTGGAGCCTCCTCCAGATGCCCTGTGTTCCATCGCTGTGATGAGGTGTCTGTGCTCAGCAGGCTGTGCTGACCGGACCCTCCTGCTCCCTCCCGGCTGGAGCAGAACGGGAAGCTCAATGCCCCAGGCAGGAGGGGAGCCAGCTGGCCGCGCTGCCCCGCAGTCTGGTCCCCGGCGTGCCCACAGCCCCCGGCTCGACATCGCCATAGCAACGTCCCATATACCTGCTGCACGCCATCGCGGCCTGTCCGTGAAGCTGTCAGTCACAAACACACACCCTCTCACACGGGCTGACTGCTGGATTCGAACCAGAGACAGAGCGGATTCCTGTGGGACGAGCTGTGGAGTTGGCACCTGCAGCAGTGACTCCCCAGGGGGCAGGAGTCGGGGGTCTGAACTGCGTGCCTCTTGATCACACGGATATGAAGACCGAGAAGAGGAATTCCGGGTTTGGATCAGTGCGAGAATGAAGATCAGGAACGTCGGTCTGTGCCCGGCTGGAGACAGGGAGACTCTCGGAGCTGCGTCACAGGGGCGACGGGCATGGCGCCTGGCACAGCACGGGACACTGCCAGGGACACAGCTCTGGGTCGGGGATGAACACAGCGCTGAGATCATACCCTTCCTTCAGAGGAAAGAGAAACAAGCAGCCTCGTGCTGCCGCAGATGTGAAATGCTGTCTGTGCCCTGAGAGTCGCCATGTTGGTGTTGCACCAGGGACAGCAGAATACGTCACAGGGGCCAGGTTTCAACACGAGCCACCCTGAACTCAGACACCGAGCTGTCCGTCTCTGTCCCCTTCCTGTGTCCTTCTCGCTGTCTGTCCACCCCCTGTCCCCACCCTGCTCTGTCCAACCCCCTCTGCCTGTCCATCCTTCTGTGCCAGACCAGCCCTGTGTGTCCATTTCAATGTCTGTCCACCCCTCTGTGTCCTCCCTGCTCTGTCTGTCCATTTCTCTGTCCATAATTGTGTCCACCCTACCCGTCTCTCCCTGTCATATAAACACACCCACAGTCCACCTCTTGATCAGGCTTGTACTGTCCATCAAACGCTGATTATCCACAGAGGGTAAAGGCGAATGAAATTTTAAAACACATCATCAATATTGAGAACCATTTTAAAAAAAACTGCCTACCTGAAACCTCTGGAAATTCCATTTCTTTTTATCGGGGACTAATAAGAACAAAACCACTATGAATGTTTTTCCAACATTGCTCCCAGGATGTCTGAATAATGAGTGATGGCTTAACTTTTGGTTGGACTGTAATTGACCCCAGGAGCCTTTTGTTAATGATGGAGCCGGGTAATTAATTTCACAACATCAGGCACGTTAACAATGCTCCCCAGAGTGCCCTAGAGCCCTAGAGGTGAAAGGGGTGCACTGCTGGACTTGGGGCTCCCCGATTGAACAGCATAGCCTGTTCTACAGGAAACCTTTATTTATATAGTGGCTTTCAGCCCCAAAATACAGAACAGAACAGTGGAATAAAAAAATGTTAAAAATGCATAGAAGAATAAGAAAGCCTTTTTAAATTAGAGCCATAGGAGCTGTAATAAAAATTAAAAATTCCATCTAGCTGTGAAAGCTAAATTAGGACAAGAAATGACTTTCGATAAAGCCCTCAGCTAATTGAATACATTTCACATATCTGGTGGACGCCGCAGGCTGTGCAGTGACTGCAGCAGGGGGCTCCGGTGAGGAGAGGCTGGGGAGACACAGCTGTCCCACTGGACATCTCTGCAGGGAGCGATCAAGAGGCATTATGACGAGAACAGAGAGTGGCAGAGCTTGGATGAGCAAATAAAACAACCTGTCCATGCATCCCTCTGTCCTTCCCTCTGTCTGTCCCTCCCCGTCTGTCCCCCCGTCTGTCCCTCCCTCTGTGTGTCCGTTCTTCTGTCCCTCCCCCTGTCTGTCCCTTCCCCTGTCTGTTCTTCCCTCTGTCTGTCCCTCCCTCTGTGTGTCCGTTCTTCTGTCCCTCCCTGTCTGTCTCCCCCTCTGTGTGTCTGTTCTTCTGTCCCTCACCCTGTCTGTCCCTTCCAATGTCTGTCCTTCCCTCTGTCTGTCCCTTCCCCTGTCTGTCCCCCCGTCTGTCCCTCCCTCTGTCTGTCCCTCCCCCTGTTTGTCCCTTCCAATGTCTGTCCTTCCCCCTGTCTGTCCCCTCTGTGTGTCTGTTCTCTGTCCCTCCCCCCGTCTGTCCCTCCCCCTGCCTGTCCCTCCCTCTGTGTGTCTGTTCTTCTGTTGTTCCCCTGTCTGTCCATCCCCATGTTTGTCCCTCCCTCTGTGTGTCCCTTTGTCTGTCTGTCCGTTCCTCTGTGTCCCTCCCTCTCTGTATCCATTCCTCTGTCCATCCTCCTCCGTGTGACCATTCTCTGACCATCCCCCTGTCCATCATCCTCATCTGTCCCTCCTTGTGTCCATCCCTCTCTGTCCATTCCTCCCTCCATCAGTCCACCAGTCCGGTCAGTCTGTCCCACAAGGAGCACTTTATACAGAGCAGGGGGGCTGACGCCAGGGTCACAGGTCACACCGACAGACGGGGGGCAGGACACCAGCCCCAGAGCTGCACTCTTCCACTATACAAGCCCTTGAGCTGACTGCTCGCCAGCGCCCCACGCAGGAACCCTGCTGTCGAGACACTCAGTCATTAACTGAAGTAATTAAGAACTGAAGGAGGCTTTTTTCCTCTTTTCAAACAAATCACAGCCGCTGGGTGCGGAGAATCAGGGAGAATTCCCATAATGCCCAGGGAATGGGCTTTCTTTCTCCCGTCTTTGAAGTTTGAAAAGTAAAAAAACAATCTGAGAATTCTGCCAGACACCTACTGTGAATATCTGATATTCATCTGATTGTGCTGTAAAAAACACATCAAAAATCACAAATGTCTCTCTTTCCCCTTCTTTCCCATCTCCGTTCCAGCAGGCTGACGAGCCGACACGAGAGATGGAGGGAGGCGGGCTCGGCAGGAGCTGCAGCAGATTGCAGATGCATTTCTGCTGTTTGATCCGCCGCAGAGCTGCGCAGCTGGAGTCGTGTTCGGAAAACGCTGGTCCGCAGTAATTAACTGGTGCCGCCCCTGCGAATTCCCTGCTCCACAGGGGGCGCAGCGGAGAAGGGGGGCGCGGATCAGACGCACACGAAGACAGGGAGAAGTACTGTTAGATACTGCAGGCGCTGCTGTGGCGATACTTAGGGGCCCGAGAGCTCAGATCTGGGAGAGAGAGAGAGGGGTGCATGCAGGCGTCAGAAGAACAGAGAGAGGAGGGAGAGAGGAGAGAGAGGGATGAGCCCAGCTGGAGAGAGGAGGGAGAGAGGAGAGAGAGGGATGATCCCGGCTGGAGAGAGGGAGGGAGAGAGGAGAGAGAGAGAGGGATGAGCCCTGCTGGAGAGAGGAGGGAGGGAGAGAGGGATGAGCCTGGCTGGAGAGAGGAGGGAGAGAGGGAGGAAGAGAGGGATGAGCCCGGTTGGAGAGAGGACGGAGAGAGGAGAGAGAGGGATGAGCCAAGATGGAGAGAGGAGGGAGAGAGGGATGAGCCAAGCTGGAGAGAGGAGGGAGAGAGGGAGGGAGGAGAGGAGGGCAGATGGAGACAGAGATGGAGGACAGTAGGAGAGAGGGATGGGGCCAGTTGAAGGAGACAGCACAGAGAGAGACAGAAGTCAGGCTGATGCGTGAGGAAAAGAAGCAGATAAGCTTTTCGCCTGACCTTGCTGTCGGATTGAGTCAGAACCATCTCCAGTTAAATGCACGCGACTCTCTCCCAGAAGACGAGGCAGCCTCTCACAGCTTCCCATCCGCCGTCTGCTGGCGCCGAGCCGTATCAGAGCAGCGTGGCCAGCGCCTGCCAGCCAAGCTCTGGCATCTCTCCTGCTGCGACAACGTGTCTCCCCACGTCTCCCCAGAACCGCTGCACAGGCTCGCTGGTGAGGAAAGCGAACGAGGCTTTGGGCCTGCAGTCCTCCAGGGCCACAGAGTCTACTCGTTAAATTTAATTATCATTAACTGCTGAGCTGGCTGAGGCACGGCCCAAGTCTTCCCCTGCTGTCCGACGTCTTTGCAGCTTTCCCTGGTCTTACCATGTTTACACCCTCAGTCTCTGCGACACTGTCTGCACGGACGTGTCCAGACTCCCGGACCAGAGTGGCATGCTGGGAACAGAGAGACCAGGCGTGATCCCTCGCACCAGTACTGAAAGCCGCCACAAGCTAATCTTCGTCCAGTGCTCCTCCCCTTTCCCACGCCCATGTCCCGGGTACGAGGAACGCCAGTGCTGTCCGGCTAGCCGGCATGGTCGATGCCACCACCCTCTGCCACGTGGTCACCATGAGCTTCCTGCCGCCGCCCGGACACTGACCGCAGAGCGCTGTGGCAGATTTTAAGGAGTTGAGTTTGAGCCTTCTGGTCAGGCTGGTTCTGTTTCTGAAAGATCCCAGAAAACTGCTTGGGAACTCATCAGCCCCCTTTCGGAATCAGTGAAGCTCTCTGAGAGTAATGTGGGGAGTCTCCTTCTGCCTGGCTCTTCAGAGACGAGACCAGGAGAGGGGCCTGCACCCGGTCTCCCACCGGCAACAGCCCAGTTGCACCCTGCCAGCAGGCTGACCGTGTCACAGCGATGACAGCAATAACAACCTTCTCCGCAATCAGACAGATTGCTCTGCAGAGGACCCCGAGAGACTGGAGGAAATAAAGCAGGATAATGGAGCCTCTATAATGAAGAAACATTCATCTTCTCTCCCTCCTTGCCTTCAGTGTCCTGCTCTCTTTCTCTGCATTTGTCATTTGCTTCACAATTTCACAGGATGAGGCTGTTTATCTTATTTTATTGTTATTAAAGACTTTAATTTCCCTTCCTTCTTGAATGGCCTGATCTTTCTGTGTTAAACCGTGTATTCCCCTCCTGCTGTTGCCGGGCCACGCCGCCAAACAGGGATGCGGTTGCTAAGAGAGGAAAAATGGGGACCAAAGAGAAAGGGAACAAGTCAAACTGATACAGAGAACAGGGTGTTCAGCACCATCAGTGCGGCCATCTTCCTGCTGAGAGACTCTATAACATCAGTGCAGCCATCTTCCTGCTGAGAGACTCTATAACATCAGTGCTGCCATCTTCCTGCTGAGAGACTCTATATCATCAGTGCAGCCATCTTCCTGCTCACTGAGAGACTCTATAACATCAGTGCAGCCATCTTCCTGCTGAGAGATTCTATATCATCAGTGCAGCCATCTTCCTGCTGAGAGATTCTATATCACCAGTGCGGCCATCTTCTTGCTGAGAGATTCTATATCATCAGTGCAGCCATCTTCCTGCTCACTGAGAGACTCTATAACATCAGTGCGGCCTTCTTCCTGCTCACTGAGAGATTCTATATCATCAGTGCGGCCATCTTCTTGCTCACTGAGAGACTCTATAACATCAGTTTAGCCATCTTCCTGCTGAGAGACTCTATAACATCAGTGCAGCCATCTTCCTGCTCACTGAGAGACTCTATAACATCAGTGCAGCCATCTTCCTGCTCACTGAGAGACTCTATATCATCAGTGCGGCCATCTTCCTGCTGAGAGACTCTATAACATCAGTGCGGCCATCTTCCTGCTGAGAGACTCTATAACATCAGCGCAGCCATCTTCCTGCTCAGAGACTCTATAACATCAGCGCGGCCATCTTCCTGCTGAGAGACTCTATAACATCAGCGCGGCCATCTTCCTGCTCAGAGACTCTATAACATCAGCGCGGCCATCTTCCTGCTGAGAGACTCTATATCATCAGCGCGGCCATCTTCCTGCTGAGAGATTCCATATCATCAGTGCGGCCATCTTCCTGCTCACCAAGAGACTCTATAACATCAGTTTAGCCATCTTCCTGCTGAGAGACTCTATAACATCAGTGCAGCCATCTTCCTGCGCACTGAGAGACTCTATATCATCAGTGCAGCCATCCAGGAACCCAATATTAAGCACCAACACTGCAATCCCTGCTGTAGCCTGGATATATGGATCAAGCAGGGCCTGACGTGCGTTTGCACACAAACACCGAGCTGATTTCAAAGGTGTGTGTGTGTGTACATAGTACCAGCTTTCCGCCTGCACACATTCCAATAGATTTACAGCCATTATACAAAACATTGAAATCACTCTGACGTGATAAAGTCACAGAATGCAGTTTCATTTACAGTGTAGTGCAGCTTAATACAAACTGGCTTTCCCTTGGGAACAATTTAATTGGCTCTCGCATTCTCTCTGCACCGCAGTGAGGTTACCGGCAGGACAACTGCATTCTGAACGCCAGACAGGTTCCTTGTTCTCCAGGCTGACAGGAGGAGGGATCCATTAGAACACCTCTGATAACTGTTCACATCTGAGAAAGACCAGCAGGAGCCTCCCTGTGGGATTCCTCACCAGAATGCACGAGCTTTAGAGCCTCAGAGCAAAAGGCATCTGTTAGTCTGTTCTGTGCAGTGATCTGGGAAAGTATTAATATTAACACTAGTACCCATGTGCAGCACTGGAAGAAGGAAACAAGCACGATGTACTGTGACTGCAGGCCACCTTCTCTCGGGAATCTGCTGTATCGAATCACTTCTGTAACTCCAATTAATTGCACAAACCTGTACGTCAACAGACACAGGGCTGGAATCTACAATCGCAGACCGTCAAGATCAATCAGGCAGGAGCGTCAGCGAGCGTGTGGAGCCAGTGCGAGACTGTGAACAGACTTGGGTCTCCTGGGGGGGAAGGGGGGTCTTCTGCACAGCCAGTCTGTAGCGCGGGGTGTGAAGTGATTCCTGTCACAGTTGCTAATGAGGCAGAGCGCCTGTGGTCACCAGCACCCTCCTTAACTCCCTGAAGATCCCTCCAGCTCCTCTGAAGATCCCCCTCTCTCTCCCCCAGCCCCTCTGAAGATCCCCTTTCTCTCCCTCCAGCTCCTCTGAAGAACCCCCTCTCTCTCCCTCCAGCCCCTCTGAAGAACCCCCTCTCTCCCTCCAGCTCCTCTGAAGAACCCCCTCTCTCTCCCTCCAGCTCCTCTGAAGATCTCCCTCTCTCTCCCTCCAGCTCCTCTGAAGATCTCCCTCTCTCTCCCTCCAGCTCCTCTGAAGATCTCCCTCTCTCCCTCCAGCCCCTCTGAAGATCCCCCTCTCTTCTTCTCTCACTCTGAAGCCCCTCAAAAACAACACTGTACTTCACAGCCAGGAGAGCAAGAAAAATTCCAGATAGAAAAACAACCGATATTAATCATGCCTGGGAAATACATCTATTATAACAAACGGACCAGTTAGGTGTCCCTCTAAACATTATTAAAATACATGTTAAGCGCAGGAAAGTAGTTTTAGGAACTTATTCAAGTGCAATTCAGAAACTAAAGATGAAAGATAAACTAAAGCTCTTGTAAAGAATTAGAAAGAATAAGTTGATTTTTTGAGGGAGTAAGACTTGTGTTTCTGACACACAGCTTTAACACAAAGAAGGCAATTCTAGAAAAAAACTGTAAACAATCTGTAGAGATTTATTACAAACCCATAAAACAGAAAAAATACAAAATTATACTAATAAAACATTGGAGCAGGAAAGGTGTAGCACAAAATAGCACCACCTGCTGGGCCAGTCTGATATCGCACTGTCCTCAGCTCGACTCCCGCCAAGCCTGCTGTCAGAACAGGGCTGAGCAAGGGCCGGGCGATGGCCTTTTTAGCGAAACTTTCTTTTTCTGTTTTGAGGGATGGGAACAGAGGCTTCCGAAAAATTCAGACAGACTTGTTAAAGTTTCAGGTTTACTGTGGTCTGCGCGATGTCTTTGCAGATTTCCATTAAAGATAAACTAACCCCCCCTTCCCCAGTTCAGGGGTACGTTATAACAGCCCCATCCTGGTCACAGCAGCGGCAGCACAGACACGTATCTCAGAGTGCCGCACTGCGCCCCTGTGTTAAGGAAGTGTTATGATGAGGAGCAGTGCGTCTGTGTGAGACCTGCAGGCGAGGATCAGCTGTGTCCAGAGGCTCACGGCCCACAGAGGGGATGCCACAGAACCGGCTGGTGGCCCTACTGTTGTATTACAAGGGGCCGCGTAGCTGGACTGCAACCCCTCCAGTACTCTCTGGCCAAAACCGGGGTAGCTGGGGTCACAACCTCTTTACCCGCTCAGCAGCAGGTCTGGAGAGACGAGGCATCGCGACAGACAGCACCCCCACGCCACCCCGCGAGCCCCACTGCTCCAGCGGCAGAGATCAGGCATCAGAGGGAGGACAGGTGCAGCTCTCTCTCACTCACACCACAGCCAGCTCGCAGCTGCCCAGGCCAGCCATGGGGGGCGCTGCCAGGCAGCTCGGTCAGTTCTACAACCCAGCAGGAACCCACCAATCACGGTCACAGCTGGCTAACAAGATGACCAGACTGGAACCATGAGGCTCTGGAGAATTGGGCCCAACTAACACTGTGGGCCAGACAGCGGCCCCTGCACTGGTCCAGTACCACATGTTGCCGTATACACCAGTCTACACTTTGCTGTACCATGGTGCACTGGACTCGCCTGTGCAGTTCCATGAGTGTCCTGAGGAGGGCGCTCTAGGCCAGCAGTGGCTTGGCTCTCTTGCAAAGGGGAGGGCAGCCTGTGCTGTCAGGGTGGCAGGGGGAAGGGGGACTGTTGTGCACCCCGTTGAGGGAGGTGTCCTTCCCCGGCGTCTCCTGCTCGGCGCCCTTATGTGGCATCACCTCGTCTTCTGTCGCTGGATGCTTCTCTGCCGTTTTCAGCTGGAGCGAATCATCAGGCTCCTCCTTCTTGCTCCTAGTGGCCTCCTCTGTCTTCACCTCCGCGCCCGTGCTCTCCCGCCTCTCTCTCTTCAGACCGGCCTCCTGCTTCAGCACGAGGGGGGAGGTAACGGGGGGTTTGAAGTCATCAGCATGGGACTTCGTTTCCCCGGCAACATCGGTGGACTGCTCGCACACCACAGGCCCCTCCCACTCGGGAATCTCCAGCCCCATGTGCTTCATCAGCTGGGTCATGACCTCGTCCACGTAACCATGGATAAGCAGGTCAGCGTGCTTGTCCTGGGGCAGGGGCAGAAGGACAGAGGGTGAAAGGTCAAGACCACGTTCAAACAGACCAGACAGAATCAGTGTCAAAGTCATACTGTCAGCTAAGTAACAGATTCTCAGTCAGTCAGGGTTTCAGGAGGCCAGCATGGTGGGCAGTATCTCCCAGGAAGCCAGTCAATGTCCAGCCAGCATGCAGGACAGTGTTCGGTCAGCTAGCCAGCCAGCAGGATGTCCAGCGCGCTGGACAGTGTATGGTCAGCTAGCCAGCCAGCAGGATGTCCAGCGCACTGGACAGTGTATGGTCAGCTAGCCAGCCAGCAGGATGTCCAGCGCGTTGGACAGTGTTCGGTCAGCTAGCAAGCCAACTGACTGGCCAGTGTGCTGGACAGTGTCCGGTCAGCCTGTGACTCACGTGCTTGGTGGGCTGCAGGTTGACGATGACCAGCTTGCCCCCCTTGCGCTTGGTGATGAGAGGCAAGTTCCCGCTGGGCCTGATCTGCAGGGAGGTGCCCAAGGTCACAGCCAGGTCAGCCCGCCTGCACACAGCAACACACAGCACAACGGTCAACGTTGGTCACACCCATAGGTGGGGAGACATTCAGTGCATCTGTCTCGTTTGTTAGATGGTAACTGATTAATCCGAGGGTCTCATCAGCGTTTCCCTGAAAAAAAACAGGGTATCGGCTTCGGCATCATGGCAGAACATCTTGTTCCACACTCCCACAACCCTTTGTGTAAGAAGTGCCTCCTGTTGCCGCTAGCAGAGTCGGGAGACTGACAGAGTCAGTTCAGCTCTCCCTGCACCGCAGCTCACAGCTCCATCGGACCTGAGCGCCATCAGCACGCTGCACCCCGGGAAACCGATTCCCGAGCGGAGCAGACGGGCGAGGCGCAGCACCGGAGGAAACCTGCGCCGCAGCAGTGCAGAGCTCATCGCAGGGGGCAGAGAATTCATCGCCCTTTAGTGCTCGTGCTCCTTATCTGCCCAAGCGCCCGAGCCGCCTGAGCAGCTACTGAAACGCAAGGAGGCACAAGAAGATACATCTCCGCGATATGCCGGTACCGCGGTCTCCCGCGGACACCCCTCTCCTTCGGCGCGAGCTCACGCCAGAGCCGCAGCCGTGCAGCTGCATCGAACGATCCAGTTAAGGGGCAGCAACACCGGGCCTCGTTCCGAAGAAGCACCCCGCCTGCTGGGAACTAACAAATACCAGCCGGAGGGGATTCGACAGCCATGCAGTGAGAAAACAAGGTGGAGGATGAGGAAACTCCAGTGTTTGTGGTCGTGAGTGGGGAGGAACAGGGGTGCAGGCTGCACCCACAGAACTGCAGTACCCCCTCTACTGCTACTGCTGCCCTGGGCCCTGAGCTACTAATCCACCCCAATTAACCCTTTAATTTCAGATCTCCTTGTACGCTGCGGGTTGCATGGTTGTGTACTGTCAATAACAAAACCTGCAATGGCTCAGGAGCTCCACAGCTAGACGCATTTATGATGGTCTCTTGCTGAAAACCTCATCACAAACGTGTGAAACCCATCCTTCGCTGACGTGACCAGCTGTGGGACATGGTGAGGCAGGCGTCGGTCCTGAGGACAATTCACAGAGCAGAGAAAGATAGAGGACAGCTCTGCATGGTTCAGCTGGGGCAGACGGGGCGGGACAGACACTCCAGCAGGACAGACAGCAGCTCAGCGACCCCCTGATCACACCCCGGCTCCTCGATGGAGAGGACAGACTGGACCCGGGTGCAGGACCGGTCCACTGTGTCCAGAGAGGGACAGTAGTTTAGTGACCCAGCTGAGGGGGATGGTGGGGATGCTGACAGTGGGACACCATGGCAACAGCACCCTGCAGCCCAGTGCTGACCATTGGCTGGTGGACTGACAGATGTGCCCTCTTCTACTGGTATTCCCACACTTAACACCCTGCTGCTCCTCTCTCCCTCTGCCTCACCTGCAGGCCTCGTCGGCACGGTTGAGGTCTTTGTCCGGCAGGGCGTCCTCCCAGTCCAGGATGGTGCCAATCAGCTTCCCCCTGCGGGCGAACAGACACGCAGGTTTCAGATCCCATAAGACTACATTGCCAGTGCGTCCAGGTGTCCAGACAGCATGGTCAGCACACGGCCAGCGGACACCCGGTCCCCATGTGACACAGTGCGTCAGCAGTGTGACTATATAGCGCAGCTAGCACATGACTAGTGGACAGCATGTCCAACGTACAGCAAGAGTTACCTGCAGGTGCGCAGCCCCCTGGAGCGAGACACCTCACAGTGGCGGCCTGTGGGCTTCAGACCCATCGTCCCGATGACAGTGTTCCGCACGTACTGCCTGCAAGCCACAACACACAGTGTCAGCACAGGCCTGCCCACACCCTCTGGCTCCCTCTGCCTGTGGCCCCGCTCACACCCTCCGGCCCCCCTGCTGCCTGTGGCCACGCCCCCGCCCTCCGGCCCCCCTGCTGCCTGTGGCCACACCCTCCACCCAACCCCCGCTGCCAGTGGCCCCGCCCCCGCCCTCCGGCCCCCCTTCTGCCTGTGGCCACACCCTCCACCCAACCCCTGCTGCCTGTGGCCACGCCCCCACCTTCCCCCACTGCCAGTGGCCCCGCCCCCGCCCTCCGGCCCCCCGCTGCCAGTGGCAGAGAGGGGAAAACAGGGGGCACGGGGGGGCAGAGAGAGAGATAACAGGGCAGAGAGTGGGCACCACAGGGAGAGGACTGGGGGCACGAGGGGGTGACAGCGGGTGGACCCGGGGAGCTGAGAAGACATACTTGCCACACTTCATACACTCCTCCACGAACATGTTGCCATGGAGCTCGGACAGCAGGTCCCTGCGGAGAGAGACAGCGGTCAGACTCGGAGGGAGCACGGGGCCGGCCGGTGAGGGCGGGGCGCGCTAGCCAGCTCTGCTACCTGGGGAAGCCGGAGCGCATGTGCAGGCCGTCCACGTTCTGGCTGACGAGGTACTTGAGGTAGCCGGCTCTCTGCAGGGCCAGCAGCGCCATGTGTGTCCGGCTGGGCCGCGCCTCCTCAAAGGTGGTGTTGAACTTGGGCGACTCGCCTCGCTCCTCCATCGTCCACACACCGTTTGGGCCCCTGAGAGACAGTGAGACTGATTAGGCCACAATGTTGACATAGTTAAAGGGGAGTGGCGCGTTCGACTGTGACACAGACGTACCAGGGGGGTGGGGACGTGTTAGGCTGCGACACAGGCCTAGTGGGGGGGTTGGGGGACGTGTTAGGCTGTGACACAGACGTACCAGGGGGGTGGGGACGCGTTAGGCTGTGACACAGACGTACCAGGGGGGTGGGGATGCGTTAGGCTGCAACACAGGCCTAGTGGGGGGGTTGGGGGATGCGTTAGGCTGTGACACAGACGTACCAGAGGGGTGGGGACGCATTAGGCTGCGACACAGTACGTTGTGTGGTACAGGGGGCTATTCTTCCTAACAGAGCAGGAAACAGGAGACACTACGAGACTGAGCACAGGCCACTCAGGACCAGTGGAACAAAGCCGTGTTGGGCAACAGATGGGCACTTCTGGAATTCAGTGCCGGATGTGACTGGAGCAGACAGGGAAAGAGAAGCTCTGCAGCGTGAAGCCACAGAACACCTGCCCTGAATCCCACCAATCAATAATCAATTAAGCAACCAATTACTCTCCCAGCAGCTCTTCCTGCCTGTGACACGCACAGCCGCGAGCTCCTGCCCGAGAGGACAGCGCGCTGTCACGATCGCTCGACTGCGTGTGCCTGCCAGCCTCACCCCCATCGACCTGGGCGCAGGGCCTCGCGCTCCGCTGAGCTCACTGCGATCGATGGACAGAAGCTCGTCGGGGGGGCCGATTAGGCAGTGACCGCAGGAGGCCCCCCCTGCGTGTGCGCCAGGCACACGGCCGCACACGCGACCGGCACACACGCCAACGCCCGCTGGGCGCGGCTGCCGACACCACCGCGCTCCAACACCCAGGCGACGCCAGTGCCCGCTGCCTGCGCCCCGCTTAACACTGGCCCCGGGTGCAAGTCAGACTGTTCTCAAGGGAAATGGTCCCCGGCGGGCTCTCTGGACTCCCTGTCACACCCACCTCTTCGCACCCTGCTGTCCCAAAAGCAGGCGCTTCTCAAACTTAATAAAAAAAAAATACATTCTTGGAAAATACCCTTTCTATACAACAAGACACACCTCAAGAATTTTAGACATGAAAATGTTAAGTACATCTTTTTCTATAGGCTTTTTATACAAGAATGACTCCATGTGTTTATTGCCATCTGCGTGTCTAACTCAGACCCAGACTGACCTGCATCTGTCTCCATGGCAACCCTAGAGCCAGCCAGAACAGCAGGGGCGCCATCATGGGGAACTGCTTCCCCCTGGTGGTTATAAAGCAGCACAGCAGCTAAGGGACCCACTGACAGCTACCCTTCCTCTTAATTGAACTAATAATAATAATAATAATAATAATAATAATAATAATAATAATACAGAGATTAACTGTGCAAAGATTAAGGGGTACAAAGAGAGATGGGAGACTAGGGTACAACACAACAAAACGATAAACACCTTGGAAATTTCTCCAAGACACCCGAGACGATTCCCCCACAGCTCCAGAAGCCGAGATCCCAACTCTCTGGGCTCATTAAAAATCCCAGGGCGTTTACCAGTCATGGCCTCCTAATAATCCCCATCTCTGAACTGGCTTCATCACTCTGCTCTCCTCCCCACTGAGAGCTGGTGTGTGGGGAGCAGACTGGCACATCATCCAGGTGGGGCTGCACACTGGTGGTGGAGGGGATCCCCATGACCTGTACCAGTACCTGGAGGGGAGACTCCTGGGAAAGCTAAGGCTACTGCTGGAAGAGGTGTTAGTGGGGCCAGCAGGGGGCGCTCACCCTGCGGTCCATGTGGGTCCTAATGCCCCAGTATAGTGACGGGGACACTACACTGTAAACAGGCACCGTCCTTCGGATGAGACGTAAAACCGAGGTCCTGACTCTCTGTGGTCAATAAAAATCCCAGGGCGTTTCTGGAAAAGAGTAGGGGTGTTACCCCGGTGTCCTGGCCAAATTTCCCCCTGGCCTTTATCAATCATGGCCTCCTAATAATCCTCATCTCTGAACTGGCTCCATCACTCTGCTCTCCTCCCCACTGAGAGCTGGTGTGTGTGGGGGAGCAGTCTGGCGCATCATCCAGGTGGTGGTGGAGGGGATCCCCATTACCTGTAAAGAGCTCTGAGTGGAGTGTCCAGAAAAGCGCTATATAAGTGTGAGAATAATTATTATTATTATTGTGTTAACTGGCTCTTCACAGCATCTGCAGACACATCAGCTCATCCTGGTTGCTTCCCGGAGAAAAGCTGCTTTCCTGCTGGCTACACGCTTTGGCAGTCAAAGAACCCGTCAGCACCGCAGAGCCGGGTCAGTACAGAACACCTCCCTGGACCCGTCAGCACCGCAGAGCCGGGTCAGTACAGAACACCTCCCTGGACCTGCCGGGCCGGTACAGAACACCTCCCTGTACCCGTCAGCACCGCAGAGACGGGCCGGTACAGAACACCTCCCTGGACCTGCCGGGCCGGTACAGAACACCTCCCTGGACCCGTCAGCACCGCAGAGATGGGCCGGTACAGAACACCTTCCTGGACCCGTCAGCACCGCAGAGACGGGCCGGTACAGAACATCTCCCTGGACCCGTCAGCACAGCAGAGCCGGGTCAGTACAGAACACCTCCCTGGACCTGCCGGGCCAGTACAGAACACCTCCCTGTACCCGTCAGCACCGCAAAGCCGGGTCAGTACAGAACACCTCCCTGGACCTGCCGGGCCGGTACAGAACACCTCCCTGGACCCGTCGGCACCGCAGAGCCGGGCCGGTGCAGAACACCTCCCTGGACCCGTCGGCACCGCAGAGCCGGGCCGGTACAGAACACCTCCCTGGACCCGTCGGCACCGCAGAGCCGGGCCGGTGCAGAACATCTCCCTGGACCCGTCGGCACCGCAGAGCCGGGCCGGTACAGAACACCTCCCTGGACCCGTCGGCACCGCAGAGCCGGGCCGGTACAGAACACCTCCCTGGACCCGCTGGGCCGGTACAGAACCTCAGCATGGCGTCCGGCAGGTGGGTGCGTACCTGAAGTCCGGGATGCCGCAGGAGGTGCTGATCCCGGCACCAGAGTGGACCACCATGTATCGGGACTCGCGGACCAGCCGGGCCAGCTCCAGAACCTTCTCCTGCAGCTCCTCCTGGCTGTCGAACACCTGCACGCGAGGAGAGGGGGAGAGGGGGAGACTCAGCCCGATCACAGCTCAGACTCAGCTGGGACACAGCGGGACCTGCGCCCTCAGAGCCCAACCCGAACCGGAACCGCGCCTCGAGGGTTAAGAGCTTTTTCCCCCAGAACCTGGGACGTGTTTCAGGTTAGTGCTGTTAATACTAGCGCTACAGCTGCTGTATAACACATCTCAGTTTTAACTCCAGATAATGGTGAAGTATCCCAGGGATGTCCAGCCCTGCTCTAACAGAACATCTCTCCAGCCGCCGGGCTGCACAGAACCGCCGCCTGTCAGTCAGTGCAGGAGCTCAGGCGGCAGCTGTCCAGTAACACGCCGGACACCGGCGCTTTGTTGCTTCCGCCTGCGCTGTGCTCACAGGTAAACCAGTCCCTCCAGTATTCCGCTGCAGGAAAATCCGAGGCTGCGGCCTAGCTTTCGGGCTCTTACCTCCGGGAGACCGCAGATGCCTTTGTCCGGATAGGGAGAGAGTCCCGCCGCGTAGTTAACAGACATGGCCCTGCGCCCTGTAGCTATGGGACTGCAGCTCTAAACAGTCACGTATCTTTTTGTTTTTGTTCTTAAAATCATAAACTTAATGCTCCGGTTGTGACTATTGTTAACAGTTCGCGCTACCACATCAACACAACACCCGCCCCCCTCGTCCCTACGTCATCGGGGCGTCGCCGACGTAAGCACGCATCAGGGGGCGTGTCCAGCAGGGGGAGGAGCCAAGGGGCAGGAGACGCTCCCCTGTTCCCGACAGCAGCCTGTTTAACTTTCCCCTTGACTGAGGTTTCGGAAAAGCGATCAAAATATTTTATTCTGTATTTTGTTTAAATTGATTTTATACATGCACCTACTCTATAAGAAGTTACTACTTATAATTTTACTACTTTAACTACTCTTAGTTCTATTAATTATAATAATACACTGTTTGAGTACACCTGTAAACCTGTATTGCTAATCAATAGTAGCGAATAGACCAGAGGATCTCAACCAGCTGTTGACAACGGAAGACAGGGCGGCTTGATCCACACTTTGTACCAAGTACGACCTCCTGGTGGCAGTTCCCACGCGGTTCTGCTCACCGGGATGTGTTTTTGTGTCTTTTTAAGATCTTTTGCCAACATGTTGTCTTTCCTGACACGAAGAGAGACGCTCTCTGTGTTCATGAGGGGTCTCGAAGTCACACCCGGCACTGGACCCGCCCCCCTCAGGCTCCGCCCCCCCGCTTGCAGCTGATTGGTCGAATCAGGAGCGAGACAGGCGAGCCCAGCGAGCTCGAGCCCGGCTCGCGTCTCCCCTCTCCTCAGCCGTCAGCGAGAGGTGGCGCGCGACGCAGGTGCGTACAGTGCGACTCTTGAATTTAGTTTAAATTTACTAACATTACTACAACTGTATATCGCGTCTTGTGTTGTCTAGTGCCTAGGAATGTGAGTACGCCGCACATGCTGCTCCCCAGCACGCTTAACTTTGTAAAGTCTTTTTGTAGAAATTAATTCCTAAGGCACGTATTACACCAGACACGTTCTTATACCACATCTAACAATGCTCGTTTCTTCTGTGAATTAAAAAAAACCAAAAGGCAGTTATTTTTGTAAAAAAGCCTTTGTATTTCCCAGAAAGTCTGAGCTGTTTTCACCCTTAAGTGTCAGAAAGTATATCTACAACGAGATTTAAAAAAAGTCTATTGGTCTACTGACTATACAGTAAAACCATACAGTATATATTTCTTTCTTTTTTCCTTTAGGATCTGAGAGTGGTTGAGCTACAGAGCCTACAGGATGAAGAGTCTGAAGGCCAAGTTTAAAAAGAATGAAGTAAGGGAGACACACACTCACAATGTCACACACACAGACATAGACACAACCGACACAGTCACACACAGACAGACATGCACATACACAATAACCAATAAAGACAGACAGTCACACACATACATACATAGACAATTACCAACCCAGTCACATAAATACACATATGTACACACACTGATATAACTGACACAGTGACACAGTCACACACGTACACGCACAGACATAGACAATAACCAACATAGTCGGACTCACACGTACACACACAAATAGACAATAACCAACACAGTCACACACTCACATAAACAATAACCTGGATAGACAGACACACACAGTCACACATGTACACGCACAGACACAGACACTAACCAACAAGATCAAACTCACACGTACATGCACAGACACAGACAATAACCTACAAGATCAGACTCAACCACACGCACAGACACAGACAATAACCTACAAGATCAGACTCACATGTACACACACAGACACAGACACTAACCAACAAGATCAGACTCACATGTACACGCACAGACACAGACAATAACCTACAAGATCAGACTCACACGTACACACACAGACACAGACACTAACCAACAAGATCAAACTCACATGTACACACACAGACACAGACAATAACGAGCAAGATCAGACTCAACCACACGCACAGACACAGACAATAACCTACAAGATCAGACTCACACGTACACACACAGGCACAGACAATAACGAGCAAGATCAGACTCAACCACACATACAGGCACAGACAATAACCAACACAGTCAGGCTCACACGTACACGCACAGACACAGACAATAACCTACAAGATCAAACTCACATGTACACACACAGACACAGACAATAACGAGCAAGATCAGACTCAACCACACGCACAGACATAGACAATAACCAACAAGATCAGACTCACACGTACATGCACGGACACAGACAATAACGAGCAAGATCAGACTCAACCACACACACAGGCACAGACAATAACCAACACAGTCAGGCTCACACGTACACGCACAGACACAGACAGTTACCGACACAGACACGCACGGCTGTTCTCCGGACCCCAGCTGTGCCATTATCTCAGCTCTGTCCTTGTACAGTAACTCTCTGGTGTTACTTTGCCTTCCAGCCATTTTCACACACAGGCTTGATGAGCAATCTGTTAGTCCACACTTAAGGAATGACATTAAGTGGGCAGACCAAGGTCATATTTTTTTTCAAAGTGGTATATTATGTATCCTGTTAAAAAAAAGTTTCCATCAGTTTATGTGTGTGGTGCCTCGTGCTCTAACCATTCGCCAGGTGTGCTGGGTGTTGTCAGTGCTCTCAGTATCAGTTACTGCACATGCTACACTGTGCTGGTCAGTGTGGGGCGACCGGGGGAGAAAGGGGTGTCTGTATCTCTGGCAGCTGTGAGCCAGGCTGGGTTCGACTTCAAAACAGCTCCCGTAACCAGACCTTGGTGCCGGTCCTGAATTATTCACACTGCTGAGGGCAGGTGTGTGTGTCTGTGTGTGCAGGACTGCCTGCGTTTCTGAGCCCGTGATCTGAGACAATATCCTCACGGAGGCAGAGACTCCTGAGCAACAGACATTTATAAACTCAATGTCTTCTTTTGCAAAATCTAAAAGTGACAGAATTATTTGGGTCTGTTTTCTGTCTGTGTTGAGGCTGACTCTTGGCATAGTGGAGAGTATTGAATAAAATAGAACAAGAGTCAAAGGAAGTGGTCCTGATGTATAGAAATACTGAAGTGTGTTCATGTGTACATAATAATAATTACAATAATAATTGAATTAATAGTTTCTTACACTTATATAGCGCTTTTCTGGACACTCCACTCAGAGCTCTTTACAGGTAATGGGGATCCCCTCCACCACCACCAGTGTGCAGCCCCACCTGGGTGATGCGCCAGTCCGCTCCCCACACACCAGCTCTCAGTGGGGAGGAGAGCAGAGTGATGAAGCCAGTTCAGAGATGGGGATTATTAGGAGGCTATGACTGGTAAAGGCCAGGGGGAAATTTGGCCGGATCGCCCAGGTAACACCCCTAATACTTTCGAGAAACACCCTGGGATTCTTAATGACCACAGAGAGTCAGGACCTCTGTTTTCTGTCTCATCCGAAGGACGGTGCCTTTTTACAGTCTAGTGTCCCCGTCACTATACTGGGGCATTAGGACCCACACAGACTGCAGGGTGAGCGCCCCCTACTGGCTCCACTCACACCTCTTCCAGCAGCAGCCTCAGCTTTCCCAGGAGACTCCCCTCCAGGTACTGACCAGGCTCACACCTGCTGGGCTCCAGTGGGCTGCCAGCTTGGAGCTGCAGGGTGATATGCCTGCTGACGTGTGTGTGTGTGTGTGTGTGTGTGTGTGTGTGTGTGTGTGTGTGTGTGTGTGTGTGTGTGTGTGTCACCCCGAGCTCCACTGCCACACAGCTCTGAGAAGAAAACAGAGTCACTCCGGCACGTTTCGCACAGGCACATAACCACTGTCTGCAGTCACTCCTTTGTGTTGCTCTTTTTTGCTGCTGGAATCTCATTCAGAACAGGGCTACTTCACCTGCCACCCTCCTGCTCGGCTCCATTGCAGATTTTCTTCAACCAGCTCCCCACTTGTTCAAGTGCCAAGCAGCAGGATCTGCACTATGACACAGGTGCCGGTTGGGTCGGAGTTCTGGAGAGGAGCAGAGTGGAAGGGCTGTAAGGGAGCCTGTCGAACCTAATTACAGCACGTGCTCATGAGAAACGGACTCCGAGCGTTTGGAAAGCATGCAGTCTAGTTGAAAGGAATGTAAAACAGGGGGAAAAATCCTGTTTTTTGCCTGATGCAAGCGATGGACTCATCCCAGTCACGGCACCAATCCTGCTGTGCCAACTCACCAGACGTCCCCGTCTGAGCAATGTGAGTGGGCAAAGCAGAAACCCAAAATGACAAAACCTGAACCGAACCCGTAAACGGCAGAAGTGGGGGAGCCCGGAGTTGGGGCGATTGCGTCTGTGCAGGAGGCAGGAGAGCGGCTGAGACAGACCTCGCCTGCAGGCACTCAGACTGCAGTGGCGGGGAAAACAGTGACATTAGAAAAGGGGTTTGAAAAGGGAGTTGGGGTGGGCCTTTCCTCACTTCCTGAACTTGTTTGGGTTGAGACGTGTGTCTCAGTGCGCCTCTGGCCTGGTTTTTAATCCCTGGGAGCCCAGCTGGATCTCCGAGTCCCTGGCTCTGATCGCCCGTTTGTTTGTCTCATTCGTCACTCAGTGACAGACCCAGGGGTGCCAGGGGTGTTTTTTATAGCAGGAGAGAGAGGTTCGGGGAAGGAGGGGGGGAGCCGAGAGACGAGGAGGGAGAAGGAGATGAAGGGAGATCCTCTGGATCACCAGCAGGAAGCCCACAGGTGACAGGAGGACACATGACCTTCTGGGCTCCTTCGGTTCTGTTTCTCTGGAGTCCCGTAGCTAAAGAAGTGCAGTCACCAGCAGAACAGGAGGAGGGACAGGCTAAGACAGGTGGAGAAAAGAATATCACAATGGTTAAAATAAATAATAAACATGTTTGAGGTGTGACTAGAATTGGGAAACTATAGAAATGAATGAAAGGGAAATAGTTGTACAAAATGAATATTTTGCAAACATGCAAACTCCACACAGATGACCTCCTGAAGCTGGAGTCTAGCCCTCCGACTCAGCTGTGAGGCTGTAGAGCCTCTTACTGGCCCCCTGCGCCGCTCGTGTATGGAGGTCTGTGCCATCGAGTGGCAGGACGGTTCTGAGCCTGAGGTGCAGAAGCCCAGGAGAGACCAGGGTGTGCCCCTGCAGGCAACTTCATCTCCTTTCAAAGAAATTGGGTGAAGAGACTTGTCTTTCTCCAGGTGAGACGAAGGGAAACCCATTAAGAAACAGACTATGACATTTGATTTATAATGCTTTTTATGATGGAACTTGTCTGCGTGAGTTTGGCAATGCCTTAAGGTGATTTTAATAATATCACCCCACCTCAATGAAGAAGCTGTCCAGGCTCATCTTTTGGGGTCAATCCATGTATCAGTCTCTTTCCTGTGAAGACCCACGCCAGACTCTTCCTATCGCTTTTTCTTTTTCACTTTCTCCCTTCCTCTGTAAGCTGTACTTTTTCTGCTGAGCTTTCAGCTCCTGATGCAAATTGTTCTGGAGAGCGTCTACCCTAGATAGGACGCAGGAGGAGGGGAGAGGAGGACAGTAACAAGCATAGCTGGGGGAGAGAGGGAGGGGCAAGTGGAGAGACAGTATTAGGTTAGGGTGAGAAAAGAAGGACACAGAAAAAAAGAGAAAGAGAAGTGCAGAGACAGAGCGTGCCAGGTACGCACTCACTGCAGGGCTGGTGTCTCTGTGCAGTCGGTGACTCGGAGATCTGTGCTCAGAGGAGGCAGCAGCACCATTGCTCTGACGGCCAGGAGGCTGGACAGCGCTGACCAGTGTGTGTCCTTCTCTGCGGTCTGCCTCCTTGTTGCAGTGGGGGACAGTGTGTCTCTTTCTGTGCCTTCCCGAGCTTGACTGTTGGTCTGTCCTCGCAGTCTCCATCAGTGAGGGTGTCTCTGCTTGGTAATGTATGTGATTGCAGCTACTCGTCCCTGAGCCCCCGCGATTGGCTGTCTGTGCTTGTGTGTCTCTGTGCCATTCGGAGCATGCAGTGTGGTTGAGTGCTGAGGTCTGTCTGGCCTGGGCGCGTATGTCATTGCATCACTGTGTCAGTCTGTGTGGGCCTCTGTGGGTCAGTTTCTCAGTGTGTCAGTGTGTCTGGGTTTCTGAGGGTCGTTCTGCGTGTCAGTGTGTCTAGGTCTCAGTGGGTCAGTTTCTCTGTGTGTCAGTGGGCTCTGTGGATCAGTCTGTGTGTCAGTGCGTCTGGGGCTCTCTGGGATAGTCGGATTTGTCAGTGGGCCCTCTGGGTCAGTCAGTGTGTCAGTGGGCTCTGTGGATCAGTCTGTGTGTCAGTGGGCTCTGTGGATCAGTCTGTGTGTCAGTGCGTCTGGGGCTCTCTGGGATAGTCTGTGTGTCAGTGGGCCCTCTGGGTCAGTCAGTGTGTCAGTGGGCTCTGTGGATCAGTCAGTGTGTCAGTGGGCTCTGTGGATCAGTCTGTGTGTCAGTGGGCTCTGTGGATCAGTCTGTGTGTCAGTGTGTCAGTAGACTCTGTGGATCAGGCTGTGTGTCAGTGTGTCAGTGGGATCTGTGGATCAGGCTGTGTGTCAGTGGGCTCTGTGGATCAGTCTGTGTGTCAGTGTGTCAGTGGGCTCTGTGGATCAGGCTATGTGTCAGTGTGTCTGGGGCTCTCTGGGTCAGTCTGTGTGTCAGTGGGTTCTGTGGATCAGTCTGTGTGTCAGTGTGGGGCTCTGCAGGTCAGTTTCTCTGTGTGTCAGGATTAGCCAGCCTGCCTGTGTGTCAGTCAGTATTTCAGGAGCCCAGTCAGCACGGTCACTCTCTGTGGGCTGGTGCCTCCAGCTCTCTCAGCTCTATGGATCCCCAGTTCCTGGTGAGCCTCATGAAGCGCTTCTGCCCGTGTCTCGGAGTGCTTGCGGTACGTACCTCCGCTCGGCGTGCCGCAGACAGGGACTGGGGACGGTGGGGGGGGGGGGGTAGCCAAGGGCCAGGAAGGCCAGGATAGTCAGAGGAGACACAGGAAAACATCTCTCAATCATCCATACAATGGATGCATGAATGGGCACTCTGGGATCAGGGAGCAGGCTGCTTGCAGACTGGTGAAACAGAGCATAGTGCAGGCAATCACAGCCCAGATGCAAAGTGCAGGACAAGGAAAGATTCATGATCAGGGAGAAACAAGCAGACAAAGCCAACGGTGAATCTGGGAGTCGTGATCAAGTTACAGTCCCAGTTCAAAGCCAGAGGTGGAAGTCCAAAACAAACAGTAAACCCAAGCCGAGTGGGTGATCAAGGAAACGATCGAGCACAACGCAGGGGTCAGAGTTCAAGCAAAGCCGCACAAGGGAACAAATGCAAAAACAACGATCAGGGGGCTCAGTGTCCAAACTCAACGGCAGAGCCCCGAGCTGTGTCGGGTCTGAGTATTTATTCAGAGCAGCACCTGGAACGGTTCTGGTTGTGAACCGACTCCAGGTGCTCCAAGTCTCCAGGTGACTGGTTTTCTGCGGCAGCCGGAGAAGGGACAGAGGTAGATCGTGACGTCACCAGCCACCACGCCACTGCTGTCTCGTCCCGCCGTCCAGCAGCTGGGACAAGCATGACGGTTACCACCTTCTGATGGATGTCTGACCCAGCTGCCTGCCACTGGTTTGCTCCCTGTCGCCCACAGAGTCAGGACTGGGGCAAGAGCGATGAGCGCCTGCTGCAGGCGGTGGAGCAGAACGACCCCGAGAGAGTCGCCGCCCTGCTGGTGAAGAAGGGGCTCTGCGCCTCCAAGCTGGACCCCGAAGGAAAATCGGCGTGAGTGACCGCTGCCCGCTCAGCACAGCCCACCACCCAGACATCCGGGGGTCTTGGGCTTGTGCTCTGACAGCGGGGGGGTGTCTCTCTCTCGTTCGCGGGGCTGCAGGTTTCACGTGAGTGCTGCACGCGGCCGTGTGGACTGCCTCGAGGTCATCCTGACACACGGAGTGGACGCCAACTGTGTCGACGGCACAGGTACAGCGTTCCCCCGACACAGCCGCCCGGCTGGGCAGAGACGCACGGGAGACAGGCCAGCGACAGTGAAGGACGGGAGCAGCGTCACAGGACCTGGCCAGTTTGACTAAGGGATCGTTTTTCTCTCCCTGCCCCTCCCTCTGCCTCGAATCGCCCTCGCCCAACCCTCCCCTCCGCTGTGCCTCTGGGAACCTGCCTCTTCTTTCTGTCTATGGTCCCCCCCTTCTCTGCCCCCCGCCCCTGCAGGCTTCAACGCACTGCACCTCGCTGCCAGGAATGGGCACCCCGAGTGTGTGAAGAGACTGCTGCAGGTGAGCCAGGGCGGGGGGCCGGCGGGCTCGGGGCTGAGGTCATGCTGCTGCGCTGGGGAGAGGGGGGCTGCAGTGTCTGAGCTCTGCCCAGATGTATTACTGCTGTAAATGGGGAGGGAGTAGAGCTGTGGACGGTGTCCTTGTACCAGCAGAGTCCTGAACAATGCCCTTTTGCCAGTAGGGTCTTGACTGGACAGAGTCCTTGTACCAGCAGAGTCCTGGACAGTGCCCTTGTGCCAGTAGGGTCTTGACTGGACAGTGCCCTTGGGCCAGCAGAGTCCTGGACAGTGCCCCTGTACCAGTAGAGACCTGATTGGGCAGTGCCCTTGTGCCAGTAGAGTCCTGACTGGGCAGTGCCCTTGTGTCATTCAAAGCAATGCTTGCTGCTAACCAGTCGACCCTGCCAGAGAGGATGTGCTAGTTTGCCTTAGTTCTACAGTAGTGCAATAAAAAAGGAGATTTAAACTTAGTGACTCTTTCAGTTTTGTCTGTTTTAAACCTGGAAACTGTTTTCTGCCTGAGCCTCACTGCCTGTGTCCCCCGGCTGCAGGAGCGCGTGCCGGTGGACTCCACAGACGCTCACGGCAGGACCGCGCTCCACCACGCCGGTGAGACCTGAAACCTGCACTGCCCTCCGTAACCCCCCCCAGTGTAACCCCGATTCCAGCCAAGCACCTGGAATCCCCCCCGTGTAGCACAGCACAGTGTGGTGCACCCTAATACCCCTCCCTTGGTTTCAGTTAGACACCAGCCCAAGAAACAGTTCAATAAACCCTTGCTCCAGTTTCCAGAGCCTATCCCAGCATGCAACGGGCACAGGGCGGGAAATTCAGTGAACCCTTTCCTTCAGGAGCGTGTGACTGACCCTTTCTCTCTCTCTCCTTCTTCACTCTTCTCTCTCTCTCTGGGCAGCGGTCAGCGGGTGTCTGGCATGCACGCAGACTCTGTGGGACTTCAAGGCTTCTCTGGACGCTCAGGATGGGGTGAGTGTACCCAGCTGCAGGGACAGGGGAGGGGTGCCGGTGGACATGCTGTATGCTGGCTGACCGGGGGCTGCGGCCTGCTTCTCCTTCAGGACGGTTCCACCCCCTTGATTCTGGCGGCCCAGATGAGCCGGGTCGAGCTGTGCGCCTTTCTGGTGGACCGGGGAGCTTCAGTAAACCTGCGAGACAGCCAGGGGAGGTACGGGCGGCTCCTGTTGATCTGCGGTTGTGCAGCCTTGTCCCAGCACGGAGGCGGTGTGGAGCAGCGTCTCACAGTATTGTGACGATGCTGTGTTGTGACACGATTGTGTAGTGCAGTGTTGTGTACTCTCGCGACGTGACCGTTGTGCCGTTGCGCAGGACGGCCCTGATGCTGGCCTGCGAGAGCGACAGTCTGGAGACGGCGCAGCTGTTGCTCCGGGCCGGAGCGGACCCCTGTCTGGCCGACGCCCTGGGCCGCACCGCCACTCACTACAGCGTCGCCACGGGCAACCAGCGCGTCCTGCGGCTGCTGCAGCGTTCCTCCGGAGACGCAGGGGGCGGCGGTGAGTCACACTGAGGCACCTCTCTCTGTGTGTGTGAGAGCAGGCGCGCAGTGCAGGGGGTTAATGTTTCTCGCTGTCTGTGTCTCTCCCCATGCACCCCGCAGCCACGGAGCCGGGCTCCGGCGAGGAGGTAAACCCGGTCGGTTCGGTTCGGTCCATTCCCATTCAGAAACCACAGTCCCGTGACAGTTACCATTGTACATGAGCGCAGTGCAGCGCAGCACAGTGAGATCATGGTAAAAGCAAGGTAGGGAGGCTGATGTGGGACCTGCAGAAGCAAAGTGAAGGGTGAGCATGCTGGAATCGTACTGCAGCACTGCTGAGCAAACCCTCAGGCTAGGTCCGATCGGCCCGCTGGGAAGCCTGGGATACGCTCCGCTGGCCGACACGCTTTCAGGACCGGCAGGCGGAGCAGTCACTCGCACGCGGCTCGCGAGACCCTCTCTGTGCTGCGTGCGAAAATGGTATCTCTGATCCGCAAGGGCTGTGCAGGTGTTCGTGCCCGCGTGCAGAACCCCGCAGTCCACAGTCAGCGCTCATCAGTAGCCGTCTACCCACCTCCTTGGAGGACAGGGAGAGAGAACTGAGCAAGGGAACAGTAGGGCTGGGAAACCCCGGCCTCCTGACTGACACCTCTGTGTTGCTGTTCCTCCTGTCGCTGATCCTCGTCCTGTCTGTCCGTCCCTCCGCCTGTGACCCCAGCAGCCCCCGGCCCCCCCACCCCTGCCTGCAGGGGGCCGGGGAACAGGGCCCCGCAAGAGGAAAGCCCCGCCGCCACCTGGTACCCCACCCTCGCCACAGGTACGAGACAGAGGGGGAGTTTGGGGGACATCTTTATAATGCCGAAATGTATAAAATAATCCATTATCTGTACTCGTTCTCACACATTAGGGCTGGTGCGCATATCCATTTTCATGTAGATTTCACATCCCGGGAGTTCATATGGGTTATGTATATACTGTAAATGAGTTTAACATGTTTTCATCTCAATTAATTAATTTAATACTTTAATCAAAGTATTGATTCATTGATGACTTAATTATAGCTAACCAGATTTAATGCAAGCTACTCACTTGGGTCGAAAGGATGTCAGTCGTTCTGTCCTGATCTCTCCTTATCTTGTGACTCAGGGCCCCAGCCCCTCCCCAGAGCCACCCAGCCCCCCAACACCTCCTGCCCTGTCTCCAGAAGCACAGCGCCACCCAGAGCCCAGCATGGTGAGTTACAGGCTCTGCAGCCTGGTTCCTGGCAGCTCAGCTGTGTCAGAAAGGTGAGAGTTTGAGTTTGAGTCTGTTAGTCTCATGGTCTCGGATTCGGATGTAGTGCTAATATCCCAGTACCGTGCTAATTTGTGTAAATGGGGGATATACTGTATAAAGTTCACATCCCTGCGCAGGTGGAGGATGAGGAGGTGTTCGAGGAGATCCGGAGACTGCGGCTGGAGAGAGGACGTCTCCTACAGAAGATCAAGAACCTGGAGCAGCAGCAGCACAGCGCCCACACAGCTCTGGAGGAGGTACTGCATCCAGACATGCACTGCCCACACACTGGCACTGTAACATGACATCACTTTATTGGCCACATACAATTTCTTGCATTAGGAATTCGTCTTTTCGCATACCCCAGCTTGCTCTCCCTGTTCAGATACTCACACACTGCCGACACACTGGCAATGCTCAGACACACAAACACACTGACACTGCTGAGATACACACACATTGCGACACACCGACGCTGCTCAGATACACACACGCATGCACGTGTCACACACACACACACACACACACACACACACACACATACACACACACACGGGGCCACTATGGGACAAGCAGGAACCCGTCTGTCTCCCGCTCTCAGCTGTGTGTCCTGCGGGAGAGCCTGGAGGAGGCCGAGAGGGAGAGGGAGCAGCTCCGCGCGGAGCTCACGGATCTGCGGGGGGTGCATGCGATAGGGGGGGCCCCCAGCGACTCCGAGGCCACAGACGACAGCGAAGAGCCACTGGACTTCCCAGGTGAGCCCAGAAGAAGCCCCCTCAATAAACAGGGAGAGAAAGAGACTGGGCCAGATTGTTCACAGGTCAGGCTCTGGCTCCAGTTTTCCTGGTTTGCTGACCAGAGGCTTTTGAGAAGGTCTGAGCTTATTACAGACAAAATGCACAGAGGAACACAGCCCAGTTGGATTACCTGATTCTGTTTGATTCCTATTCATGCTGTGTTAACACTTGTCTGGTAGTCACTATCAGCCTCCCTTCATTGATTACTGTTGGCACTCAATCACTTGATTCCAGTTTGGCTGAAAGATCCCACCTTTATTCTCCTACTATGCAAGCAGCCCAGGGAAGATAGTTTTCCCGTCATTCTTTCAGAATGTTAATCTGAGACTCCTTGGGGACACTCTCTAACGTTAGAGGCGTTTGTGGTTTTGGAAATGTGTTTGAGTTGATGCATCCGAAAATCCCTTAAGAGTGACCCTCCCTCTCACCTTGGTGTCTCTCTCTGTATCTCCAGGAGCAGAGCGGCTGCTGTCCAGGCAGTCCCGCAGCTTGGATCCGGGCCCTGTTTCAAGCCAGGGGAACCCCAATTCCATTTCAGCTACACAGATCCGTGGGGACCCCGACTCTCTTGCTGCCCTGCAGAGACAAGTGGAGGAGCTGACTGTGCAGAATGCAGACCTGTTGCTTAAAGTGCAGGTATGGTGTAACAGGCACGCTGACACACAGGCCTCACACTGCAAGACACAGAGCCCCTACTGGCAGGGCAACACCCTTAAGCCTTGAGAGAAGGACACAGCGAAACAGGGAAACTGGGCCGTGCCAGGCAGGGAGGAATGAGTCTACTGCAGGGGACTGGGGCAGCAATATTTACATTCAGCAAGCAGATCCCTTCTTTGTCTCTGAAGGCTGCAGCACTGGGGCGCCTACCAGTCATTCTGCCATGGTGCGCTGCCCGGGTATAAATAGAAAGCTGTCAGGAGAGGCGTTCACCGCAAAGTGGGTCAGGTGCCTAACGGAGAGGCGCAGCTCGGAGAAGCTTAAATAGGACAGGGAGTGAGGCAGCCCGCATTGTCGGGGACGGCGCGGAGCTCCGAGCGCCCAGATAAGAGAGGCATCCTGGGGCGCTGGGGCTGCCTCTCTCCGGACGTGCAGGGAGACTCAAGGGCAGCCCCTGGCTGCACAGTGGGGGGTTACAGATGAGCTGGTAACGTTCACCGCACTCCCATCTCGCATCGTACCGCTGTCCCTCTCCTCTCTCTTGCCATTTCACTGCAGGGTCAGTTCACCAAGCTCATTCTGCATGCCTGGAGCTCATGACCTCTCTCTCTGTCCTGTGTCCATCTCTCTCCACTGGGGATGCTGTCGGTCAGCGACCGACACACTGCTGTACGCCAGTCACCCATTGCTTTACCAGAAAGTCTCTGGACTACGTTAGACAGTTATCGCTTCCCTATGCCTGGCCAGCACCCAAAACCGCAACATGCTGTCTGACCCCAGATGTTGGAGACGTACGAGAAGGACGACACGGAGATGGAGAGCTCCGCAGGCGAGGACTTCATCCCTGCCATCCTGTACGACTCCCTGAAGAAGGAGTTCGATGAGCTGCAGGACCGCTACTCCCAGGCCCAGGCTGAGGCCGAGGCCTGCGGGGAGGCCGGCGAGGCAGGCGAGGCAGAAAGGCAAGGCTACGAGGCTCGGATCCAACAGCTTGAAGCAGATCTGGAGGAGAGCAAGAGGAGGCAGAGGGAGCAGGGCGAGACGGAGGGCGAGGCTGCCGGGGAGCTGAGGGAGGGACTGCAGAGGCTGGAGGCGAGGCATGCAGAGACTCTGTTGGAGCTGCAGGAGCTGAGGGAGCAGGTGAGGCTGGGGGTGTACTCTGTGGAGGTGGCGAACGAGGCTGCCCCCTCCCCACAGAGTCAGGACTCTGAGGCTCGGAGCCAGGAGGGACAGGTGGAGGAAGTGAGGCAGCTCGGAGACAAGGTGAAGGACCTGGAGGCAGCCCTAGCAGAAAGAGAGGCAGAGAAGGAGGAAGGGGAGGTGGAGGCAGTAAGGCAGCTTCAGGAGAGGGTGAGGCAGCTGGAGGCAGACCTGGCAGAGAGGCAGAGCAGTGGGGAGGCGGTGAGAGACCAAGAGGGGGACGCAGCGGGGAGGCGAGGCGAGGAGGAGAGCCTGCGGGGGGCGCCGGAGGGCTCCGTGTCCCTGGAGGAGTTTGAGGAGATGCGGCTGAGCCTGGCCATTCAGCTGGAGGAGATCACGCGGGAGAGGTCGGAGGCGGCACTGAGGCTGAACGAGGCGCTGCTGGAGCTGGAGAGGCTGCGCCCCCCCGCTGCCGGAGAGGAGGAGGAGGAGGAAGACCAGTCCGAGGGGTCAGAGCCCTCTTCTGCCCCAGGTAAGGGCTTCTCTGCCTGCCTCCCTCTCTCTCACACGAGCATCAGTCTGATTCTTGTGTTTCTGAGGTTAGTGGCGTGGCGGCTGCTACAATAATGTACTAGTAACGAAAACTCCTGTAGTGGTCCTTAAACCTTCTTGCTTTATGTTCTTAAGTGTCCTTATAAATAGGAGGCTGGTAGAGAAAAATCCTCTCCAGTTTTTCTGTTTTTTTTTTATTGTCACTCTGCCTCTTGCCTCTGAGAATCTTATTAGAATGATTGATTCTGGATCAGCTAATGATTAGAGAAGCTTCAGCCAGATGCAGCTAAGCCTGTGATGATGTCATTTTAGACCAATCAGAGCGCACGACCCACGAGTCAGGGGGAGGAGCCCTGGAGGCCCTGAGGGCGGAGCTTGAGGAGGCGCGGCGGGAGGCGGCAGCGGCCCACGATCAGCTGCGTGCGGAGCAGGAGGAGCGGGCCCAGCTGACCGCCAGGCTACAGGGGTCAGTGCCCCTGTCTGAGCACCAGGTGGCGCTGTCTGCCCTCAAGGACCAGCTGGCCCAGGCTCATCATGAGCTCCAGGAGGACAAGGCCCGGCAGGGGCAGGCTCAGCAGGAGAGCTCCAGGCTGCAGGCCGAGCTCCAGGCCCTCAGGAAGGACTCTGTGTCCCGGGAGGAGCATGAGAAAGTGAAGGTGAGGGAGGGCAGGGAGGCACACGCTGGTCACTGGACAACGTAGGACACAGATTCCAAAGCATCTCACTCTCTGCCCTTCTTCCTTGTGTTAGGAGTCTCTGCAGCGCTCCCTGCAGGAGAGCGAAAAGACGGCCCAGTCGGCGCTCCTCTCCCTGTCCGCGCGCGAGGCGGAGCTGGGCGCGCTCCGGGCGGCGGGGGAGGGCAGCGTGTCGCGGGAGGAGCACGAGGCCCAGCGGCGCACCCTGCAGGTGGAGGTCAACACGCTCACGGCCAAGCTGAACGACCTGACGCGCAAACACGAGAAGACCTGCACCGAGGTCAGAGGCTGGAGGGGCGCGCCCCTGCTCCCGGCGCACAGCGGTCTGATCCGCTGCAGGTTTTACCCAGCTCCGGGCTGCCCTAAATTTCAATCGTGCTGCCTCTTTAATTATGAAAGTAGCATATCCACACATGTGGTATTGAATATAGATGCATTCCTGCTTCATCGTTTAGTGCCAGAGCCCTGCGGCTGGCCAAACCTGGAAAGCATCAGGCTGCTGTGCGACGAGAGTGTGATTCCTTTCCTATAACGCCTCTGCGCCAGCCTGATGCTGGGCCTGATCTGTCCACGCCTGTGCCCAGGTGTTCCAGGTGCAGAGGGAGGCCCTGTTCAACAAGAGCGAGCGGCAGGCGGCGGAGGCCCAGCTAGGCGCGGCGCAGCAGCAGCTGTCTGACCTGCAGGCGCAGTCGGGGAAGCTGCAGGAGCTGCGCACCAGCATCGAGGACGCCCAGGGCCTGGTCAAGGAGAAGGACCGCAAGGTAGCGCGGCGGACGAGGGCAGTCAGTCGATCGGCGGAAGAGTCCGTGAAAATGAGCCTTTATAAGCCGGTGACTCTGTGGTCAGATTACAGAGCTGTCCAAGGAGGTGTTCCGACTGAAGGAGGCGCTAGGGAGCCTGACCCCGCCGCTGGCCTCCGCTCCTCCTGTGGCCCCCAGCACCCAGGGCCAGCAGGGGGCCTTGCAGAGCCGTGTAGCCGCGCTGCAGAAACAGCTCCAGGTGAGTGAGGAGCCCAGACAGACGCCCAGCCGAGGGGTGACAGTGTGTCTTATTGAGCCTCCCATTGTCTGGTCTTTTGCGTCTCCCTCTGGCAGCCCGTCTTCTGCTGGACTCTGCAGACCACAGTGCAGAGTCTCCCTCTGCCTCTGCCTGTGAGTGTGTCTGGCTCAGCCTGGCCTGTGTCTGTGTGTCCGCAGGACTGGGACCGGAAGCACCGGGCGGTGGTGTCGGTGTATCGCGCTCACCTGCTGTCTGCAGTCCAGGTGGGTCCTGCTGCCTGGCAGTCTGTGGGCATTGCAGCTTGCGAGTGTGCGTCCCAGCGCGTGTGAGCGCGTGGCCCCCTGCGAGGGCGTGACGATGTGTGTACCGTGACCCCCAGGGCCGGATGGATGAGGAGGTGCAGGCCGTGCTGCTGCAGATCCTGAGGATGACCCAGCTCCAGGAGCAGAGCCGCTAGCCTGAGCACGCAGCGGCACCCGCCTGGTCCCCGAGCAGCCTGGCGGCCAGGCAGGGAAAGTCGAGACTTTCCATGAACAGGAACCCTCCGCTCCACCACAGGAAACTGGAAAGGACTCCACCTGGGGCTGGTTCCCTCCTGGCACAGAATTCCAGGAAACCACAAAGATCCTGTGAATCTGGGAACAGAGAGGGTGGGAAGGAGCATTGCGTGCATGAGCGCCGAGCTATTCCCACCCGCTCAGGCTCTCAGACCCGACCCTGCTGCGCCATCCTCTGCTCTGAGGCCCAGCGCAGAAACTCTTCATGCGTTAACGCAATAAATCTGTCTGTAAAACGTATTTTGATTTGCAGTTGAGTTTCTTCAGTGTGGATCACAATAAATGGCCCAGAACCCTATTCTCACTCGTGTGCTGGTCAGCTGCTGTGCTGCTGGTTTTAACTTCCTGGACAGGGGGGTGGGTGGGAGGTTGTGCGTGTGATGGGGGGGTTACATATAATATTTTTCAGCACTTTCAGAAGCCACATCCCTCTGCTTGCTCCACTCCCTTCTCCGGTCTGCGGAGCTTCCTTACTCTAGTGCAGTAAACAGCCTTGTTTCAGTACCGTGTCCCTCTGTCTGCTCCCTGCGCTGAAGCTCCACCAACAGCAGCGGGCAGTCGGTCAGTCTAGAGGACCCTAAACACTCAGGTAGGCCTGCTTTCCGACATCTGCATGTACCTGCTAGAAGAGAGATCTCAGGGGCTCCTGCTGTGTCTTATTAAATTATTAAATAAAAAATACTGAACTAAAAACAGATTTATACATTAGTTGGTTCTTTTATTTCTGCATCACGCTGTTATTGTCCTGAAAAACACCTGGGTGTTTAAATTGTAATGATAATAATACGCCTGAAGCCCTTGTTTTGGACACCATTGATCAAGAACACAGTTGCTAAAGGAGACTTGTGACTGCCTGTCCACTGTGACTGACAGGCCCAGAACTGACCGTCTCTACATCGAGTCGGCAGGATGCGCAGTCAGAGCAGCTCCTGCGTCTGCGCACCTGCAGTTGTTCTCGGTGCAGCACTCTTCCTCGGGGCAGCCTCGCAGTCGGCGCATGGTAAGGCTGAGCCCCCTCTTGCAGTGTGTGTGTCTTTGTGTGCATGCTGCTGTTTTCCCCAGTGCTATTAACCCTCTGCCTGTCTTTCTGCCTCAGTGCTACGTGCAGTAGTGAGCTTGCTGGCTTCAGGCCGTGCAGGAGGAGAGGTGCAATAGAAGATTAATGGGAAGGATCTCGGCTCAGGCGATGTCTTCCCCTTCACTAACACTAGCAACTACACATGTTGTGTCACTCCCTCACAGCGGCCACACTGCGTGTCTGTCTGCTCTGTGTGTCTCTGCTCATTTCTGCGTCCTCCTGCTCCTCTGTGAGGGCTGGCCTGTCTGTCTTTCTGTTCCTGTAGACTTGACTGTCTCTGGCGCCTCTGTCTCCACCTAGGCTCTCTTCCCCAGCTTGACGTGCAATGCATGTCCCCCAGCTACCCACAGAGGGTGTTGTGCACCTGGAAAGTACAGCCTGAGCCCGATCTGCCCACATTCTACACTGCCACCTACAGGTACGGGAACAAAACTGTCCTCTACTACTACAGAGATTGTGCACTGTTTTCATTTCAGCACCCATTACGGTCTACGCATCACCTCTCTCAGTTTTGAGACACGCGTACTGTCTCGGTCTGTCTGCAGGAAGGGTCTGGTGGGAGTTCAGATCCCCTGTGAGGTCGACCCAGAGCGTCCGAGATTGTGTGTGATAGAGAACCTGGAGATGTTCTCCGTCGAGCCGTACTTCGTCAACGTCACCGCCACCAACGCGCTCGGAAGCACCACCCGGCTGCTGCCTTTCATACTGGAGAAAATCGGTCAGGGCAGAGGGTGGGATCGACCCCACCTTGCTTTCCATTCTAAGCAGGGGGTGGGGCTAGTGTCAGTGAGCCAGCGGGAGGCGTGACAGGAGGGTGTGGCTGCGCCTGTACTACAGCGTGACGGGCTCACCACACTGCTGTCTCACCACACCGCTGAGACCTGATGTCTTGGGTCTGTTGCAAGGCAGCTGAAGGAGGGTTGTGAGGCTGGCCGGGCAGAGCTGCCCTGGACTGGGCCTCTCCTGCGCTCTCCTGCTCTCGCAGAGCTGTCTATCGCCTGAGTTGCACAGTCAGAGGCAGCAGGGGGGGGGGGGGGCATGGCGGAGGGGCTGGGGCTTCTGTTTTACTCCATTGCTCAGTAAATTCTGACTGACCCCAGAATGATCCCAGTCCTTTGGATAGGGATTCCCGGGACCTGTGGGGGGTGGGGTAAGGAAAGGGTGTGGGGGGGGGGGCGCTTCTCTTGCGACTGCAGTGGCTGTTTTGTGGAAAATGCTTCCTCCCGTTCTCCTGTCTCCCAGTCAAGCCTGATCCTCCTGTGGACATCAGGGTGACTCTGCGCTCCAGCAGGACCCTGACCGTGGAGTGGGCTCCGCCACCCAGCTGGACCGACCCCACCCTCTTCCAGCTGAAGTACCAAGTGCGGTACAGCGATGGGGGGGTGCGAGCGCCACGCACAGTGAGCACGCTGCACACCGCAGGGCACACGCCACACGCAAAGACACACCGCAGGGCACACGCCACACGCAAAGACACTCCACATCTGCACACTGCAGGGCACACGCCACACGCAAAGACACTTGACACCTGCACACGGTGAGCACGCTGCAGGGCGCACGCAACACGCAATGACACTCCACACCTGCACACGGTGAGCACGCCACAGGGCACATGCCACACGCAAAGACACTCCACACCAGCGTGCCGACAGGGGCCAACTATTCACACACCCTGCTCACACTGTCAAGTTCAATCAGAGAATTCACTTTCTCCCTCCTCCCTGTCCTCTGTCCTTTCCCTGTCTTTCTTGGTGCTTCAGCTGGGTCCGTTCGAGTCGACCAAGGTGGTCCTGAGGGGCCTGCGTCCGCACAGCCAGTACTCCATCAGGGCGTTGGCTCAGGACATCCTGGACCACGGAGAGCCCAGCGACTGGAGCCCGGCCATCACTGCCTACACAACCTGAGACGCTGCCCAACAGCGCCCCGATGCCACCTCATTAGCACCCCAATACTGCCCTACGTGAGCTGCTGATAGTGACTGAGCTTGCTGCTACCTTCCTGCTCCATAAGGACAGAGCAGAGTGCGCAGGGTGTGGCACAGCCTGGCATTGCTCTGGACACACTGCGTGCCCTCCAGCCTGGGACACGTCCCGACACACACACCTGCTCACACACACTGACCCAGACACATCTCGTCACACACACACTGACCCAGACACATCTCGTCACACACACCTGCTCACACACACTGACCCAGACACATCTCGACACACACACCTGCTCACAAACACTGACACAGATACATCTCGACACACACACCTGCTCACACACACTGACCCAGACACATCTCGACACACACACCTGCTCACACACACTGAACCAGACACATCTCGACACACACACCTGCTCACACACACTGACTCAGACACATCTCGACACACACACCTGCTCACACACACTGATCCAGACACATCTTGACACACACCTGCTCACACACGCACTGACCCAGACACATCTCGACACACACCTGCTCTCACACACACACTGACCCAGCCTGGGACACGTCCCATCACACACACTGACCCAGACACATCTGGACACACACACTGACCCAGACACATCTCGACACACACACCTGCTCACAAACACTGACCCAGACACATCTCGACACACACACCTGCTCACACACACTGACCCAGACACATCTCGACACACACACCTGCTCACACACACTGACCCAGACACATCTCGACACACACACCTGCTCACACACACTGACACAGACACATCTCGTCACACACACCTGCTCACAAACACTGACCCAGACACATCTCGTCACACACACACTGACCCAGACACATCTCAACACACACACACACTGACCCAGCCTGGGACACGTCCAGACGTGCACACACACACACACACCTGCTCTCACACACTGGCCCAGTCTGGGACACATCCATATGCGCACACACACACACCTGCTCTCATACACTGGCCCAGTCTGGGACATGTGCCTCCTGCCTGCAATGCTGCCTGCTTCTTGCTTGCCTTTGTATGTGCTGATCTGTACGTGTAGGCAACTTGAATCATTATATACCGTTTATACATGCAAAACTAATAAAGGAAAAATACCACGTGATTGTTGATGTGTTTATTCTACATGGTGGTGCAATCAGGCACATTTACATTTAGGACAAATGTCCTAATAACTCCCCTCTCTGAACTGGCTTCATCACTCTGCTCTCCTCCCCACTGAGAGCTGCTGTGTGGGGGAGCGGACTGGTGCATCATCCAGGTGGGTGTGGAGGGGATCCCCATTCCCTGTGAAGAGCTCTGAGTGGAGTGTCCAGAAAAGTGCTATAGAAGTGTAAGGAATTATTATTATATGGGATATAAATATTGTAACTCAACGGGGTTCAGGTGGGCGCCCTTGCCGCATTAGGTCAGCCCCGCACTGACGGGGGCTCGAACCCGGGACTCCCGCGTCACTCAACAGGGACCCAGCCCGGTGAGCTAAATAGAGATCTCTCTACAGCCCACTAGCTGTAGTCCTGCTATCACAGGGAAGGGCGGTGACGTCACCTGCTCTGGTAAGCCGGCTCTTACACAGTACCTGTCGGCCGTAAGCATTACAATATATAGGGTTATGGCTGAAAAGCTGATCAATACATTTGTGTTCTCTCGCATTGACTACTGTAATCCTCTACTCTGGGGTATCTTAATCTACATTGAACAAACTCCAGTATGTCCAAACTTCAGCAGCCTGGATCCTGACCAGGTCTAGTGCAAGTGCTCATATTACTCCTATCCTGGAGTCCTTGCACTGGCTTCCTGTCAAATTCCGTGTGGACTTTAAAATCCTCATGCTCACCTACAAGGCTCTGCATGGCTTGGCACCTCAGTACCTGCCTGAGCTATTATCGCCCTGCTCCCCACCTCCCAACCTTCACTCTTCTAATTCTGGTCTCCAAACTGTCCCCCCAAGCCCGTCTACACCCTGGGGGTGACCTCAGGGCCTTCTCCTGTTATGCCCCCAAGCTCTGGGACTCTCTGCCCAAGGATATCAGAGAGTCACCTTCTCTAAACTCCTTCAAATCCAGACTGAAAGCCCTCTTCTTCAGAAAAGCCTTTACTGAACTGGTTCCATTCTTCACCCCTCTGCTTTTCCTAGTACCACCATCCACGGTCTCCTCTGTGTGTTGTCATTGTGTTTTATCTTGTGTATTCTTTTTATTTATTGTTGTTCTCATTCTGTAAAGCGCTTTGAGAAGCCACCTTTAAAGGTGCTATATAAAATAAAGTTTATTATTAATATTAACACTTACATTTTACAACAAAAGATTTAATGAGGTAAATAAAGATAAGGTACCTACAGTGTTCATATTCTTACTTGTAGAAATAATATGGATATATGTCCTTAAGTCTATTTTAAAGTGTTGAAATGTGGATGTCTACCTGATTATTTTATTTCATTTATGTCTTCAATTCAATTCAAGATGCTTTATTAGCATGACCGATGAGTACAACCAGTGTTGCAAAAACAAATAAGAATAAAATGAACATGAAACAAAACAACAAATAAAAATAAAATAAAATCTAGAGACATTTACAACAAAGTCTTCATCTTAAAGTCCTGTTTTCATCGTCTCATTCGAAAGTTTCCGGCTCTGTCACAGAAGTCCACGCCCACTTTCCTGTGGGCGAATTACAGACCGTAGTGGGGGGACTCAGAGCCCGCCTCTCCTGGTTAACCAATCATATCCCTCTTTGCTTTTGTTCACCATGGAAACAGCCACATACCAATCAGAGGACTTAAAATTTTAACTCGCGTCGTCGATGACCAATTACCTCGCGAAAATGGGGCGGGAGTTAGCGTAACCTGGATGTTAGTGCATGTGTGCCCCGGAAGTACATGTTTGTGGGTCACTGGGGGATGTGGTGTGGTTTTTAAAGACTTTGTGGCGTTTGTGTATTGTAGTTACAGTTAAGGACATACATTTGCAAGAACCATGTCGGAAAGAAAGGTTTTAAATGTGAGTATTCAAAGCCGTGTTTGTAGTTAGTTGTTTTCGAAAACGACGGGTCAGAGTTAGACAGTTTTAAAGAGAGAAATGCTGTAAAATTACATTTACATTACTTTAAAAATAGAAATAATGTTTTTGTACCACTACTGCTAACACTACTGTCATATTTTAGGTTTTAGGGCGGTGGGGAAATGATACAATATTTTTAAGGTCTCATCGTACGAATGCCTCTCCGTCATGTCGTTTATTAAATCCGGAGGCCGGCGATGCGGGCTGTTAGAAGACCTACTGGCCAAACTCGTGCTGTTTTGTGGTTATTTCGATGTATGACCCATCTTGGCCATGCGGATCTCTTCGGTATCATCACGATTTTTCCAGCCTTGTGACGAAGGTAACCCTGTTCCTCGTCTCTTCTCTCCAGAAATACTACCCCCCGGATTTCGACCCGTCCAAGATCCCCAAGCTCAAGCTCCCCAAAGACCGTCAGTATGTGGTGCGACTGATGGCGCCCTTCAACATGAGGTGGGAGTCCCTCCGGCCCACCTGAGCTGGGGTAGCTGCTACTGTCACGCCGACGGGCTGTAGCACAAAGCCTGAAGTCTCACCGACAGTGTCACACTGCAGCTGAATCTCTTCTCTCCCCTCCTTCCCTCCCCTGTCCCTCGCTGTCTCTCTGTCCTCCCCCTTCTGCCTGTCGCTCTTGGTCCAGAGTCAACCAGCTTTATTAGCATGACTGATGAATTACAGTGGTGCCAAAGCATATACAGTCAACACCACATCTACAGAACTAACCCATCATAGGACATTGACATACAACAGACAACACACATGTAAATGTCTCCTCTCCTGTGCTGCCAGGTGTAAGACGTGTGGGGAGTACATCTACAAGGGGAAGAAGTTCAATGCACGGAAGGAGACGGTGCAGAACGAGCAGTACATGGGACTGCCGATCTTCCGCTTCTACATCAAGTGCACCCGCTGCCTGGCTGAGATCACCTTCAAGGCAAGAATCCCAGCAGCTTCTGCGCTCTGCCTCGGTCGCTGTCTCCCGGCAGCCCCAGGGTCCCGCGCTCTGCCTCAGTCGCTGTCTCCCGGCAGCCCCAGGGCCCGGCGCTCTGCCTCGGTCGCTGTCTCCCGGCAGCCCCAGGGCCCGGCGCTCTGCCTCGGTCGCTGTCTCCCGGCAGCCCCTGGGCCCCGCGCTCTGCCTCGGTCGCTGTCTCCCGGCAGCCCCAGGGCCCGGCGCTCTGCCTCGGTCGCTGTCTCCCGGCAGCCCCAGGGCCCTGCGCTCTGCCTCGGTCGCTGTCTCCCGGCAGCCCCAGGGCCCGGCGCTCTGCCTCGGTCGCTGTCTCCCGGCAGCCCCAGGGCCCGGCGCTCTGCCTCGGTCGCTGTCTCCCGGCAGCCCCTGGGCCCCGCGCTCTGCCTCGGTCGCTGTCTCCCGGCAGCCCCTGGGCCCCGCGCTCTGCCTCGGTCGCTGTCTCCCGGCAGCCCCAGGGCCCGGCGCTCTGCCTCGGTCGCTGTCTCCCGGCAGCCCCAGGGCCCGGCGCTCTGCCTCGGTCGCTGTCTCCCGGCAGCCCCAGGGCCCGGCGCTCTGCCTCGGTCGCTGTCTCCCGGCAGCCCCAGGGCCCGGCGCTCTGCCTCGGTCGCTGTCTCCCGGCAGCCCCAGGGCCCCGCGCTCTGCCTCGGTCGCTGTCTCCCGGCAGCCCCAGGGCCCCGCGCTCTGCCTCGGTCGCTGTCTCCCGGCAGCCCCAGGGCCCCGCGCTCTGCCTCGGTCGCTGTCTCCCGGCAGCCCCAGGGCCCCGCGCTCTGCCTCGGTCGCTGTCTCCCGGCAGCCCCAGGGCCCCGCGCTCTGCCTCGGTCGCTGTCTCCCGGCAGCCCCAGGGCCCGGCGCTCTGCCTCGGTCGCTGTCTCCCGGCAGCCCCAGGGCCCCGGCGCTCTGCCTCGGTCGCTGTCTCCCGGCAGCCCCAGGGCCCGGCGCTCTGCCTCGGTCGCTGTCTCCCGGCAGCCCCAGGGCCCGGCGCTCTGCCTCGGTCGCTGTCTCCCGGCAGCCCCAGGGCCCTGCGCTCTGCCTCGGTCGCTGTCTCCCGGCAGCCCCAGGGCCCTGCGCTCTGCCTCGGTCGCTGTCTCCCGGCAGCCCCAGGGCCCGGCGCTCTGCCTCGGTCGCTGTCTCCCGGCAGCCCCAGGGCCCGGCGCTCTGCCTCGGTCGCTGTCTCCCGGCAGCCCCAGGGCCCGGCGCTCTGCCTCGGTCGCTGTCTCCCGGCAGCCCCAGGGCCCGGCGCTCTGCCTCGGTCGCTGTCTCCCGGCAGCCCCAGGGCCCGGCGCTCTGCCTCGGTCGCTGTCTCCCGGCAGCCCCAGGGCCCCGCGCTCTGCCTCGGTCGCTGTCTCCCGGCAGCCCCAGGGCCCCGCGCTCTGCCTCGGTCGCTGTCTCCCGGCAGCCCCTGGGCCCCGCGCTCTGCCTCGGTCGCTGTCTCCCGGCAGCCCCAGGGCCCGGCGCTCTGCCTCGGTCGCTGTCTCCCGGCAGCCCCAGGGCCCGGCGCTCTGCCTCGGTCGCTGTCTCCCGGCAGCCCCAGGGCCCGGCGCTCTGCCTCGGTCGCTGTCTCCCGGCAGCCCCAGGGCCCGGCGCTCTGCCTCGGTCGCTGTCTCCCGGCAGCCCCTGGGCCCCGCGCTCTGCCTCGGTCGCTGTCTCCCGGCAGCCCCAGGGCCCTGCGCTCTGCCTGCTCTGACTTTTCCCAGTTCTCTCTCTTGTTTCCCTATCCTGCATTTCTGTTTCCCTCAGTCTTGTGTGTGTCTGTATAAAAACATACTGAGCACAGACCCCAGACTCCCATTGCGGAGCAGAGGAATCCATTTTGGCATTTTTATGCTACTGTCCCGTTAATGTACATGTATGCTTGAACAATATTGATGTTACTAATGTGTGGTCCTCTCACACCACAGACGGACCCGGAGAACACGGACTATGCCATGGAGCACGGAGCAACACGCAACTTCCAGGCGGAGAAGCTGATCGAGGAAGAGGAGAAGAAGCTGCAGCGAGAGAGAGAGGAGGAAGAGCTCAACAACCCCATGAAGGTGAGAGGAGAGCAGATGCAGCTGGGGAGACTTGTGCCCTGGGGAGTTATTTTCAGTGGCCTGTGAAGTAACGCTACTGTGTTTTAGTAGACTGACCAGAGCTGGTGTCTGGGTGTACAGGTATTTCTCCACTGACCCACTCTGCACGCAGAGTGAACCCACAGAGGGCAGCTGCTTCAATAGCGGAGACTAACGAGACTCATTAACCCCTCAGGTCCTGGAGAACCGGACCCGGGACTCCAAGCTGGAGATGGAGGTTCTGGAGAACCTGCAGGAGCTGAAGGAGCTGAACCAGCGCCAGGCCCGAGTAGACTTTGAGGGGCTGCTCAGCCTGCACCGCGAGTGGGAGGAGAGGGAGAAGGAGAGAGCGAAGGAGGAGGACGAGAGGGAGACCAGGTGGGGAGAGAGGGGGAGAGAGGAGGCTGGGTGGGGAGAGATGGAGGTGTGCCCTGATGTCAGCAGCCATGTCACCCTGCAGCTCCCAGCTGGCTGCCCACTGGAGCCCAGCAGGTGTGAGCCTGGCCAGTACCTGGATGAGAGACTCCTGGGAAAGCTAAGGCTGCTGCTGGAAGAGGTGTTAGTGAGACCAGCAGGGGGCGCTCACCCTGCAGTCTGTGTAGGTCCTAATGCCCCAGTATAGTGACGGGGACACTGTACTGTAAAAAGATGCCGTCTTTCAGATGAGATGTAAAACCGAGGTCCTGACTCTCTGTGGTCATTAAAAATCCCAGGGCGTTTCTCAAAAAGAGTAGGGGTGTTACCCCAGTGTCCTGGCCAAATTTCCCCCTGGCCCTTACCAGTCATGGCCTCCTAATAATCCCCATCTCTGAACTGGCTTCATCGCTCTGCTCTCCTCCCCACTGAGAGCTGGTGTGTGAGGAGTGGACTGGCGCATCATCCAGGTGGTGGTGGAGGGGATCCCCATTACCTGTGAAGAGCTCTGAGTGGAGTGTCCAGAACAGCGCTATATAAGTGTGAGGAATTATTATTATTATTATTGAGTCCTTACAATGCTGTTTTCTGTTTCTGTCTCTTCTTTCTCCTCCTCCTGCCCTTCCTGCCCCTGCTGGCCGCGGCAGGGAGATGCTGGAGCAGGCCCTGGTGAAGAGGCTGAGGGATTCGGACTCGGATTCGGACTCGGACAGAGAGAGGGAGGGGAGGGCTCCCAGCTCCAGCACGGACAGACCCACAGACATCCTGACCTCGGACAGCCAGACTCCCAGCCAGGTGAGAGAGTGCAGGCGGCCTGTCTGGTCTCTCCTGTCTCGGTCGTCCTGTTCCTGTTTGTACACCTGCAACCGTCTGTCTCCATCTGCCCGCAGTCCTCAGCCTCGGAACCGAAGCGCCCCCGTGTGGAGAGCTGGGAGCGCAGCGTGGGCTCGCTGAGGGGGGGCGCGCTTGGCGCTCTAGTGGTTCGGAAGAAACCAACCCCCCCCGTGACACAGACTGCCCAGACAGACCAGCCAGGTAAGAGGGAGGATCACCCAGCACAGCTGCCATCCAGCATTTACAAACAACACCAGTAAAGTGCTGCAGTTGTTCATGGAATCCTATTTAAAACTTTTAAAAAAGAAGCATGTCCTATGTCCTATGGCTTTTTTGACTGTTTCGCATCAAGGTGGGTATGACACCGTTAGTCGTACAGAAACTGGAGTCAGACTCCTGGTCAGACGTTCACAGTGAAAGTCCCAGGCCTTGTGCCAGACTGGACAGCTCTACAAGCGCAGTGTCATTCCCATCTCTGGATTCTCTGCTCATCCTAGGTCAGGGCTGCTGCGTCTGTTCAGCGGAGACCAGTATCTAGATAGGGGCTGGGCTGCAGTAGGGTAAATGCACCACAAGGGGGCAGTGCAGGCTTGTTTGATGATCTGGGCGTAACAGCGTGCCTTGACATTATTCTTCTCTTCCCTGTGCTATGCTGAAGAAGAGACTTAAATTGAGCATGAAGGCTTTTGAACAATTATACATACCTTATAAATACATAACTAGTCAAATGCCAAACAAAACTAGAAATGTATAAGAGTCTGTCGACTCTTCTGTCTCTCTCATTTTTCGGCAGCCAAGCGGGGCACAGAGGAAACGAGAGGGATCCGAGTCTGTGCAGTCTAAGCCAGCTCTCATTGTTCTCTTTCAGGATTGGCTACTCTGAAGGATGCTCCGCCCCCCGTCCCCGGCCCTGCCCATGCCCAGCCAATCGCCACAAAGAACGGGTCGTCACTCAGCCTCCTCGGGGCGTATTCCGACAGTGAGGACAGCGAATGAAGGAGCAGCGTGTTGGACGCAGGGTCATTTTTTATTCAGCTCTGATTTATGTACAGTTAGGACCTTGAGAGCTCCGGCTTTCAGAATGCATCAGGCTGACACCACTGTAAAGGACAAGTAAAGTTAATCAGGCGGTTTTCCCCAGGTGTCTTTATGTATAAAAGTCCACATTTTGGCATTGGTTGTGCTCTTTTTACTTCAGACCTGCGTGAAAACTGCCCCCTTGAAGAAAGTCATGATCGCTTTGTGAGAACAGAGGGTAGAGACTTTGGTAGAATTTTGGAAAGTCTGAAACTGATCTCTGCGCAGAGCGACATTTCTCCCTGCTCAACTATAAAGCCTTTTTTGCTTTCAAAGAGTTTGCTTCTTAGCTTTCCTGTTCTGTGTCGGAGTGTGTGTACCTGGTGTTTCTACAGGGGCTGAGTTGGGTGCCGCACACAAGGGGAGCATTTTGTAGTATAATTTTCTCATCCTTCGGATGAGACGGAAAACCGAGGTCCTAACTCTCTGTGGTCATTAAAAATCCCAGGGTGTTTCTCGAAAAGAGTAGGGTTGTTACCCCAGTGTCCTGGCCAAATTTCCCCCTGGCCCTTACCAATCATGGCCTCCTAATAATCCCCATCTCTGAACTGGCTCCATCACTCTGCTCTCCTCCCCATGAGAGCTGGTGTGTGGGGAGCAGACTGGCGCATCATCCAGGTGGGGCTGCACACCGGTGGTGGAGGGGATCCTCATTACCTGTAAAGCGCTTTGAGTGGAGTGTCCAGAAAAGCGCTATATAAGTGTGAGGAATTATTATTATATTATTAATTTCGGTGTTTGGGTACCAGTCTCTGTGCCGATTGTCTGTTTTTATCGAAACGTACAGAAAAATATAATGGTTTTCACTGCAATCTGGCTGGGATTCTGGACAAACCTGAGTGCAGATGAAGGGAAATGGAAGAGCTCAGCCTTTCCTGTGCCAGCCTCCCGCGGGCCTGAGCTCATCCCTGCTCTCGCTGGAGATTGCGGTCATGACCTCTCCTGTCTGATGGAGAGGGAGCGGAGTGGAGGGAGGGGGGCGGGGGCAGTATGACTTCATCCCCCGGGGGCCTGCTGGCTCAGTGCGGAGGGAGAGAGAGAGAGGCTGAGGTCAGCGATCTGCGAGGGAGGTCTCCCAGCGCCCCTCGCGGTCACCACAGCGGACATGTAGCATCGGCATCCCCAGAAATAAACAGCTGGAAAGTGAGATGACTTCTGCAGCCTTTTCAGACATTTTCACCAAATCCGCCCTCTTCTCTTGCCTGTCTTTTGCGTCGCTCACAGCTCCAGTCGGTTGCTCCCACTGTCATTCTTCCACAGTACCTCCGTTCCCAGGGCTGTGCTTGGTTTACCTGATTGCCTCTGATGTAAAGTCTAGTTCCTTGGCCTTGAGATCTTTAATTGTCCCTGCAGGTGAAGGTGATGTTGTAGAACAAAGGCACTTGCCCGGGGAGTCCTGCAGCCTGACCTCTAAAGCACACTCATCCCTTCACTATAGCTGACTGAGCCAGTCTTGACTCCTCCCTGACTCGAACCCTTGTCCCCAGCCAACAGCCATGTTCCAGGCACTGTTGCACAATCCTTGCTCCTCCCAGCTCCTCAGCCATGCAGCTGGTGATTAGTAGGATGCCCAGGATGCCTGGTTGTGCTCCCAGATCAGCGAGGGGATGTCCACTCCTGATCCTGGAGGAACCCTGTGTGCAGGTTTCCAGCCCAGCTTGGTTCTCGCCTGCTGCCTTCTGCTCATTACTTGGTGTTAATTGGGCCGGTTCGCCAGCTGCGCCCCGTTTCTTAGGTGCTGGAGAGTTAAGGAAGTGTAAAACCCGCTGCATTGTTGCTCTTCACGGGCGGGACAGGACAGCACAGTACCACCAGACGAGCCATCTGGTCCAAGAATCGACTCATCCGCTATCTGGACAGAGAGCCAAGGCCATATGGTGCCTTGGAGAACGTCCTTCTGCGCGTATTCGTGCACAACTGTGTGTGTGTGTCAGGATCTGTAAGTGTCCCAGTGTGTGTGTGTGTGTGTCAGGGTCTGTGAGTGTCCCAGTGTGTGTGTGTGTGTGTGTGTGTCAGGGTCTGTGAGTGTCCCAGTGTGTGTATGTATGTGTGTGTGTGTCAGGGTCTGTGAGTGTCCCAGTGTGTGTGTGTGTGTGTGTGTGTGTCAGGGTCTGTGAGTGTCCCAGTGTGTGTGTGTGTGTCAGGGTCTGTGAGTGTCCCAGTGTGTGTGTGTGTGTGTCAGGATCTGTGAGTGTCCCAGTGTGTGTGTGTGTGTCAGGATCTGTGAGTGTCCCAGTGTGTGTGTGTGTCAGGGTCTGTGAGTGTCCCTGTGTGTGTGTGTCAGGGTCTGTGAGTGTCCCAGTGTGTGTATATGTGTGTGTGTGTCAGGGTCTGTGAGTGTCCCAGTGTGTGTGTGTGTGTGTGTGTCAGGGTCTGTGAGTGTCCCAGTGTGTGTGTGTCAGGGTCTGTGAGTGTCCCTGTGTGTGTGTGTCAGAGTCGGTGAGTTTCCCAGTGTGTTTGTGTGTCAGAGTCTGTGAGTTTCCCAGTCTGAGAGTGTGTCAGGGTGTGTGTGTGTCTGACAGTGCAGCATGTTGGTGTGAATCATGTCCTTTTGTGTAAATTGGATTCTCAGTTTTTTTTCATTCACAGGTTTTATTTTAGTGTGATGTCTCTATGTGACCCCCCTCCCCCCGCTTTCTGTGCTACAAACCTGCTAATTAAAGCGACAGAGACGAGAATAAATGTCCCGCAGATGTAGCGGGAATTCGGAACATAAGGCTACAAACAAGCAGCCGTTCGGCCAGCCCAGCCCAGCCTGTGTGCTCGTTAATACTTAATTGATCCCAGGGTTTCATCCAGCGGGGTATCGGCTTCTACAACATGGCAGGGCAGCTTGTTCCACACTCCCACCACCCTCTGTGTAAAGAGGCACCTCCTCTTCTCGGTTTTAAATGCCCTTGCTTGAAAAACTAATCATTAAAAAAATTAAATCAAAAACTGACAAAAAAGGCTCCCCTATAAAAACCGAAGTGGATCAGAGTGCAGTGGACAGGGAGACAGGGAGGCTGTCTCGTTGCCGCTCTCTGATTATAAAGCCATTGTTGTCATTTTCAACTGATCACTTCTCGGCCCCGGATACGAGACCCGCAGCTCGCCGGCCTTGTGATTCCTGTATGGGCCGCTAGGTGGCGCTGCCATAACTCCTTCGCCAGCCCACAGGAGACTGAAATAGCGGGATGAAAGGACGCGGGGGGTGGTCAGGTATTATTAATATCAGCAGCAGGGTTATTGAGGGTGTAAATTTAAGATGACTGCTGGAGCCGCGAAGCCCGTGTTTGCGGAGCTCGTCCCATTCGCCGCTGGAGTTATTGCCGGCTAAAAAGAAATCACGGAAAGACTCCGCCGGGAGTGGAAGTGCCGCCTCCTCCCCTTTAAGCAGACGGCGTCTCTCGCGCTCAGCCAGTGGCTGCTTGCCTGGCGGAGCTCGCGCTGCTTTACCTTGTTGTGAGCTCAGCTGGTCAGTCCGCTCCTCCAGGGACCGAACCGGAGCCGGAGCGGGCGGAGAGCGTTTGCTTTGCGGGAACCCACTCGAGTGCTGCTGCTGCTGCTGCTGCTGCTGCTGTGCGCCGAGCGCCCGTGGTGGGACGGGGCTCAGCAATTTCAGGGCGATCGGCACCCCTTTTCCCTGGGCGAGCAGAGCGGACTGAAAACACCCGAAAAGCAAACAGAACCCCTTAAAAAAAAAAAAGAAAGGACGCCGTGCATGGAGAGCCTGCGAGCATGGACACGGAGGGTGACGGGGCAGTAGCTCCAGCCCCGGCAGCAGCAGGACAGCGCACCAACTCCTGCCCACCAGCCCGCCGTCCGTGAGCGGCGCCGCCGACCCCGGGACAGACCGGCACAGCGCTCCCGCCAGCCTCCCGGACCCCGGGCATGAGGCGCGACGCCTAGGCTGGCTTGGGCGAGCGGAGCCGGGTCCGAGGACAGCGCTCCGGAGAGGAGAACCAGCCCAGCAGCGCGGAGAGTGTGAAGATCCTGTGTGAAACCTGCCGGCTCCCCCGCAGCGGGTAATCGCGTCCCCAGAGCCGAAGCCCGCAGTGGACAACACCGACACATGCTGCTGGTGTTTTCTGCCTGCTGTCGTGCTGATATTGAACACTCTGCTCTTTAAGCAACGTCCCCCCTTCAGTTCGTCATCGCTGTTTTAAAATCTGAAGTTGATTTTCTCTTCCTTCAGGGCGCTCTAGTTAAAGGCAGAGCGTTTTCAAGCGAAGTTCGCGGAGCCGGGTCAGCGTGTCCGTGAACACCTGTTAGTTTCGCCTTGTAGTAGCAGGGAGACAGTCCAGTTCGGGTATTTAACTTAGATTTATAACTTTTTTTTGTTCAACTTTATCTTCTTAGAGATACAATCCATGTGGATAAATTCGCTTGTTTTCAGTACAGAAGACAATTGTATTTGCCCGACTCCTGTAGCATTCTCTAGCGATCGGAGCTGTTGGGGATTTTTGACCCACATACCGTGCTTATTTGTTTCGGAATAAAGGGACTCGGTTAATCTCCGTCTGAAATAATAGCCGGGCTCACAGCTAAAATGAGTCTGGAGCCGGGACGCAGGTCCAGCTCGCGCCGGGGTGACGCGTTGTCCCCCTCGAGGGCCCCGCTGCCGCGTGCTGCGGCGCTCGCGGTGGGGGAAGCGCTGGGGAGCGCGTGCGGACCCGGGTTCGGGCGCTGTCGTTTACGTCTCTTGCCTGGGGATTTTCAGTATCGTCTGCAAGACCATCACAGTGCGCGTTGACCATTTATTTTTCATTACATGATCGCCCTTTGCCCTTGTTACGCCAATTTACAAGTTGTTAGCAGACTTACAAGTGTCAGAAACACTCTAGCCTGCAATATAACCAGTTAGACAACAGTAACTTAAAAATTATGTTCTGGCACTGCTGCCTCTCAGCACTGGGCCCCGGGTTCAGTTTCTGACCTGGGGTGCAGTCTGTGTGGAGTTTGTATGTTCTCGGAGGTTTAATCCAGGTGCTCCAGTTCGCACCAGCAGTCTAAAGACATGGCTTCTGGGAAACTGGCAGTGATGTCTGTCCAGCCCTGCGTGTGTCCTGTGTGTCTGTCCAGCCCTCTGTGTGTGTCCAGTGTGCCTGTCCAGCCCTCTGCGTGTGTCCAGTGTGCCTGTCCAGCCCTGTGTGTGTGTCCTGTGTGCCTGTCCAGCCCTCTGCGTGTGTCCAGTGTGCCTGTCCAGCCCTGTGTGTGTGTGTCCTGTGTGTCTGTCCAGCCCTGTGTGTGTCCTGCAATGGGCTCTCCTCCAAGGCTCCAGCTCCTCTGTGACCCTGAGTGTGTTAAGTGGTCAGAAAGCAGGAATGGAAGGAGTCACTGCGCCCTGCTGAAGCCCAGACGTGTTTCCTTGGCGCAGGGCCCGCGTGAGCACAGCGCCTCCTGATGGCCAAGTGGCTGAAGGACTACCTGAGCTTCGGCAGCCGACGCGTGCCCCCCCAGCCGCCCAAGCCCGACTACACGGAGAGCGAGATCCTCAAGGCCTACCGCACGCAGAAGAACCTGGACTTCGAGGACCCGTACGAGGACCTGGAGAAGCGGGCCCGGGCCGAGCCCGGCCCGGCGGAGCCGGCGCTGCTCGGCTCGCCGCTCAGGGCGTCCGGCCTGGAGCTCAAGCTCGTGTCTCCGAAGCACCGGCTGATCAAGGTGGACTCGCAGGACCTGGGCCGCAGCCGGGCCCTGCTGAGCGCCGTGTCCGGCGAGGAGCTCGCGGGCGGCGCCGCCGAGCCGGTAAGACCCGCCGGGCCCAGCAGGACTCCCTCGAACCCGCTCGGCTCCGCTGGAGGCTCCTGTCCGCTCTGCAGAGAGCAGAGACGAGTCACACACAGCTCCGGGACTCTGATACTACAGACCTCACCCTGTCTCACTCTCTCACTCTCTCCTCCTCACCCTGTCTCGCCCTGTATCACCCTCTCCTCCTCACCCTGTCTCACTCTCTCACTCTCTCCTCCTCACCCTGTCTCACCCTGTATCACTCTCTCCTCCTCACCCTGTATCACTCTTTCCTTCTCTCCTCCTCACCCTGTCTTACTCTCCTTCCCACTCTCTCCTCCTCACCCTGTCTCACTCTCTCACTCTCTCCTCCTCACCCTGTCTCGCCCTGTATCACCCTCTCCTCCTCACCCTGTCTCACTCTCTCACTCTCTCCTCCTCACCCTGTCTCACCCTGTATCACTCTTTCCTTCTCTCCTCCTCACCCTGTCTTACTCTCCTTCCCACTCTCTCCTCCTCACCCTGTCTCACTCTCTCACTCTCTCCTCCTCACCCTGTCTCACCCTGTATCACCCTCTCCTCCTCACCCTGTCTCACTCTCTCACTCTCTCCTCCTCACCCTGTCTCACCCTGTATCACTCTCTCCTCCTCACCCTGTATCACTCTTTCCTTCTCTCCTCCTCACCCTGTCTTACTCTCCTTCCCACTCTCTCCTCCTCACCCTGTCTCACTCTTTCGCTTTCTCCTCCTCACCCTGTCTCACCCTTTCTCACTCTCTCTCCTCCTCACCCTGTCTTGCTCTCTCCCTCTCTCCTCCTCACCCTGTCTCACTTTCTCCTCCTCACCCTGTCTCGCTCTCTCTCGCTCTCTCTCGCTCTCTCTCGCTCTCTCTCGCTCTCTCTCGCTCTCTCTCGCTCTCTCCTGCGTCGCCCTCTGTCCCTCCTGAGAGCAGCTCTCTCAGGAGATGTTTGCAGTGGCCAGTGTCCTAACAAGCCTGCAGGACTCCGGCCCTGTCCGTCCGTGAGGGATACGAACTGGACTGTCCTGCTCGGGGGGGGTGACCGTGTCCCTCCTGCCGCTGTGATGGATAACGAGTGGCGCAGGGGTGGCGCTGATAGCTGCTGCTCTGCTGCTCGTCCTGTCGTCTCTGGAGATAAGGAGCACGTCCCTCGTTTATCTCTGCCGCTCCGCGCGGGCGCGGTCTCGGGCTCCGTGCTGGGCAGGAGCGCGCTCGTCGGCGATGTCCGCCTGCCCCGCACGAGTCGAGGAGCTGCTGGGATGTGAAACATCCCGGGAAGCCGCTGGCGTGCCCCTGCAGCCGTGGGGTCAGCAGGTCTGTGCGTGCCCTGCTCCAGCACCTACTGGGGGGTCTGGAGGGTTTAAAATCAAGTGACAGGGGTCGCCTGCACGCAGCGGGTGAGGAGAGGTGTGTCTCTCTGGGGTGAGGCAGTGAGTGGCAAAGTGTGGGCCCCAGGGGTGCACGCTGATGCCCCTGCCTCACCCCCTCCCCTCCACCCTAACTGCACCTACTGGGACCAACAGACTGGCTCGAACCAAATCAAACCAGCTCCGCGGGCTGTAACTGCCACGGCCCGGCTCAAATCACACCAGAAACAGTGTCAGCATCTGCTAATTGACATGGTTGTATCGTGGCGCCTGGCAGGGATGTCCTCGCTGGGCTCCCAGTGCGGAGCAGTCTGATCCACTCCAGGTGTGCGAGTGCTGTCTGTTGCTCTGTGCCTCACGGTGTCGTCTCTCTCGCTCTCAGGTGCTTGTGCCCTCTGCGCCAGCGGCTGGCAATAACGACTATTCTGACCCGTTTGACGCTCGACCGGAGGCCTGGCTGGAGCCGCCACCACCCCCCCCAGAGAACAATGGGTACATGGAGCCGTACGAGGCCCAGAGAGTCATCACAGGTAGGGCCTCCCTGCTGAGGCACAGCTGCTTCCCGTCCAGCAGTGTCTCCAGTCCAGTCAGGAGTGTCTCAGTGTGTGAATTCAGGGGCAGTGTGAGAGGAAAGGGACAGCAGTGTCTCTAGCAGTGTCTCCAGTCCAGTCAGGGGTGTGTCAGTGTGTGAATTCAGGGGGAGTGTGAGAGGAGAGGGACAGCAGTGTCTCTAGCAGTGTCTCCAGTCCAGTCAGGAGTGTCTCAGTGTGTGAATTCAGGGGCAGTGTGAGAGGAGAGGGACAGCAGTGTCTCCAGTCCAGTCAAGAGTGTCTCAGTGTGTGAATTCAGGGGCAGTGTGAGAGGAGAGGGACAGCAGTGTCTCCAGTCCAGTCAGGAGTGTCTCAGTGTGTGAATTCAGGGGCAGTGTGAGAGGAGAGGGACAGCAGTGTCTCCAGTCCAGTCAGGAGTGTCTCAGTGTGTGAATTCAGGGGCAGTGTGAGAGGAGAGGGACAGCAGTGTCTCCAGTCCAGTCAGGAGTGTGTCAGTGTGTGAATTCAGGGGCAGTGTGAGAGAAGAGGGACAGCAGTGTCTCTAGCAGTGTCTCCAGTCCAGTCAGGAGTGTGTCAGTGTGTGAATTCAGGGGCAGTGTGAGCGGAGAGGGACAGCAGTGTCTCTAGCAGTGTCTCCAGACCAGTCAGGTGCCTTTGTCCTTTCTCATCTCTAGATGATTTTACATCAAAATAGTCTCAACCTTTCCCTCCCCCCCATCAGGGTCTGTCTCCAGGGGCTCCATCGTCACTATGGAAACGCTTTGCGCCCAATAACGTGTGTCATATGAAGGTGAAAGTTTGCTCTCTCTCTCTCCCCCACAATTCTGCTGTTAACACTCAGCCAGCCAGAGCCCAGTAAGAGAGAGTGCAAACAGGAATGGCTTGGTGTCCAGGCCCTGTGTGATCGTGTTCAGTCCTGTCTGTCACTGCTCGCCTCTTTGCTTGTTTACAACCTCCCAGGTTTGACTCCTCTCATGTTGGGAGTTGGCGGGGGGGTGCAGTGATCAGAGCTACTGCCACACAGCTCCGGGGTCCTGGGCTGGATTTGGGCCTTGAGTGTCTGTCTGTGTGGAGTTTGCATGTTCCCCTTGGGTTCTTGAGGATTTTCACCAGCTGCCCCAGTCTCCACCACTTCTAACACAGGACTGTGTAATAGGCGTCCTGTCCGGATGGAGAGCGGCCGTGTCCTGTGTCCAGACTTGCATCTTAGTGACCCTCACTGGGATGGGGGGTTTATCGTGCTGGTAGGATGCTTCTCTGCTTTGACTGTGCCTCTTCTGCAGCTGGTAAAACCTGGAGCGGAACGGTGGACTGCGCCGCAGCAGGAGTCTCATCAGCCCCTCTGTCATGTTTCAGTTGGGACTCGCCCGTCTCTCTCCTCTCTCGCAGAGCTGCAGCGGGGCCCGGGGGCTGGCCGATCTCGAGGCGGGGTGCAGCTGTATGACACCCCCTATGACGAGAGGCGCCGGGGCCGGGGGGCGGACCCCGAGGGGGTGCGGGAGAGCCGGCTGCCCCAGGACGACGAGCGGCCCGCTGACGAGTATGACCAGCCCTGGGAGTGGAAGAAAGATCACATCTCCAAGGCCTTCGCAGGTACGGCCTCCCTGTCTCGTGCACGGGCCTGCCGAGGCCTGGCTCTGGACTCTTCCAGTCCCTGTGGAGTCCAGTACACTGACACACGGCCCAGTCACAGGACTCTAGACTCCTCTAGTCCCTGTGGAGTCCAGTACACTGACACACGGCCCAGTCACAGGACTCTAGACTCCTCTAGTCCCTGTGGAGTCCAGTACACTGACACACGGCCCAGTCACAGGGCTCTAGACTCTTCCAGTCCCTGTGGAGTCCAGGACACTGACACACGGCCCAGTCACAGAGCTCTGGACTCTTCCAGTCCCTGTGGAGTCCAGGACACTGACACACGGCCCAGTCACAGAGCTCTGGACTCTTCCAGTCCCTGTGGAGTCCAGGACACTGACACGGCCCAGTCACAGGGCTCTGGACTCTTCCAGTCCCTGTGGAGTCCAGGACACTGACACGGCCCAGTCACAGGGCTCTGGACTCTTCCAGTCCCTGTGGAGTCCAGGACACTGACACGGCCCAGTCACAGGGCTCTGGACTCTTCTAACCCCAAGTGCCAGGAGATTAAGGTCCTGTTGCCTTTTGGCTCGTCAGGCTAGAAACAGCTGTAGTTCACTGACACAGCAGGGCAGCCTCTCTCTCAGCCCCTCTCTCTGGAAACGGGAGCAGGATGATTACTGAAGTGTGTTTCTGCGGGGTGTGTGTGTGTGCTCTTCAGAGCGAGGCTGTGTGTGGCAGTGGCTGTTAGCGGGCCCTCCAGGGAGCTGGCTGGCGTCCTCTATCAATTTGTCAGCTGTGAGAACCTCTCCATCTCTCTCTCTCCACGGCGCGTTACAGACGATAATGAAAAGACATGTCGTCTTCTGCCCCTCGTCCCCGGCGAAGGAGACGGGCAGGGAAGCAACAGGAGATGGGAGCCGGGCGGAGGGGAGGGGGCCTGGGAGAGGGCAGGCGTGGGCTCCAGAGCTCCGGAGAGCGACGCCTGCCTCCTGGCTGCAGGCTCGTGCTGGAGGGGGGAGGGAGTGAGGGATTGAGAAAACAAGCCATCTCCCTCTTATAAAAATAACTACGATAAAAGGGCATCTTCGCTTAACTCCCTTCCTGAAGTCGCCTTTCGGGTCAGCGAGCCGGGGGATTGGAGCCGTCCAGACAGGCGGAAGTAACGCGCTCTTCGCTGCGGCCTGGTTATATAAACGGGCCCGCGTGGTGGCAGAGAGGCGGCTTGTTGGCGCGGCTGTGCTCCTCGTTAGCCGACGAGCGCCATGGTCAGTGCCCGGTATGGGGGTGCCAAGGGGCCGCAGGCACTGTGGTGGTGCTCTTTGCTGCCCATGGGGGCTGTCAGGGGTGGGGGGTGGGGGGGGTGATGCAATGGCAGCCCGTCTCGGCAAGCACCTGTGCTGTATAGCGCCCCCTGGAGACGCTGAGCTGGTGCCGCACCTCTCAATGAAGAAACCCGGCTCACAGTGCAGCTCACACTGGCCCGTGTGGGCAGAGTGATGTCACACTGCTTCTCCCTTGGAGTCTCTGCGGGGTGACGTCACACTAGCCCCAGATGAGTCTGCAGGGAAAGGGAGCCAGATTTATGTGCGAGTGTATTTTGTTATAAGAGGTGACAGCAGTTGAGGTATTGTCTTGCTTCACTGCAATCGGATAACTAATATGATTTGGAAAATGGACGTGGTTTCCAGAGGGAGGCTCAGCTCGGGGAGGGGAGGGGAGGCGCGTTGCGTCGTCTCTGCACGGGCCCCTGCCCTGCTGCAGGCCTGCCAAGGAGGTCAAGAGAGGTGACGGGCGACAGCGAGGGGGGCTGTTCTCTCCAGATGGGCCCATTGTGAGCTGCTGGTGGGGGGGTCTGCGATCTGCATCAATAATTCAGAGAGAGAGAGACGGAGTGTGTCTGTCGCTGCTCAATAATTAACGGGCAGGGAGAGCAGGGGGGCTGGCGGATGTTTTATTTCTGAATGTCCTCGCAGTTGGCTTTGATATTTCTTAGCCGGGGGGAGGTGGGGGGGCACAGTGGAGGGCTTGTTGGCCCATTGTTCCACAGTTGTCTGTTTTGTGAAGAGGAAGGTGAAATCGTGCGTGTGATGTCCTGTGTGTGTGCGTGTCTGCTGTGCGCTGCGAGAGCCGGGGATTAGTCTGTTTCATCGGAGAGATGATTTACAGAAAGAACAGAGGGATGATAGATGGGGAAATGTTGCTGCACTTTGATAATGAAAAACGTGACCTTTCCTTGACATTTGGTGGCGCTGTCGCTTCATCAAGGCCCCGGCCCGGCTCTCGCGCCCGGGGGGTTGCAGGAGCAGCACCCTGCTGCTCGGGGCCTGGGTCAGTCCGAGCCTCGCCCCGGGGGGCTCCTGCGAGGGGCTCTGCCTGTAGGTCTGCTGTGCTGTTTCGCCCGCGCGGGGCAGCTCTCTCCTGTGTGCGACGCTCAGCCTTCACTCCAGCCCAGTCAGCTCGGTTGCCCTGACTCCTCCCTCTGTAGAGAAGCCCAGGGTGCTGGTGTCTGGGGAGAGACGGTGTCGGTGTCGGTTCCTGCCCCTCCTGGGCCCGTGGGTGCTCATGGCTTCTCTCTCCCTCTCGCCCATCCCTCGTTCCCTGGCCTCCCTCTCTCCCTTCTTCCACATGATCCACCCTCATCCTTCTCCTCCCTGTCCTTCCCATCCCTCTTTCCTGGTCTCTCCTCCCTCCTTCTTCCCTTCTCCGCCTCGTCCCTCTCTTTCCCCCCTCTTCCCTTCCTCACCTCTCACAGTAGAGATTAGAGACTTTGATGACCTCCCCTGGCCCCCCCCCGTGGGGCTGCTCGATGACGACCCCCCCCTCAGAGACCAAGGTGACCTTTCGCAGCGCCTCCTTTGCCTCGGGACCCTCTTTGCCTGCCTGGCCTGGTCACTGCACAGACACGCACCCTAGACACACCGGCAGACGCAAGCTTTGGCATTCACTTCCCACAATCCCTTGCAACCAATGAGCCTCTATTTCCCATGAGCCACAGCAGTTACCTTGTGCGTGCTTCCCACAAGCCCCTGCAGCAGCTGTTTGGTGGTCGTGCACTCTCCCCCAGCCACACCTTTGTCACTCACCCACAGTCACCATCAACTCACTACGGTTCGCCCCCTACCTGTCAGCCTCTGTAACTGCACCGGTCTCTGAGGCTCAGACTGTACTGTCTTTTTCTTTTGATTACTGTACTGCCTCGTATATCAAACTGTTCCTCTCTCCTCTGCGGTCTCACCTCTGTCCTCTCTCGCTTTCTCTCTCAGTCTCAGTCGTTCTCCAGGCACTGAATTCTCTCACTGTCTGCTCTCTCTCGCTGCAGTGCAGTTTGACGGAGCTGACTGGGAGCGCTCCTCACCCTCCCCTGACAGACTGCGGCCCCCCAGGTGCAGCCCACTTGGAGGGGGGGCCACCAAATTCCGCAAGGCATCTGATCCCCCCATGCTGCTGGGCGAGAGGGTGGACCCCACACTGCCGCTGGAGAAACAAGTGTAAGTCTGGCACAGCCAGCTGTGGACAAACTGGTGCACACTGGACTGGACTGTGCACTGTACACCAGACCCAGTGCTAAGCTATCTTATACTTACTGGACTGCGTTAAAGCTACATTGTCTGCTGCTGTTACTATGGTATTGACCTAGACAGAACACCCTGCTTCTCGGGCGAGTGATGGTCTCTCTCTGTTCCTGCCCCTCTCTGCCCGGGTCAGCTGGTACCATGGAGCCATCAGTCGCTCGGAGGCCGAGGCCCTCCTGACGCTGTGCAAGGAGTGCAGCTACCTGGTGAGGAACAGTGAGACCTGCCGCACCGACTACTCCCTGTCCCTCAGGTAGGCGCCCGCTGTGTCCATCTGGCAGGGAGAGAGGGTTCCAGCTCTGCGGAGCATCGCTAATGAGCGTCGCTCGCCTGCTGGAGAGCCTGTGCTGAGGAACACACGTGTACGTCCGCTCAGAGGCGGGAACCTGCACACGCAGGTCCGCCCGGTGCACAGAGCTGTGATTGCCTCATGATGGGTTTTGCACATCAAGGCCGGTCCTGGCCTGTGCCCAGGCGTGGTGAGCTGTGATTCACACCCGGTCTGCAGCCTGGGCTGTGTTCCTCCTTGCGCTGGCTGATGCGGGATTCGAGGAGCAAACCCCTTTTCCTCTTTCTCTTGTCCCCATTTCTCCCTCTCCTTCTGTCCGGCTGCCCGTACGCCCAGCCTGTTCCTCCCTGTGTGTGTGTGTGTTTGTTCTGCTGGCAGTAATGACTAACCCTGACCGGCCAATTACAGCCCTCCTCTCCCCGCTGCTATAATTAGAGCAGCATCAACCCCGCCCCCCCCTCTCTTAAAGGGGAGGCACTGTCTCTCTCTCTCTCTCCTGCTCCCGGATGGCAGCTTTGTTTCTGTCTCTTCCCGGGTCCTCTCCCTCCTCCTCATCCTGCTCCGTTCTCTCCTGTCAGCAGTACATTGTTTTGCCTTCAGTCGTCAGCCCCACTGGCTGAATGCGTCTGTTCCCCATCGCGCAGCTAATGAGAGCAATTACACGAGTTCCCGTCAGCTCTGGTGCAGAGAGCCAGCGCTGCGGTCGTGCCCAGAGACCCTTTCCTTCCTCTTCCATCTTTCGCTGGTCACCGTGTCTCTCGCTGATCCCTGGGTCCTGACCACACTCACTGCATTCTGTCTGTTCGCTTTTAAGCAATGGTGTGCAGGTGTGCAAGCAATTGTGCTGGTGTATGCACAAGTGTGTGCGTGCGTGTTTGTGTGTACGAGTGTGCGCAGGTTTGCCAGTCGGCGTGGGTTCACCAGTTAGTGTACGAGCAAGTAGGCAGGCGCACATTTGTGCATGTACAAGTGTGCGCGTGCGCATGTGTTTGTGTGTGTGTGCGCATGTGCTTGTGTATGAGTGTGCGCGCGCGTGTATGAGTGTGCGCATGTGCTTGTGTTTGTGTGTGTGCGTGTACGAGTGTGTTGGGAGTGTGCGTAGGTTCACCAGTCAGCGCGGGGATGAAGTGTCAGGAGTTACTCTCTGGGGACATGGACGCCGTGGTGCTGTTCCTGCAGTGTGAACGGGTTTGTCCCCCTGTGCAGCTTCACGCTGGTGGAGTGGAGAGGAGAGTCCGGGTGCGAGTGTTTGGCGATGCGGTGGCTCTGCTGCACCAGCGCCAAGCCGGAGTGTGAGTGTGGGAAATAAGGGTCCTGAAGGCCTGAGAGTGTGTTGAGAGCATGGTCTGTGTGTTGTGTGTTGTATGTCAGTGTCCTATGATGGGTTAGTACTGTAGATGTCTGTAGATGTGGTGTTGGCAGTATATGCTTTGGCACCACTGTAATTCACCACTCATGCCAATAAAGCTGGTTGAATCTCAATTGAGTGCGAGTATGTGTGTGTGCGTGCATGCGTGTGTGTGAAAGTCAGTGGGGGTTCAGTGAGGAGTGCAGGACAATTGTTCAGTGGCTCCACTCCCCCTCCCTCTGTCTTCTGCTCTCTCAGTCGTACAGCTGTTGACTAGCTGCCTCGTTCCCTCCCCCTCCCACTCTTCCACAGGGCAGCTGAGAATCCCTCACACTTACGGGCAGAGCTGAGTCACTCATTCCTCCTCCTCCTCCTGCCTCCTGACCTGCTCATCGACTTCCCCTCCCCCTCTTCTTGTGCCACAGGAACAAGACATTCCTCCTTCTTTCCCTCACTCTCTCTGCCCCTGGTGGACAGATCCACTGTCACTCAATTTAAGGTGCTTTATTAGCATGACCGATGGGTACAATCAGTGTTGCCAAAGCACGCTGTCACTCTCTCTCCCTCTCCCTTTGCCTCAGGAGCTGTCAGGGCTTCATGCACATGAAGTTCACGCTTTCGAAGGAGGGGAAGTACATCCTGGGTCAGAACAGCCCGCCCTTTGACACCATCCCAGAGGTCATCCACTACTACACCACACACAAGCTGCCGATCAAGGGCGCCGAGCACCTCTCCCTGCTGTTCCCCGTGCTGGTGCAGACGCTCTGATTGGACAGGAGAGGCCACGCCCACTGCAACAAAGTTGTCTGATTGGTGGAGGCACTGCACCCACTACTGCTCGAAACTCTCTGATTGGACCACAGATTTCCACCCTAGTTTTTTACACGCGCCTGACTGGACCAGACACTCTGCTGGTGCAGAGGCTGTGTCTTTGGAGGGTGTGATTAGGCCGGACTTCTCCATATGTTAAGAGTGCTCTAAATGGGCATTTTGCTAATACAAGCATTGTGATTGTATGAGGGTACCTCCCCTGTGTGTTGTGTACTGACATGCTGTCCTCTGATTAGACAGTAGCTTCTCTAGAGCTGCTGTAGTGCCACTGACTGGCTGTGAAATTCCAAGAGCAGAATCAGACAATCACGTTGGACCATAGCCTGCCTTACCTTTGGTTGGACTGAACTTGTCCCAGTGACATTACAGACATTCTCACTGGTTGTCAGGTAGCCTTGTGTTGATCTGATTGGACTGGGTTTCTCTAGTGCTGCTTCAGGTAACTTGATGTGGAAGTTGTGATTGTTGTTTTTTTTTCCAGATAGGATGACAGATTGGACCATGGCTATTGAGCCAAGCCTCTGAGAGAGCACTCTGATTGGTTATTGCATCCTCAAGACTCCTCCCATGTCCAGGAAAGGGGGCAGGTCTCCTGTCCCCGAGTCTCCTGAGCTGTTTCTGATTGGACCACAGTAGGCTTCCCTCCTGACTCTGGGCCAATGGGATGCTGTACTGCCTGGTTTTAAGCTTTACCTAGCATTTTGTTTTCCTGTTGGGGGGGGGGAGAGTGGTACCACGAACAGATGTCTGCTTACTGCTGAGCAGGCTTTCACATAATTGTTTGGTATTACTATTGATGGCAATAATTGTAATTTTGAAAGTGACTTTAGTCGTGTTGTTACAGTTTTTCACTTGTACTAAGAAATACAAAATCTCAGTCAGCCTACTTGTCCTCTCTCTGTGTCCAGCACGTTGGGTGGCTGGGAGCTTCGCTGTAACACACCTGTGCGCTTGGTAACGCTCACAGCCCGCAGCTCAGAGGCGCTGATGTCTGCCCTGTGCACAGCACACACGCGGGGGAGAGGGGGTTGTCTGTCACTGCGTGAGGAACGTGGGGTGGATTTGGGTTTGGGAGAAGAGAGGTACATTAGGTGTAATATTTAGCACTGTTCTGGACTGGGGTACCTTCTGTGTGGTGTCTGCATGGTCTCTGCTCTCCTGTAGGTTTTTCATTATGGGCTGTGGTCTCTTCTCACCTGCCAAAGACACCTGCTAAGTGAACTGATGTCCCTGAGCGATGTGTGTGGGGGGGTGGGTGGGTGGGTGTGTGGTGTCCCTGAGCGATGGTGTGTGTGCGTGCGCACCTGTGATGGACTGGTATCTGCCCCAGGGTGTGGGCCTGCCGGCCCTCTCTCTCTTGCGGGATGGCCTCTGTGCAGCTGACGGACAGGGAGGACTCCCTGGGGATGAAAGAGGAGGGCCCTCGCGGAGACACAGGAACGCAGACGTGTCCATCGTGCCCAGACGCTCAGCCGTAGTGTCGCAGGCACAGCTGTGCCCGTGCCCACTCTCGCTGCTCTGGAATGCTGGGAAAAGGCAGCACACTCTCCCAGATCCCAGGGATAATCCCTTCCCCGCACGTGAGGTCTGCCGGCGTCACGGCAGCTGGGGTCTGGAGGCGAGATTAGAGGCAGAAGATGGTTATCTGCAGCAGCTGTCAATCAGGGGGGCAGGGGGGGCTCAGAGAGGCGGCTGTGTCAAAGCCTCGATCTGAACCCTTCCCACGCAGAGCTCCGGGGTTAAAAAGCCCCTGTATGATATGACAGAATAATCCCTCTGGTTGCAATTCAGGGCTGAGGAAGAAAAGAGAATCTCTGATGAAATCTTACACTTCAAATGTGTAACTTTATGATTTTTTTTTTAAATAACCAATTAAGTCAATTAATTCACTTTGAACTAAATTGGCACAGGAGACCGTCAGGATTCCAAGCAGTGGTTTTGCTGCCTGGGCCCTGTCTTGCTGTGAGTGGCTTGCAGGCGCTGTGGAAGCAGCTGCTGTCGCCCGTGTGTTAGTGTCACTGGTTCCCAGTGGGCCTCTTTACCTCCTGCACTGGGAGGAGCTTGCCCTGCTGCCCCACTCCCCACCACTGCCCTTAACATGAAGCAGGGACACCCACCCCTAAATTGGGGGGAGCCTGTGTCTCTGGGGGTCTTACTGAGGCAGCTGAGCTCGTTATTGGTCTGTCTGGGGCAGTGGGGCAGGTCTCCCCCGGCTCTCTGAGAGACCCCAGAAACATGCCGCCCCGATTCCTGTCCGCAGCCCAGCTGGGTCCTCGTGCCCCCCTCTGCTGGCCCACAGGGAGTGTCTGGAGTGCTCTGGCAGGGAGAGCTCCTGGCGCCGCCGCAGGGACAGGTGGCAGAGCTGGGATGCCCGGGTGGGACGCTGGCATGTTGCCTGTTGCACCCCAGGCTGCCAGGGGGCCCTGTCTGCCCCCCTGCGGCTCCCTGCCCTCAGGGCTGTCGGCCCCCTGCTGCCTGCTTATGACTGGACACCCTGAGCTGGACTGCTCCCTGAGACACCACTGCCTGGTCCAGCTGGGCCTGAGACAGATGAGTTTAGGACACACAGGGACAGCACTGTCCAGTCCAGATGGGCCTGAGACAGACTGGTGTAGGACAAGTGGAGACGGCACTGCCTGGTTGAGCTGGGCCTGAGACAGACAAGTTTTGGACACGCAGGGACAGCACTGTCCAGTCCAGATGGGCCTGAGACAGACGAGTTTAGGACAAGCAGGGACAGCACTGTCCAGTACAGATGGGCCTGAGACAGACTGGTGTAGGACAAGTGGAGACAACACTGCCCGGTCCAGCTGGGCCTGAGACAGACACGCAGGGACAGAGCGGTGTAGGACAAGTGGAGACAGCCCTGGTCCAGCTGGGCCTGAGACAGACACGCAGGGACAGCCCTGTCCAGTCCAGCCGGACTGAGTCAGACTGGTGAAGGACACAGTGGGGGTGTGAGGTGACTTGGGGCCCCTGCTGGGTGTGGCCTGTGGGGATCAGACATGCCCACAGCTTGGCAGCAGGACTGGAGGATGGGCAGTCGCAGTCACACACAGGACAGATGCAGCACTGCGCTACTGGGGAATGAACACAACATCAAACTAAACTGTGGGGTCAGTGTCCACACTTTTACAGCTAGGAGTGGTCAGTGTCTGTCCCCTGTGCAAGAGAGCTGGGAGCGGTCAGTGTCTTGTGTCCTGCTGTCTGTGGAGTCTCCCATCTCCAGCCCCCCAGTGTCCAGGGAGCCTGTTTGTGTCCCAAGCAGGAGAACTGGAGAGAAACACCTAGAAGTGGCCCCTGCTGACCAGACAGGTCAGTCGCTTCGGTCACCCCCCAGTGAACGAAGCACATTCATATGTTGTACAATGAAAGTGCCCTGAAAGCAGATTTGTAGCCTCTTTGGAAGGAGGTGAAGGCTAGCGTTAATCACTTTTATGGGTATACCTCGTATACAAAACCACTCGGCAGCACTGTCCTCCAGGGTTTCGAGGAATCAAGGTAATTAGCATTCCTTAAACAGCCATATCTTTAATTAATTTTCTCTGTTTAATGGACTGATCCTCTCACAGCTAAAACCCTGGTATCAGCGGATTACAAGTCGCAGCCTGAGGAATGAGAAGGGGGGGGTGAGTGAGTCTGCAGCTCTCAGCAGCCTGCAGCACACACACACGCACGCACGCACGCATGTGCACACACACGCACGCACGCACGCATGTGCACACACACACACACACACACACACACACACACACACACACCGCCTCACCTGTGCCTCGCTTCTTTACACAAAGGCTGATGGGAGTGTGGAACAAGCTGCCCTGCCATGTTGTTGAAGTTGACTTTAAAGAAAGAGCTGGATGAGATACTGCA